>NC_050069.1:272334536-272704568 GCF_009764565.3 Dermochelys coriacea
CTCTCAGTTGTGTCCCACCAAAGGCCGCATGGTTACAGAGGGATGGAGACCAGGAGGGGAAGGTTAGGCTCAGAGAGAGGAAAGAGCCTACTAGTTTGTTGCTGGTCAGGCCGGTATGAGGCCAAGCCATGTAAATAGTCTGTCAATAGTGGGAAACTGATAGTGGGAAATGGACAGTAAATAAAGAGCACGGGCGTTGCACCAGCTTGGACTGTCCCTGAGTCTTTAAGGTGCAGGGTCAAGGGGCCAAATCCAACGGGGCGTGGCGTGCACCCTGTTACAGTCCCCCAAAGCACTGGTGAAAGGGGAAGGAACCAGCCAGTCATCAGCACCAGTTGGCTGAGTTTACAACCAGCTCTGCCTGGGCCAGGCCCCTCCCTCACCGTAGCGGGATGCATAGTCAGGCCGGGGGAGGAGGAGGACCCGCTCGTAGGCTTTGCACAGCATCTTCACATTGGCTGCATAGGGCTTATCCGATGTGCCGATCAGCAGCACCCGATCCTCTGGCTTCAGCAGCTTCAGGGCTTTGAGTAAATCCCTCTTCAGTCGCTTGGGGTCAGCCTGCGAGGCAGCAAAGGGCAGAGTCGTGGGGGTCAGGTTGAGCCTGTGTGCAGTGGGGGGAGAGTTACGGGGGGTCCAGTCAAGCCCTGGGCAGTGGGGGGAGAGTTACGGGGGTCAGGTCGAGCCCATGGGCAGATGGGCAGAGTTACTGGGGTCAGGTCGAGCCCACGGGTAGGTGGGGAGAGTTACTGGGGTCAGATCGAGCCCACGGGTGGGTGGGCAGAGTTACTGGGGTCAGGTCGAGCCCACGGGCGGGTGGGCAGAGTTACTGGGGTCAGGTCGAGCCCACGGGCGGATGGGCAGAGTTACTGGGGTCAGGTCGAGCCCATGGGTGGGTGGGCAGAGTTACTGGGGTAGGTCGAGCTCCGGACAGGGAGAAGTCAGTCACTGGGGTCAAGTCAAGCCCATGGGCGAGGGGGCAAAGTTATGGGATTCAGGTCGAGCCCACAGGTGGGGTGCAGAGTCACTGGGGTCAGGGTCACTGGGGTTAGATCGAACGCATGAGCCAGGGTCCCTGGGGTCAGGGCGAGCCCGCAGGCAGTGGCGGGGTCACTGGGACCAGAGCGAGGGGTCTGGCACAGGTTAGGGTACAGCTGTTCCTGCCCCTGCCCCTCTGGCATGAACTGGGGAATGTCTGTACAAGTCATGAATTCTGGCTAATGCTGCGAGGTGTATTCTGAAAACCAGCTGTATCATGAGTGCCTATATGACAGTGGGGCCAGCACTGCTGACCGGTCTCATAGTGGGTACACACATGAAAGATACCAGGGGGTTCTTTAGATTTAACAACCCTACTCAGGGGCAAACACCCGAAAACAATAGGTCAGTGAAAACCAGTTTCGCTGACTCTTGGAATGGGAGAGGGAAAGGCAGGAGCAGTGGGAACTCACCCCAAAGACAGAACAAAGGATGCCAGGGGGTTTAAGTATCGAGGCACATGAACAGAGGGGGGCCAGACAAGAGGAAGTAGGAGAGACCAAGGTCACCCACCATGTAGCAGCCTTACAGGGCAGGGGTCCTGTGCTCACTTTCCTGAGCCCACATGGTCCCAAAGACTGCACAACCAATGGGATGCTGACACCCATCCAAAGAACGCCCTGGAATGGTGAGGAAACTGAGGCAGGGACATGGGGGTAGAGTGTGTTGTTTTGTACTCTCCTGTGCTTTACATGGTTATGTCAAAGAGTATTAATGTGTTCCCCTCTATGTGTAAGGTGTTAGTGAGTTCACTGCTTAACAGCTGCTGCGTGCCCCTAGAGCATTAAACAGAAACCAGAAGCTTCGCACATCAGGGCAGAGCTCTGGGAAAGGGTGTGTTTGAGTACAGGGGAGTCCAAAGGGTCAGCGCTGCACTCAGCTGTGCTCGATGGCTTCCCAGTGGCTTCCAACACTCCTGAGAGGGGGCCAGACAGAAGGCCTGTGCCCTGAGACTGTGACTAGAGACCCAAGGATTGCGGCAGTGGCTGGACCATACAGGCTCCGGGACCCAGAGCAGCAGAGGCTTGGACTACCCTGCCAGAGGTCCTACTGTGTGGCCAGGAGGAGATGCTAGGTAGGATCTATGACATCCTCCCCACTCCTGGTAACATGACCCCCCCCACGCCAGCAGCCCCCGCCCCAGCTCTCACCTGCTTCTCCTCTTTCGGCACCTTCTTGTAAAAGGTTTTCTCTGCGTTCCCAATCCAGACCACTGACGGCTGCATCAACCTGGCCACCTAGAACACCCGAGAGGAGGTTTAGCCAGAGCCCCCAGCCACAGGGAAGGGGAGGGTAGGCCCCTGGCCTTTTGGACACCCTCCCCACAACACCATACTGCACTAGGCCCAGGTGAAAATCTGCCCCGTCCCTCCTCTGGGGTCTGAGCTCTGCCCTGCTCAGGTGGGGAATGGCCCATGTCCTGCCCTGCATTGTGCCAGTACCTTGAACACCATGTGCATCAGCATGCTGAGGCCAGCCTTCCCCGGGTACTTGCCCACCAGGTTGTCTGGGGACAGGTCAAAGAGGTTGGCGCCCGTCTCGGTGCACACAGCGTGGACCAGCATCTTCTTCCCAGTTCCAGCAGGCCCAGCAAGCAGGACGGACTTCACCAGCGGCGCTAGCTCATGCACTGTGGGGGACCCTGGGGGACAATGGGGATGGGGCAGGGAGAAGGTTTCTGCTTCACCCCAACATAGGCATCAGAGTATCCCATGGAGACACTCCCCCCCACATGAATGCCCATCCCCTACCACACAGGAAAACTGAGTCATGCCTGAACCCTATACGGGAATGCCTTCCCTCCTCCGCCCCATGGGAGTGCCAGCCCTGCCCAGCTTTCCCCCACCCCACAGAAGTGGCAGGCCTGGTCAGACCCTCCTCTCTCCGTGGGAGTGCCAAGCCCTGGCAGTGACTAGGGTGGTGCAGGGCTTTCCCACACAGCAAGTTTGTTCTTGCCAGGGGATACTGCAGGGATACTGCACCCTTATGCAGCGCACACCCCAACATCTGTTGCAGGGCAGGGTACATCCATCAAACAGCCACCCCCCCTCACCAGCCCCTCTATGTGCACCGGGATGGGGAAGCTGGTCCCTTACCCAGGCGAAGGATGGCATACAGGGCGATGTTCTGCCTGATGTCCATCACCGAGGGCGTGGGTTCAATGCCCGCCATGCGCAGGGTGGTGCCCAGGTAACAGAAATCGCCTGTCAGGGGAGGCAGGCATGAGCAACAGGGAAGAAGGGGACAGAGACAGTTCCCCACCCTCCACCCTACCAGTGGTGAGAGACACGGGCTAGGTCAGACCCCTCCCCACACACACATCCTCCCACATACAGCAGCATGCTAGTTGGAGCGAGACACCGCACCTCTCCCTTCCCCTGCCTGCATGGGGCGGGGAGAGGACTTCTGTCCCCACTCCTTCCCCTAAAGCAGCAAGCAGCTCCTGTCCCCTTTGCACTCCCACCCACAGGGTGAGGAGCCAGCCTGCACCCTCTACATAGAACTGCTGGGGCAACGAGCTGGTCCCTTCCTCCACAGGCCCATCCCCCCCCCCATGGCCCTGGCGGACTCACCCGTGTAGTCAGCCAGCTGGACGCACTGGGCCTGCTTGAGGATTCCCTGCAGCACCAGCTCCTCGTACAGAGAGTCCAGGGTCCTGGAGGGGGAGCGGGGATTAGAGGAGCCCGGTGCCTGGCTGTGCCCAGCTCCACCCACAGTCTGGGGGGCAGATTGGGTCAATATTGCCACCAGAGCCAGGGAGAGCTGCAGCAAGGTGCAGAGGCTGGGGAAGCCCCACGAGGGCCTATCCCATCTAGGTCCGGACAGCACTGTTCCGCAAGAGACAGACTAGCAGGGATCTGACAGAAGCGTGTCAGGGGAGCTGGCAGGGTTCACCCAGGAAAGGGGAGCTGTGGGGAGCAGGAACTGGGTGTGTCTGGCTCACTGGAGTGCAGGAGGGGTCAGGACACACAGGGGAGCTGGGGGTGTGTGACAAAGTGGGGGGTTTTCTTGGTTTTTCCTTGTTGTTTCCAACAGTTTGCATGCAGAGGGGATGGGACTCAGTTTCCCTGAGCATTACTGGTTTAACGAGGGGATGGGAGAGGGGGTTTGTTGGTACAGGGGACCGGCGACGGAACTTGGAACCCTAGCGACTGGTGACCTGGTGACCGGGAGGCCCAGCCCAGGAGTCACAGCTGATTTCAGCCAGTGGGAGGACAATGGGCTGCGAAGGGAGGACCCCGGTGATCTGACCAGGCAGTTCCAGCCAGAGGGGGCCAGAGGACAGAACAGGGAGAGGGGTCCCAGGTGACCCTGTTTACCTGGAGAGAAGACAATGGACAGAGGCGGGGCTTGGGGGCAGGTTATATCGGATGCCCATCTGGGAAGCAGCGGGGCTCTGGACTGGAGAGAGGGAGCAGGCAGAGCCCACCTGGATGCAGGGGAGACTGGGATGTGCTATGCTTGAGGGAGGCCAGGCCTGAGGGCGCTGAGAGTTATCTGTGCTGTGTTCTGATGCTCAATAAACCCTCCTATTTTATGCTGGCTGAGAGTTACTCCGGTCTAGAGAACAGGGTTGCATTATGCCCTCTGGGAGTGGAGGCCCCAGGAGCCCAGAGCAAGTGGACTCCCTGAGGGGGCCCACAGCGAGAGACAGGCATGCTAAGGCTCAGAGAGGTGTGGTTCCAGGAGGTGGAAGGGCTTAAACCCCGAGAGAGAGTGGACCCCCAAGAAGGGGTGTGTCACTGAAGGGGGTCACCCCATGGACTGCATGGGGCCAAGAGTGGGCACAACCTGTGAGTCCGTGACAACATGGTAACAGAGGATGGTTGGCGGATGCACCTTGTAGACGGTTGGCTGCGAGTGCAGGCACTTTGCAGTGAGTGGCTACCAGTGATAAAACGAGGGAATTGAAAGGAACCAGCATGGAAATGGCCTATAACCAGCTCTATAAGAGGGACCTGGCACATCTATGCAGGGAGAGAGGGCTGAGCATCAGGAGGCTCACTGAGGAGCAGCTGATGGCTCAGCTTGTAAAGAAAGACCAATCTGAGGATTGGGGGCTCCCAGGGTGCCAGTCTATGTAGCAGCCAGGAGTCTCTCAGACCAGACTCCCCAGTCAGCACAGGGGGACTCCAGTCAGGTTCCTCCCTGGAGGAGCTGCGGAGACTGGAGCTGGAGCTGAAAGCGAAGAAGCTGGAGCTGGAGGAGCGGAGACTGGCAGACAGAGAGAGAGAACGAGAGGACCTTGCAGAACAGTGATAGCATGAGTTGGAGTTGGAGGAGCAGTAGGCCAAGAGGGCCTGCCGGGGGGTAAATGGGGAAGGGCCCCGAGATGCCAGTGTTGTGGGGAATCTAGACACAAAACTGCTGCCCCAGTTTAAGGATGGGGGGGGATACTGATGCCTATCTCACAGCCTTTGAGAAGGCGTGTGATCTGAACCAGATTGACCCCACAGACAGGGTCCACTGTCTGACCCTCCTGCTGGATCCCAAGGCCATAGAGACATTCCCAGCCAAATGGATGATATTGAGATGGGGGACTATGACCTGTTCAAACAGGTTTTGCTGCTGAAGTTTGAGCTGACCCCCAAGGTGTACAGGAAACGATTCCAGGGTGTACGCAAGATCTCAGGTGTCACTTACAAGGAGGTCGCCAACCTGCTGGGGGAATATCTCCGCAAGTGGGGGAAGGGCGCAGGGGCCACTGCCGCAGAGGATGTGTATCATCTGGTGGGGTTGGAGCAGCTGTAGGACATCTGCCCTCCAGACCTGAAGATGGGGTTAGTGGACCAGAAGCCCAAAGATCTGCACAGTGCAGGGGCAGTGACAGATGAGTTTGTGGACAGCAGATCGGGGGCAGGAGGGAGACCCCCATCGGGGACTCAGAAGCGGAGTCACCCAGATACCTCTTAAAGGTGGGACTCCAGGAAGCTGACCCTCCTCGTGGGACTTGAGGGACCTGAAATGAAGTCACACAAATGAGGGTCATTCTTGTCAGTTGCCAGCTTGTGCAGATCAAGAAGTGACTGGTTCACATTCTTTTACTGTGGCCAAAGGAACACAAGGTGGTGCAAGGCCTGAAGATGAAGGAAATGGCAGCCAAGAAGAACCTGTGGGGTGTCAACTAGGTAGAAGCCCACCAAGAGGGGGCACCGCCGGTCCAGGGGGCTGCAGTCAATAGGGCTATGCCAGGGGGAAGGGACCACCAGGCCAGGCCAGCAGGGGAAGGTGGGGATCCAGGTGTGATGCAGCAGGGACTGAGTGGGGTGGATTGACCTAGGAATGTGGCAGGGGAATTTACTGGGACTGTCTGGATCGGTGATGAGATAGCAAGGGGTGACTTCACTGCCTGGGATGGTACCTGAGCCTGTAGACTGAGCCAGGAGGGGGGTTGGGGTGAGGTGACACCTTCTGCCCTAGAAACTGGACAAAGGCTGGAGGAGGAGCTGGGGGGAGGCTGGGGGAGTCGGCTGGAGGGGGTTTCGTTTTTGGAGTGGGCTGGGGAAGAGGAGGGAGCCCCCATAGCTGGGGACTAATCTCTCTGCCCCCCAGAAGGACCTGACTAAGGGGTCCTGTTTATGCCTGCAAGCTCTGGTCTGGACTGTGCTCCTGTCGTCTCTAATAAACCTTCTGTTCTACTGGCTGGTTGAGAGTCACGGTGAATCGCAGGAAATGGGGGTGCAGGACCCTGACTCCCCTAATCTCCATGACAACTGGTGTCAGTGGTGGGATCTACTGCACCCCATGGACGGCACTTCCTGCAGTAAGTGACTGGGGAGCAGTAAAATGAAGGGGGATTGACGGGTACCAGGCATGCTAAAGATTCAGAGAGGAGCGGTTTCAGGGGGCGGAGGAGCTACGCTTAACCCCTGGGAGTGTGTGACCAGGGAGAAGGACTGCTGCAATAATGGGGTCCCCTTGGGCACTGCGGTGAGCAGTCTCAGGGGTGGAGGAGTCTGTGGCTTGTCCCTGGGAGAGAGGTGGTGACCTGGAGAAGGGCTGGCACAGTAGGGGTTCCTCCTGGAAACCATGGGGAGCTGCAAGCACACAGGCCTGCGAGTGGCCAGCAGGAAGATGTGCCTTAAGAGCAACTGGTGGAGCTGTGCAGGCAGAGCGGGCTGCGCATTGGGTGGCTCACCAAAGAACAGCTGATTGCCCAGCCTGAGGAAAAGGATCACTCAGATGCACCGATCCCTGCTTCTGAGGGAAGCAGCCCGGCAGATGCAGCGCGGCCCTGGTGCCTGACCCGGCTGGGAGGGGTCAGACTGCTGCCAAGGGCATCCCAAGACCCCCCTACCTATGCCTAGGGGAGGAGCTGGGAGGAGCCCAGCAAATACCGAGGGCACCCTGACCCCAGCAGCCAGCAGGGGATCCTCCCGGTGGAGCTCCCCATCCCTGAAGCTGAGGTGACTGGAATGGGAGAGAGAGATAAAACTGAGAGAGCTGGAGGATCACGAAAAAGAGCCGAGGATCACGAAAGACAATGTCAGCATGAACTGGAGTTGGCGAGGCTGAGGAGCAGTGAGGCCCCGGCTGTGATGAGTGAGGAGGGACCCAGGACTGCACGGAGCTTTGATAAGTGCCTCCTGGCCCAGCATAAGGAGTGGGAGGACATAGATGACTTCCTGAATGCCTTTCAGAATGCCTGCTAGATGCACAGGGTTGACCCTGCAGACAGGCTCCAGTTTCTCACCCTCTTACTGGACCCCAAAGGTGTGGAGGTGTACAGCCGAATGAAAGGGGTGGAGGCAGGAGACTACGAACTATTCAAAAAGGCCCTGCTCCGCGAGTTTGGGCTGACTCCCGAGATGCACCGGAGAAGGTTCAGGAGTCAGCGTAAAGCCCCTGAGGGCACATATTTACAACTGGCCCTCCGGATGCAGGGATATGCCCACAAGTGGGCAGATGGGGCCCAAACTAAGGAGGACGTGCTTTGACCTATTTGTACTGGAGTAACTGTATGAACATTGCCCATCCGACCTGAGGCTATGGTTGGTGGACAAAAAGCCAGAGAACCCGCAGCATGTAGGGCAGCTGGCCGACGAGTTTGTGAACAGTCGGTCAGGGGATAGCAGGGAGGAGTCCCAAAGGAACAGGCCGGCCATGATGCAAAGAGAGAATCACCACGGGACCTCCCAAAGGGGGAACATGGAGAACCTCCTCCCAAGGGGAACATCCAGCGTCAGGACCAACCAACCCACTCGAGGGGACCAACGGAACATGAGCTGCTATCACTATGGCCAGAGAGGCCACATACGGACCCAGTGCCCCAAGCTCAAGGACAGACTGAGCAGACCGAGTCCACATAGGGTTAACTAGGTAGGGACCCAACCGGACGAGGGGCAGGCTTCCCAGGCAAGGGGGGCTGGCAGCATACCAACTGCTCAGGAGGGAGGAGCGCCCCAGACCAGCTCCTCTGGTGGGCTGGATGCTCCGGACTCAAGGTTCTCAGTTTACAGGGTGGGTGCAGGGCTGTCCCTGCGGAGCAAGTGCCTTGTTCCCCTGGAGGTGGATGGGAGGAAGGTCAATGGACACTGGGATACAGGCAATGAGGTGACGCTGGCCCGGCCCAAGGTGGTGACCCGAGATCGAGTGGTGTCCAACACCTACCTGACCCTGACAGGGGTAGGCAGGACCCCATTCAAGGTGCCCGTGGTGAGGGTACATCTGAAATAGGGGGACAAGGAGGGCCCCAAGGATGTGGGGATGCACCACCATTTTCCCACTGAGGTGTTGATGTGGGGGGACCTAGAGGACTGGCCAAGCAACCCCCGAAATGCCCTGATCATGACCCGTAGCCAGAGCTGGCGAGGGGCACTACGCCCTGACATCGGGGTGGGTACCTCACCAGAGGTGCAGGACCCTGCCCCAGTCGGGAGGGAGCGCCCAGGAACAAGGCTCAGAGAGGTTGCGGCTTCAGACCTAGCCAGCAAGAGAGAGCAGGCCCCCAACCCCTCCCCAGCCGCTGAGTTCCAGGCTGAATTGCAGACAGACCCGTCTTTGCGGAAGCTCAGGGACCTGGCCGAGCTCAGTGCGGCGCAGACCATGAGGAGAGGTTGCCAGGAGAGGTTTCTGTGGGAGAAGGGGTTCCTGTACCGAGAATGGGCTCCCCCAGAGGAAGTGGAGTCCTGTGGGATCAGGAAGCAGCTGGTGGTCCCCCAGAAGTATCACCGCAAGCTCTTGTACCTGGCCCATGACATCCCCCTCTCAGGGCACCAGGGAATCCGGTGCACCAGGCAGAGGTTGCTACAGAACTTTTACTGGCCTGGGGTCTTTACCACTGTCCGGCAGTATTGCCGATCCTGTGACCCCTGTCAGAGAGTGGGGAAGACCTGGAACAAGCAGAAAGTGGCTTTGAGATCTTTGCCATCATAGAGGAGCCTTTCCAGAAGGTGGCTATAGACATAGTGGGGCCTCTCAGCAAGACAACCCGGTCGGGGAAGAAATACATTCTGGCGGTGCTAGATTTCGCCACCCGTTACCTTGAGGCACTACCCTTAGCTTCCATTGAAGCAGACACTGTGGCAGATGCGCTCCTGACCATTTTCAGCCGAGTGGGGTTCCCCAAGGAAGTCTTGACAGACCAAGGATTCAACCTCATGTCGGCCCTGATCCAGTGTTTGTGGGAGAAATGTAGGGTCCGGCACAGCTGGGCCTCAGCCTATCACCCCAAATCCAACAGGCTGGTGGAGAGGTTCAATGGGACATTAAAGATGATGCTGAAAACCTTTATGAACCAGCACCCACAGGATTGGGACAAGTACTTACCTCACCTGCTGTTCACGTACAGGGAAGTGCACCAGGAGTCTACCAGGTTTTCACCTTTCAAACTGTTGTATGGAAGGAGGGTAAAAGGGCCCCTGGACCTGATGAGTGATGAATGGGAGGAGAAGGCCACACCCGATGGGGAATCAGTAGGGGAGTATGTCCTGATCTTCCGAGAGAGACTTGCTGAGCTCATGAGCCAGAGCCCAGAGGAAGCAGAAGGTCTGGTAGGACCGCATGGTGCGGGCCCGCGCCTACCTCACTAGGGATCAGGTGATGGAAGAAAGAAACTACAGGCCGCCTGGGAAGGCCCTTTTAAAGTTGTCAAGAAATTAAATGAGGTAAACTATGTGGTGAAGCTGTGTAACCGGGCACACCACCGCCGGGTGTACCATGTGAATATGATGAAGCCATTTATGACAGGGGGACTGTGGTGTTGGCCCTGTGTGGACATTGGGAGGAGCAGGGAGATGACCCTTTAGTAGATCTATTCCCTGAGACAGGAGCTGGCTCCCCCCTGGAAACAATTCCCCTCTCTGATTGCCTAACCCCTGCCCAGCAAGCTGAGATCAGAGGGGTGCTGCATCTGTACCAACAGCTTTCCAACAGTTTTCCAACCAGCCTGGACGCACTAATCTGACTGTCCACCAGGTGCAGACAGGATCGCACCCGCCGATAAGATGCTTCCACTTCCGAGTCACAGGGAAAACTGCTCAGGACCTGGAAGGAGAGGTCTGGAACATGTTGGCCTTGGGGGTGATCCAGCCATCTGCCAGCCCTTGGGCCTCGCAGGTGGTGCTGGTCCCCAAAAAGGATAGGTCGATCCGGTTCTGTGTGGACTATTGGAAGCTCCATGCCATCACTGTATCTGATGCCTACCCCATGCCCAAGTCTGACGAGCTCCTAGACAAACTGGCAGAAGCTCGATACCTCACCACCATGGACCTTACAAAGGGCTACTAGCAAGTGCCACTGGATGCAAATGCCTGGCTGAAATCGGCCTTTATCACCCCTCTGGGGCTCTTCGAGTTCCTGGTCCTGCCTTTCGGCCTCAAGGGAGCGCCGGCCACCTTCCAGTGCCTGGTGGATCAGCTACTCTGGGGGGATGGAGAGTTTTGCCGTGGCATATATCGATGACATAGGGATAGCTCAGTGGTTTGAGCATTGGCCTGCTAAACCCAGGGTTGTGAGTTCAATCCTTGAGGGAGTCATTTGGGATCTGGGGCAAAAATTGGGGATTGGTCCTGCTTTGAGCAGGGGATTAGATTAGATGACCTCCTGAGGTCCCTTCCAACCCTGGTATTCTATGATTCTATGACATCTGTGTCTTTAGCCAGACCTGGGAGGACTATGTGTCCCAGGTTAAACAAGTGCTAGACCGACTCCAGGAGGCTGGGCTGACCATAAAAGTGGAGAAGTGCAAGGTGGGGATGGCTGAAGTATCTTACCTGGGCCACTGGGTAGGGAGCGGCTGCCTAAAGCCAGAACCAGCCAAGGTGGAAGTGATCAGAGACTGCCCCATGCCCCAAACCAAAAAACAGGTCCAAGCCTTTATTGGGATGGCAGGGTATTATCGAAGATTTGTGCCCCACTTTAGCACCATAGTTGCCCCCCATCACTGAGCTGTGCAAGAAAGAGAACCCAGACAAGATGGTCTGGACCAAGCAGTGCCAGAGGGCTCTCTGTGTGCTGAAGGAGGCTCTAGTCAGTGCCCGGTTCTACCATTTATTCCTGTGTGCCCTGATCCCTCCTTAAAGAAGCTGAGGGCCCTTGCTGGCCCCAGCACTGCAGGATCCCATGGGGAGGACTGCCTGGAGATATTCCTGTGGGAGAAGGGATTCCTGTACTGGAAATGGGCTGGTTCGGGGCAAACTGAACTTTGGAAAGCCAGAAGGCAGTTGGTGGTTCCCCAGAGGTACCGCCACAGACTGTTGTACTTGGCCGATGATATCCCCCTTTCAGGGCATCAGGGAATCCGGCGCAACAGGCAGAGCTACTGCAGAACTTTTACTGGCCCGGGGTCTTCGACGCTGTCCAACAGTATTGCAGGCCCTGTGACTCCTGCCAGAGGGTGGGGAAGACCCGGGATAAGTGTAAAGCAGCTCTGAGACCTTTGCCCATCATAGAGGAGCCTTTCCAGAAGGTGGCTATGGACATAGTGGGGCACCTCAGCAGGGCAACTCGGTCAGGGAAGAAATACATTCTGGTGGTGGTAGATTTCGCTACATGTTACCCCGAGGAAGTGGCCTTGTCCTCTATTGAGGCAGACACCGTGGCAGACTGCTGCTGACCATTTTCAGCATAGTGGGGTTCCCCAAGGAGGTCCTTACAGACTAGGGGTCTAACTTCATGTCAATCTTCTCCAGTGCTTGTGGGAGAAGTGTGGGGTACACCTGGGCCTCAGTGTACCACCCTCAGTCCAACAGGCTGGTGGAGAGGTTCAATGGGACCCTTAAGATGATGCTGAACCTGCAGGACTGGGACAAGTATTTACCTCACCTGCTGTTTGCATACAGGGAAGTGCCCCAAGAATCCACAGGGTTTTCCCGGTTCGAGTTGCTGTATGGGAGGAGAGTGAGGGCACCCCTCGACTTGATGAGGGCTGAGTGGGAGGGGAAGGCCTCTCCCGATGGAGAATCAGTGGTGGAGCATGTCCTGACTTTCCGGGAAAAGCTCGTGGAGCTCATGGGCTGGGCCAGGTGAAACTCAGCCAGGGCGCAGAGCAGGCAGAAGGTCTGGTACAATCACTCAGCACGTGCCCGCTCCTATGCTACTGGGGATCAGGGGATGCTCCTCATCCCCGTGAGGAGGGACAAGCTGCAAGCTGCCTGGGATGGTCCCTTCAAGGTCATCAGATAGGTAAACGAGGTGAACTATGTAGTGGAACTGTCCAACCAGGCTCACGGCCACCGGGTGTATCATGTCAACATGATGAAGCCGTATTGGGACAGGGAGAAGTTGGTGTTGGCTGTGTGTGGGCAGGGGGAAGAGAAGGGAGAGGATCCCGTGGTGGGACTCCTCCCTGAGGCTGGTGCTGACCCCTCGCTGGAGTCAATTCCCCTCTCAGACCAGCTCACCCCTGCCTAGCAGGCCGAGATCAGAGCAATTCTGCCTTCATACCGGTAGCTGTTCTCTAACCGGCCTGGGCTCACTAACCTGGCTGTGCACCACGTGGAGACAGGAGCCAACCCTCCCATCTGGTGTTCCTCATTCAGGGTCACTGGGAAAACAGCCCAGGACCTGGGGAGAGAGGTCGGGGACATGCTGGCTTTAGGGGTGATACAGCCATCTTCCAGCCCCTGGGCCTCACCCGTGGTGCTGGTCCCCAGAAGGATGGGTCAATCCGGTTCAGTGTACTATTGGAAGCTCAATGCCATCACTGTATCTGATGCCCACCACATGCCTAGGATCAATGAGATCCTAGACAAGTTGGGGGTTGCCTGATACCTCACTACCATGGATCTTACCAAAGGCCACTGGCAGGTGCCTTTGGACCCAGAGGCCAGGGCGAGGTCTGCCTTCACCATCCCAATAGGGCTCTTTGAGTTCCTGGTCCTGCATTTCAGCCTCAAGGGGGCACCTGGCACCTTCCAGCACCTGGCAGACCAGTTACTAAGGGGGATCGAGGACTTTGCTCTAGTGTATATTGACGATATCTGTGTCTTTAGCCAGACCAGGGAAGAACATGTGTTACAGATGAAGAGGGTGCTGGGTTACCTCCAGGATGCAGGACTGACCATAAAAGCTGGAAAATGCAAGGTGGGGCTGGACCACAAGGTGGGGCATGGCCACCTGAAGCCAAAGCCAGCCAAAGTGGAGGCCATCAAGGACTGGCCCGCTCCCCAGACTAAGAAGCAGGTCCAGGCTTTCATTGGGATGGTGGGCTACTAGCGGAGGTTTGTGCCCCACTTTAGCTCCCTGGCAGCTCCCCTCACGGAGCTTGGTAGGAAGGGGAAGCCGGACAAGGTGGTCTGGACCAAGCAGTGCAAGAGGGCTCTCTGAGCGCTGAAGGGGGCATTTATCCAAAGCCCGGTGCTGGTAAACCCGATTTTAACAAACCCTTCCTGGTGTTCATCGATGCCTCAGACATGTGGCTGGGTGCGATGCTGATGCCAACTGATACTAAGGGGGAAAGACACCCCAGTGTATACCTGAGCAAGAAGCTGCTGCCCCGGGAGCAACACTATGTGGCTATAGAAAAGGAATGCCTGGCCATGGTGTGGACCCTTAAAAAACTGCATCTGTATCTATTTGGGCGGCGCTTCACTGTGTACGCTGACCATTTGCCCCTGACGTGGCTGCACCAAATGAAAAGCCAAGCTGCTGAGATGGAGCCTGCTCCTCCTGGGTTATGACATGGAGCTGGTCAATGTGAGGGGGGGTGCCAATGTTATAGCTGATGCTTTATCACGGGGCGGGGGGCCCTGAACTTCCCCAGGTCACTGGCTAAGTGACCCCAATCAGTTCAGACTCGGAGGGAGGAGAGATGTGACGAAGTGGGGGTTTTCTTGTTTTTTCCTTGTTTTTTCCAATGGTTTGCATGCAGAGGGGGTGGGACTCAGTTTCCCTGGGTGTTCCTGGTTTAACGAGGGGAGGGGAGAGGGAGTTTGTGGTTACAGAGGACCAGCAACGGAACATGGGACCCCAGCCCATGGTCTGGAGAATGGTTTCCCCAGCGACTGGTGACATGGTGATCTGGTGACCATGAGGCCAAGCTCAGGAGCCACAGGCAGGTCTGGCCACTGGGAGGACAATGCGCTGCGGGGAGAGGACCCTGGTGACCTGACCAGCCAGTTCCAGCCAGAGGGGCCAGAGGACGGAAGAGAGGAGAGGAGGCCCGGGTGACCCTGTTTACCTGGAGAGGAGACAACGGACAGAGGCGGGACTTGGGGAAGGTGATATCAGATGCCCAGCTGGGAAGCAGGGGGGCTCGGGGCTGGGGAGAGGGAGCAGGCAGAGCCCACCTGGATGCAGAGGAGCCTTGGATGTGTGGTGCTGAGGGAGGCCAGGCCTGAGGGCCCTGAAAGTTTCCTATGCTGTGTTCAGACGCTCAATAAAACCTCCTGTTTTATGCTGGCTGAGAATCACTCTGGTCTAGAGAACAGGGTTCCATTATTCCCTCTGGGAGTGGAGGCCCCAGGGGTCCAGAGAAAGGGCACTCACTGAGGGGGCCCACAGCGAGAGACAGGCGTGCTAAGGCTCAGAGAGGTGCAGTTCCAGGAGGTGGAAGGGCTTAACCCCTGAGAGAGAGTGGACACCCCAGAAGGGCTGTCTCACTGAAGGGGGTGTGATGGTGCACCCCATAAGGCTTTATGGAAATATGCTTATGAATGTATATATATGACATAACTGGAATATGTTTTATGCTACATATGCCATGTAACATATCTATGTAAAGCTTGTGATCTACTGAATATATTCATCCTATTTGTATGCATGTGTCATTATTGTATTTGAAGTTATGAATATTGGCTGTTTACTTGTTTAATTTTAAATAATCTTAGTAAGGCATTTGGTCAGCTTCTTTAATGAACAATGGATATTGGAAGGCCCCAAACCACATAAGAGGTCTTCCTGGAGACATTCAAGATACCATGTGGGCAATGGCTGCTGCCTGTAAAAACTGAGTTATGCATGGACATGTGACTTGCCCAGGTGACTCCAAAACTCCATCTTGGAGCTGGACTTTGTATAGGAGAGAGGAGGGGGTCTCCTCCCACAAGAGAAAGTCTATTTAAGCCCGTGGGAGACCCCTCCATTTTGTCTTTGGCTCGCTAAAGAGGTAGCCTCTCCAGCCCCAAGGATACCTGAAAGAAACTGGAACAAAGGACAGTAACTACAGAGGGTGTGAGTGATTGCTGGACCCAGACTAGAAGGAGTCTAGTCTGTAAAAGGAAGCTTACTGGAATCCCTCTGAGGGTGAGGTTTTTATCTGCATTCAGCTTTCTTACTGTATTAGACATAGATTTCTATGCGTGTTCTATTTTATTTTGCTTGGTAATTCACTTTGTTCTGTCTGTTATTACTTGGAACCACATAAATCCTACCTTCTGTATTTAATAAAATCACTTTTTACTTATTAATTAACCCAGAGTATGTATTAATACCTGGAGGGGGCAAACAGCTGTGCATACTTCTTTATCAGTGTTATAGAGGGCAAACAATTTATGAGTTTACCCTGTATAAGCTTTATACAGGGTAAAACAGATTTATTTGGGGTTTGGACCGCATTGGGAGTTGGCCATCTGAGTGTTAAAGACAGGAACACTTCCAAAGCTGCTTTCAGTTTAAGCCTACAGCTGTTAGGGGATGTGGTTCAGACCTGGGTCTGGGTTTGCAGCAGGCTAGCGGGTCTGGCTCAAACCAGGCAGGGCACTGAAGTCCCAAGCTGGAAGAGCAGGGAAAGCAGGGGCAGAAGTAGTCTTGGCACATCAGTTGGCAGCCGCAAGGGGGTTTCTGTGATCCAACCTGTCACAGGGGGTTCCCCCCAGGGATCGTATGGGGCCAAGAGTGGGCACGACCTATGAGTCCATGTCTGGGATCTCCCCCAAGGAAAGGAGGTCAGGGATGATACCTGTCCGGGGTTAAATCTTTCTCCTTTTTCCCACCTTTCTTCCCTTTCTTTTGCTGGGAAAAGAACAACAGATCTTAACCTCTAAGCAGGCTGAGAGCCCCCACCACAACCACCACGTAAGAGTCCTCTCCCCATCTCCATGTCTCCAGTGCCAGCCCCCCCCTTTGTGAGAGTCCCCCCATCTGTGGGCCGAGTAATATCACTCCATCCCCACTCGCTGGTATAGGTCCCCAGGGCTGTCCCCCAGTGAGTGCACCCCATTGCCTTTGCGGGGTCCTGGGGTACAGGACACACCCTCTGACCTTGCTGCTCTTCTTTGCCATGCGAGATTTCCCCTCATCTCGATCCACAGCCAGTTTCAGTCGCTGCAATTCCTCTCGCATCAGCTCGTCCACCTGGGGGGAGAGAGCCCTTGAGATAGCAACTGGGGCCTCCCAACAAGCCCAGGAACTCTCCACTGAACAGTTTTCTGCCCTACATGTTCCTTCCCCCCAGGCTCCCCGCTATCTCTCACTGTCTTCTGCTTGGAATGCACGGAGAACAGCGGCCGGCCATCTTCCATGACAGCAGCCTGACTTCCATCTCACTGCACACAAGGGGCATGATAGCCATCTTCACTAGAGGCAGCCTTGCAGCCCCCCACAAGGGCTAAGGGGCATGGCAGTCATCTTGGGTGACAGCAGCCTGAGGCTTCAGTCCAGCTACAATTTTAAAAACCCACCTAACATCTTGAGCCAGTGCCCAGCTCATACCTGGGGAACCTGGGAGCCCCATTCATCCCCCAGCACCGCTCAACCAGGGGAACCCAGAGCCCCAGCTCCCCTAAAGCAGAGACCCCCCACTTAATCCCTGAACAACAGAGACTTATCCCCTCTCACACCAGTGGAGCTGGGAGCCCCACTTACCCCCCAGCACCCCTGAACCAGGGGAACTCAGAGCCACAGCTCCCCTAAAGCAGAGACCCCCCACTTAATCCCTGAACAACAGAGACTTATCCCCTCTCACACCAGTGGAGCTGGGAGCCCCACTCACCCCCCCAGCACTCCTGAACCAGGGGAACCCAGAGCCACAGCTCCCCTAAAGCAGAGACCCCCCACTTAATCCCTGAACAACAGGAACGTACCTCCCCGCCATGCCAGGAGCACCTGGGAGCCCCACTCATGCCCCTGCACCCCTGAACCAGGGGAATCCAGAGCCCCAGCTCCCCTCCCCCAAAGCCAACCTCAGGGGACCTCAGAACCACCCCGCACTCAGGATGCAGTCCCTGGGGCAGTGACTACTCGGCAGGGCGAGCCCCCTTGTATCCCCACAACACAGCCCTGTCTCTGCCCCTCACTTGCAGGCGCAGCTCCTTCTCCACCACCTTCCTCTTCTGGGCTTTGATCAACTCTGGCTCGTAGCGCTGTTCGAAGTTATTGGACTCATGTCGATTCCCCCAGATGGCTGCAGGGAAGGGGAACAGGTCAGATGCTGCTTTTGCCCCTCCCAGCTCTGCCTTCCTTCCCACTCCTCCTGGGGGCACTGATTGCTTTCCCTTGGGGTCTCCACCTTTTCACAATGTGGACCCCATTATAATAGGGAGAATATCTCAGCGCAACTTCCCTCTTCCCATCCACCTCCCTCCCTGCAATTTCATAATCACGCAGCAACCCCGGGGTATCTAGCAACCACTTACATGGGAAAATAATATTAGGAAAGTATTTAAGCCCAGTAAAGTTCTCTGCATTTTAATGCCATACAGCAGTGATCCCATGAGCAAAGCCTAGCCATGCCCTGCAGCCACCTACAGACTCTCAAAAGAAAACTGTCTCAAACACACGTGTGACAGTCTGGCTAAGATCAATGAGGCCCAAGGAGCTCAGTGCAGCCTGGGGATAGGCTTCTAGCTCTCCATGTCAGAGGGAAATGACACAGTAGTGCAGTGACTAATGCCCAAGGCAAGAATATACCAGATTTTACAAAACCAGTTGCCCAATGTGAACATGTGAGTGACCCAGAATAACAACCTAGTTGTGTAGGGAATGGTATTACCGGAGATGGCACAGCTGTTTTTGTGTTATGGCTTCAACAGCTCAGCGATGGCAGATCTCTCTGGCGTAACACAAGCTCTGTGCTGGTTGTTCCCCAGCTCAGCCAGACCCTAAGCCCTGAGCTTGGCAGGGCAGGTGTGTGCCTCCCCTGCCCACAGGGTGGAGGGTTCAGGGGTGATGGGCACAGGGGGGCAGTACAGGGGATGAGTCATCTTGGTCTAACACACCAAGACCCAGGCAAATGTGACTAAACTCCAGTAACTGGGCCAGGCCAGGCGTTCTCATCCCAGGCCAGAAAGTCACAACTGCACCACCCAAGCCAGGTAGCAGAGTCCAGGGCCGGGTCTCTCTGTGAGTCCTGCCCTAACCTGCTCACGACCCCACCACCACCCCGCTCATGGGTCTGTACAGGTCAGAGCGGTGCTCTTAGGTCCCCTCACTGCCCCATGCTCAGGTCCCCCTCACTCTGATACTGTGTGAAGCCCTCGCTGATCACTGGCAGGAATTTGGACAGAGCCAGTTTCAAACCTTCATCTTCTTCCTGGAAAAAAAACCCCAAACCCAGCGAGTTACTCAAATGAACTGAACCACTATTGGGGGGAAACGCTGGGGGGAGCCCTAGGACACAAGGAACAAGCAGTGCCTGGCCCTGCCCCAGAACTACCCTACATATGCCACCGTCAAACTCTGCCCCTCTCCTTTAATCCATGTGCCCCCCTTGCTCCCCACATTTAGGGTACTCTATCCCTGCCGTGGGGCTCTCCCCTGCCCCACTACCAGTCAGCCTCTCACCTGTTTCTTGTCCTTGCCTTTCTTCTGCTTTCCTTCCTTGGTCTTCTCTTTATCCTTCTTATCCTTCTTCCTCTGTCCCTTATCTTCCAGGAGGTCCAGATCAGCTTTGACCTGCGGGAATCCCAGCCAGCTGGACCTACCCTCGGTGCCAGAGTCCCCAGGCCACAGTAGGATGCGACTTGGGGAAGGGGGGGGAAGAGGGCAGAGCTCCTTGAGTCTCCAGGGGGCAGGGAGCTGCTCCTGGCAGAGCTCAGGGTGCAGCAGTGTGGAGGCGAGTATAGCTGAGAGTCCTTTCTGATCTGGGGCTGGATCAGAGCTGGCCCCTCTTAGCAGGGAAAGGTCCATTTCCCATTCCCTGTCCACCTGAGCCAGCCACTCTCCAGCTCAGAGCCAGTGACCTGTATTTCACTCCCCACACCCTGGGCTGCATTGGAGCAGGTCACCCTATAGAGGAAAGGCCCCACTCTCCTGCTATTGGCTCATTAGCCTCAGCCCCCTAGCCTGGGTCCTGTCTGATACCTGCTCTGGAGTCTTTTCCGCAAAAAGGATGCTGGAGCCTCCAATCTCCTCGTCAGGGAATTCGGGGAAACGGCCGGTCAGGTCACTGTGGAAGGAAAACATGAATGTCAGCACTCAGCCGTGACCCAGTGAGCATGTCCCAGGCGCAAAGCCCTGTGCTAGTTCGTTAGCTGCAGGCCACTGCCAGGTGGCTCCGGGGATCATGGATGGCCTGGGCAGTGAGGGAGCCGAGGAGAGAGAGGGCAGGCTGGGAAGTGTGCTTGGACTGGGGGAGACAGAGAGAGATGGGTCAGTGCTGCAGGCAGGGCCGGCTCCAGGCACCAGTGAACCAAGCAGGTGCCTGGGGCAGCCAATGTAAAGGGGTGGCAGGACGTCGGGCTCTGGGGCGGCAATCCACCCACGGCGGCAGCAGGAATTCGGTGGCCGCTCCATCACTCCGCCTCTGTGTTCAACAGCAAGGTTTTTTGTTTTGTTTTTTTGCTGCTCGGGGCGGCAAAAATGCTGGAGCCAGCCCTGGCTGCAGGTTTGGCTGAAAGGAGACACAGTGGCACAGGGGTGGGCTGCAGAGCACTGGGGTGGCATAGGAGGAGTGGGGTGAGGAATGTGGTGACTGCGGGGCAGCAGGGAGCCCAGGAAAGGGATTGTTACATGGAGGGGCATGGGAAGGGCCCATGCAGCAGTGCACACTCACTGGCACTCGATGAACCACTGCCGGAGCTGCTCCTTCATCTCCTCCCTCATGTCAGATCCCTCCATCTCGTAGAGCCCTTCCTGGATGCTCATCAGGGCCTGTTGGTACTCAGCTTCATAGTCAGCCTGCCGCAGGCGCCGGAACTCCTCCCCAAGCTGGGCCCGCAGCATGGTGCCTGACAGGCCCAAGGCCTTGGGGTCTGGGGCCTGCAGGGCAAGGACCAGAAAGATGGAGGGCAGGAACGTGGGAACACCCCTGAACTGACCAAGGTGGGGGGGAGCACGAGCAAGACAGGGCACTGGGGCACAGGCACAGCCCTGTACTGACTGGGGGCAGGTTGGGAGATGGCGAGGGGGATGTCAGAGCCATTAACACTGACTGGACATATCTCAGAGCCTCCATTTCCTGCCATGGCAGTGGGCCCCTAACCCTCCTCTGGCCTTGCTCCCTTGTTTCCCCTGCCTCAGTCTCTGCTCCTCTGGGTGCAGGCAGCAGTACTGGGTGACAACGAGCCGGGAGAGTGTGCGACCTGGAAGGGACATTAGCAGCATCAGGGAGAAATTGTGTGCGAAGGCGAGCAGTGCGTGTGTAAATTGCCCCGTAATGAGTTTGTAATATGCATGTGTGGTGCTTCCCGCACAGCGTCATCACAATGGCACAGGCACTTTCCTGCCTCATTGCCTCCCAAATGGATTTTAAATATCATTCTGAGGACACAATTATTTAAAACGCTGAACTAAACACGCGCTAATGGGAAAGCGGCGTGTGGCCCACACCAACCATTCCTCACAGGGGCTGCTCTCCGAAGGCCTGGCCCCACCCCACCCCACCCCATGACCACTCGGCAAACCAAGGAGTTCTCTGCTTCCCTTGCAAATAGCACAAATCTAGTCAGGAAAATCCTCAAGGAAGCAGAGAAAACTCCTGCCATCCTGCAGTCCCCTCCTCACCCTGCAGCCACACTCCCGACCTCCCCCCTGCAGCCAACTCCCCACCCTCCAATCTCCCCATTGCACACTCCAACCTCTCCACTCTGCAGCCTAATCCTCTCCACTTTATGGGCTGCTAGAACAACTTGTATAGCGGGGGTGCTCAAGAGCCATTGAACCAAACTGTAAACCCTGTATACAATAGTCAGGCTCAATGGGTAGAGATCAATGGCTCTATGTCTAGTTGGCAGCCAGTATCAAGCGGAGTGCCCCAGGGGTTGGTCCTGGGGCCAGTTTTGTTCAACATCTTTTTTAATGATCTGGATGATGGGATGAATTGCACCCTCAGCAAGTTTGTAGATGACACTAAACTGGAGGGAGTGGTAGATAAGCTGGAGGGTAGGGATAGGATCCAGAGTGACCTAAACAAATTGGAAGATTGGCCCAAAAGAAATCTGCTGAGGTTCAACAAGGACAAGCGCAGAGTCCTGCACTTAGGACGGAAGAATCCCATGCATCGCTATAAGCTGGGGACCGACTGGCTAAGCAGCAATTCTGCCAAAAAGGACCTGGGGATTACAGTGGATGAGAAGCTGGATATGAGTCAGCAGTGTGCCCTTGTTGCGAAGAAGGCCAATGGCATACTGGGCTGTACTAGTAGGAGCATTGCCAGCAAATCGAGGGAAGTGATTATTTCCCTCTATTCGGCACTTGGTGAGGCCACACCAAGAGTATTGCATCCAGTTTTGGTCCCCCCCACTACAGAAGGGCTGTGGACAAATTGGAGAGTCCAGCGGAGGGCAACGAAAATGATTAGGGGGCTGGGGCACATGACTTACGAGGAGAAGCTGAGGGAACTGGGCTTATTTAGTCTGCAGAAGAGAAGAGTGAGGGGGAGATTTGATAGCAGCCTTCAACTACCCGAAGGGGGGTTCCAAAGAGGATGGAGCTCGGCTGTTCTCAGTGGTTGCAGATGATAGAACAAGAAGCAATGGTCTCAAGTTGCAGTGGGAGAGGTCTAGGTTGGATATTAGGAAACACTATTTCACTAGGAGGGTGGTGAAGCACTGGAATGGGTTACCTAGAGAGGTGGTGCACTCTCCATCCTTAGAGGTTTTTAAGGCCCAGATTGACAAAGCCCCGGCTGGGATGATTTAGTTGGTGTTGGTCCTGCTTTGAGCAGGGCATTGGACTAGATGATCTGCTGAGGTCTCTTCCAACCCTAATATTCTATGATGGAAACCACTTCAAGAATTCTTTGAGGGGGGTCAACAAGCATGTGGACCAAGGGGATCCAGTGGCTGTAGTGTATTTAGATTTTCAGAAAGCCTTTGACAAGGTCCCTTACCAAAGGCTCTTACACAAAGTAAGCTGCCATGGGATAAGAAGAAAGGTGCTCTCATGAATTGGTACCTGGTTAAAAGACAGGAAACAAAGGGTATGTATAAATGGCCATTTTTCAGAATGGAGAAAGGTAAATAGTGGTGTCCCCCAGGGGTCTGTTCTGGGACCAGTCCCATTCAACATATTCATAAATGATCTGGAAAAAGGGGTAAACAGTGAGGTGGCAAAATTTGCAGATGATACAAAATTACTAAAGATAGTTAAGACCCAGTCAGATGCGAAGAGCTACAAAAGGATCTCTCAAAATTGGGTGACTGGGCAACAAAATGGCAGATGAAATTTAATGTTGATAAATGCAAAGTAATGCAGATTGGAAAGCATAATCCCAACTACACATATAAAATGATGGTATAAATTAGCTGTTACCACTCAAGAAAGAGATCTTGGAGTCATTGTGGATAGTTCTCTGAAAACATCCACTCAATGTGCAGTGGCAGTCAAAAAAGCAAACAGAATGCTGGGAATAAATAAGAAAGGGATAGATAAGAGGACAGAAAATATCATGTTGCCTCTATATAAATCCATCGTATGCCCACATCTCGAAAACTATGTGCAGATGTGGTCGCCCCATCTCAAAAAAGATCTATTGGAATTGGAAAAGATTCTGAAAAGGGCAACAAAAATGATGAGGGGTCTGGAACAGCTGCTGTATGAGGAGAGATTAATAAGACTGGGACTTTTCAGTTTGGAAAAGAGACGACTAAGGGGGGATATGATTGAGGTCTATAAAATCATGACTAAAAGAAAAGGAGTACTTATGACTGGTGTAGAGAAAGTAAATAAGGAAGTGTTGTTTACTACTTCTCATAACACAAGGACTAGGGGTCACCAAATAAAATTAAAAGGCTAAATAAGTTCATGGAGCATAGGTCCATCAATGGCCATTAACCAGGATGGGCAGGGATGGTGTCCGTAGCCTTTGTTTGCCAGAAGTTTGGAATGGGCGACAGGGGATGGGTCACTGGATGATTCCCTATTTTGTTCATTCCCTTTGGGGCACCTGGCATTGGCCACTGTCGGAAGACAGGATACTGGGTTAGATGGACCTTTGGTCTGACCTAATATGGCTATTCTTATTTAGAGAAGGGCAACAAAAATGATTAGGGGTATGGAACAGCTTCCATTTGAGGAGAAGCTTAAAGAGAGGAGAGATTAAAGATGAGGAGAGATTAAAAAGACTGGGGCTGTTCCGTTTAGAAAAGAGACGACTAAGGGGGGATATGATAGAGGTCTATAAAATCATGACTGGTATGAAGAAAGTGAATAAGGAAGTGTTATTTACTCCTTGACAAAACACATGAACGAGGGGTTACCCGATGAAATTAATAGGCAGCAGGTATTTCTTCACACAACACACAGTCAATCTGTGGAACTCATTGCCAGAGGATGTTGTGAAGGCCAAAAGTATAACTGGATTCAGAAAAGAATTAGATAAGTTCATGGCAGATAGGTCTATGAATGGTTATTAGCCAAGATGGTCAGGAATGCAACCCCATGCTCTGGGTGTCCCTAAGCCTCTTGACTGCCAGATGCTGGAGCTGGACAACAAGGGACAGATCACTTGATAATTGCCTTTTCCTGGTCATTCCCTCTGAAGCACCTGGCCCTGGCCACTTGTCAGAAGACAGGATACTGGTCTGGATGGACCTTTGGCCTGACCCAGTATGGCCGTTCTTATGGGGAAGCCTTCCCAGCACAGAGCACCATGGCCATCCTGGGCTCTGGGGTGTGGTGGGAAGAGCCTGGAGTAGTTCCACTGACACCTGGGCCATGCTGAGCCTAGCGTTGGCAGAATGTCAACATGGGGGATAAGGTCACCTTTGCCCCCTTCCCCAGGGCTGCATCTTCTGTGCCATGCAGAGCTCAGCATAGAAAAGGGGGCTGGGGGAGAGCACCAAGGGGTTGGAAGGGCAGCAGCATTTATATGGGGCTTGGGCATAGTACCAGGGCCTGGCCTGCATGTGGGGCTGGAAAGGGAGAAGAGAGGGTGTGGCAGCAGGGTGAAACAAGGGCACTTTGATTGTTCTGAGCAGTGATCAATTTATTCAATATGACACACTGTTGGCAGGGTAAACTAAATAAGTGCTGTCAGAAGCCACACTCCTCAGTGTCTCAGGTAGCCCCAGCCTCAGGACAGGGTCTCCCTTCCTGCCTTGGGATGGGCTGTGTGGTGGAGCAATGCCTAATGGCGTCGCTGCTCTACGTAAACTCATGGCTTCTTCTCAACCCATCTCTCCTCCACTCAATGACACTAACTCCTGCAACACCACAAAACTGCCCCAATACGTATTTGTTGGTTCAGAACGGAGGTAGGGAGCAATTGTTTTTGCCATCTGGCTTTAGCTGCTTCTTGCTTTGCATGGAGTGGAGCACTCTTCTATCCGGCCCATAGAAAGGTGCGTCACCTGGGTGAGATTCTTTGCCCTGGGCTATGCAGGATGTCAGAGAAGTTGATCAGTGGATTTAGGGAACCGCTATCCTTAAAACAAAATCACTTAAACCAGGCTATTGGGCCTGGTTCTTTTCTCATGTGCTAAGCACGAGTAATCCAGCCAAGGTCAATGAGATAGCATCAGAGCCCTACTCTGACTCCATATGCCACTCTGGCAATGTATCAGGGCCATGAAGGGGCTGTAGTTAGGCCAGATGAGAATTTCCCAGGGCCAGAGCAAGTGTGGTCTTATTCTGTCCCCCCCTCCTGCAGGCCCCACTGTAGGGACAGGACAGGGAGAGGCCTGGTCACTGCATTCAGTGCTGTGGGGCTTCGGGGCTGCAGAGCCATCCCTAGGCATCTGTGGGGAGGCTGCCATAAAGCGGAGCAGAGCCTGGGGCTGCTCTCTCACTCGCACGGGATCTGATTCAGCCACTGTAGCAGTAGAGTCTGGACAGTCTAGATGTGGCATAAACCCGCCTTTGCTCCATCTCCCCCTGAGCTGTGCCTGTCAGGAGACACAGCATAGGACCTGTCCCACTGGAGTTACACCAATGTAAAACCAGCCTCAGGGAGAGCAGAATCCAGCACAGTGGAGAAAGGTTAGGCTGCCAATGGGACCTTATCAGGGAGCACTTCTGAAGTTTGTTTGGAGCAAACAGAGGGAACTGGGCCATTACTGTGTTGGAGCCTTGGGACAGTAACAATCCTGCAGCGCAAATTGGGGGGGACGATTCTTATACCATGAGGTTGCTCCCCAACCTCCCCCAGGGCAGGAGGTGCAGAGAGGGGAGGAACAGTGGCAAGGAGGGTATGCAGTATTCATGGGCGTGCCTGCCTGGGGCAGCACCCAGACACAGAGGGGCTCTATGGATCCCACATACCCTCAAACACTCAGGTCCATCCTGGTATTGATGGCCTGGGTGGGGCGGACGGGTTTCCCATATCACTTAGACACCAGGGTGCATTTCGGTGCCACGCAGTGGGGGATAAAGAGATCCCATAAGCCCTCAGACACTGGGGTCCGTCCCAGTCCTGATGGACCTGCCCTGAATGGGGAAAGGGAGAAGACATCCCATAAGCCCTCACACACTGGGGTCCGTCCCAGTCCTGATGGATCTACCCTGAATGTGGGGAGGGGAGAAGAGATCCCATAACCCCTCACACACTGGGGTCCGTCCCCGTCCTGATGGACCTGCCCTGAATGGGGAAAGGGGAGAAGAGAGCCCATATCCCCTCACACACTGGGGGTCCGTCCCAGTGCCATCATGATGGGGTGGGGGCAGGAAACCCCAGATCCTTGCAGACACTAGGGTCAGCGTCTGTTAGGCCTGGAATGACATTTGCTTGTGTGAAGTGAAGCTGCCCCGTGCAGACATCCCAGGAGCCAGGAGGTCATGGAGGTCGGGGTCCCTAGGGTTTGGGGGTAGCAGCCTGTCCCAGGCAGGACTGGCAAGGCTGCGGAGTGCAGGGTGCAGGTCACCCCCTGACAGCGCTCCCCCTCCCTTGCCGGACCCTGGTGCTGAGCAGTAGGAGTCTGTGGAAGTCACTCCGTCTCTCTCACCGCAGGCAGTGGAGCCGCGGCTGCACTTCATTAGGGGGTTCATATTTCACCCTAATGGTTTTCCCTGTGCCGAAGCCATCCATCACCAGCTCATTTCCCTGCAAGTGCCTTACTGCTCCTGCCTGCGCCATGTGGAACGGTTTCTAATGATGCACTAGAGCAGCGGCCCCGGCAGCACCGCCTCCTTGGGACCCAGCCCAGCGAGAGGGACACAGAGTGGGGCTGCACTGACAGCCGCTCTGGCCTATCCCTATCAGCAATGTACCCATAGAGAGAGACTGAGACCTGCAGGCCTGCCTCTGACACACACCCAGGGGGAGACCAGCCATAGACTATCCTGACCCCATCCCTCAGCATTTCCACAAAGGGAGGGTGCAGAGGGACTCAAAATCTGGAAACTGAAGTTAGACAAATTCAGACTGGAAATAAGGTGTCAATTTTTGACAGTGAGGAGCTGGCAAATTGGATCCATTTCCCAAGGGACATGGTGGCTTCCCCGTCACTGACCAGTTTTAAATTCTGTTGGGATATGTTTCTAACAGCTCTGCTCTAGGAATTATTGTGCGGCAGGTCTCTGGTCCAGGTCAGACTAGATGGTCACAGTGATCCCACAATGGCCTTGGAATCTGTGAAGCTATAGATCAGGAGCAGCTGTGTCTGCCCCCTCCTCAACATATCCAGAGCCATGACACCGACCACAGAGATGTCCCGAGTACCGAGACTGCTCCCACCTAGAGTCAGCTGCATCCTGGGCCAGAGTAATGTGAATTGTTTCTGAGTACAATAAATAAATAACCTAATGAATATGAGGGGTGGGGCTTATGCGGGAGAGAGAGTACTCGGGGCAATGCCACTGGGTAGGGGAGAGCACATGTTGAGACAGGTTGAGTGGGGAGGGACACGTGGACAATGCAGCCAGGGCCATGGGTCAAGACTGGGCTCGGGGGGGAGGGCACGCACTGAGAGCTAGGGAGGGACTAACCATCCCGATAAAAGCCATCTCCCTCTGTCTCTCCAGCTTGGTGCATCTGCGTTGCAGGCAGCCTTTCCAGACCTGTGGGGAGAAGGAACATAGGGATTTGAGAACCAGGGCACAGAGCCATTCCTCCCAGTCACCGTGCTGCCAATCCCCGCCAGGATCCATAGGGCCAGACACCTCCCTGCACAAGGCCCTCGTTCTGGAAGTGACACTCTCTGTGGGCGCAACCCTGAGACACCCTGTCACAGCTTTACTGGTGAGTGCTATACCTCACTTGTAGAATCATAGAATCATAGAATATCAGGGTTGGAAGGGACCGCAGAAGGTCATCTAGTCCAACCCCCTGCTCAAAGCAGGACCAAGTCCCAGTTAAATCATCCCAGCCAGGGCTTTGTCAAGCCTGACCTTAAAAACCTCTAAGGAAGGAGATTCTACCACCTCCCTAGGTAACGCATTCCAGTGTTTCACCACCCTCTTAGTGAAAAAGTTTTTCCTAATATCCAATCTAAACCTCCCCCATTGCAACTTGAGACCATTACTCCTCGTTCTGTCATCTGCTACCATTGAGAACAGTCTAGAGCCATCCTCTTTGAAACCCCTTTCAGGTAGTTGAAAGCAGCTATCAAATCCCCCCTCATTCTTCTCTTCTGCAGACTAAACAATCCCAGCTCCCTCAGCCTCTCCTCATAAGTCATGTGCTCTAGACCCCTAATCATTTCGTTGCCCTTCGTTGTACTCTTTCCAATTTATCCACATCCTTCCTGTAGTGTGGGGCCCAAAACTGGACACAGTACTCCAGATGAGGCCTCACCAGTGTCGAATAGAGGGGAACGATCACGTCCCTCGATCTGCTCGCTATGCCCCTACTTATACATCCCAAAATGCCATTGGCCTTCTTGGCAACAAGGGCACACTACTGACTCATATCCAGCTTCTCGTCCACTGTCACCCCTAGGTCCTTTTCCGCAGAACTGCTGCCGAGCCATTCGGTCCCTAGTCTGTAGCGGTGCATTGGATTCTTCCATCCTAAGTGCAGGACCCTGCACTTATCCTTATTGAACCTCATTAGATTTCTTTTGGCCCAATCCTCCAATTTGTCTAGGTCCTTCTGTATCCTATCCCTCCCCTCCAGCGTATCTACCACTCCTCCCAGTTTAGTATCATCCGCAAATTTGCTGAGAGTGCAATCCACACCATCCTCCAGATCATTTATGAAGATATTGAACAAAACGGGCCCCAGGACCGACCCCTGGGGCACTCCACTTGACACCGGCTGCCAACTAGACATGGAGCCATTGATCACTACCCGTTGAGCCCGACAATCTAGCCAGCTTTCTACCCACCTTATAGTGCATTCATCCAGCCCATACTTCCTTAACTTGCTGACAAGAATGCTGTGGGAGACCGTGTCAAAAGCTTTGCTAAAGTCAAGAAACAATACATCCACTGCTTTCCCTTCATCCACAGAACCAGTAATCTCATCATAAAAGGCGATTAGATTAGTCAGGCATGACCTTCCCTTGGTGAATCCATGCTGACTGTTCCTGATCACTTTCCTCTCCTCTAAGTGCTTCAGGATTGATTCTTTGAGGACCTGCTCCATGATTTTTCCAGGGACTGAGGTGAGGCTGACTGGCCTGTAGTTCCCAGGATCCTCCTTCTTCCCTTTTTTAAAGATGGGCACTACATTAGCCTTTTTCCAGTCATCCGGGACTTCCCCCGTTCGCCACGAGTTTTCAAAGATAATGGCCAAGGGCTCTGCAATCACAGCCGCCAATTCCTTCAGCACTCTCGGATGCAATTCGTCCGGCCCCATGGACTTGTGCACGTCCAGCTTTTCTAAATAGTCCCTAACCACCTCTATCTCTACAGAGGGCTGGCCATCTCTTCCCCATTTTGTGTTGCCCAGCACAGCAGTCTGGGAGCTGACCTTGTTAGTGAAAACAGAGGCAAAAAAAGCATTGAGTACATTAGCTTTTTCCACATCCTCTGTCACTAGCTTGCCTCCCTCATTCAGTAAGGGGCCCACACTTTCCTTGGCTTTCTTCTTGTTGCCAACATACCTGAAGAAACCCTTCTTGTTACTCTTGACATCTCTTGCTAGCTGCAGCTCCAGGTGCGATTTGGCCCTCCTGATATCTTTCCTACATGCCCGAGCAATATTTTTATACTCTTCCCTGGTCAGCCAGGGAAGCCAGCCCCATGCTGTAGCTTTTTACCAGAGTGAGCCCTGGAACCCTCTCAACTCTGAGATGGGGCCCGTTGGCTTCAGCTGTCCTGGTTCTCTTCCTGTGCTCTCAACAGCAAGTCCAACTGATTTCAAACTCTTTTTGATAGACTTTTACATCTTCAGTAAATATTTGTAGTGATTTAGTACAAGTCTTTCCTAAACAAAATAGCATTTATTGCTGCAATACAGCACTTAGAGACCCGGTTAGAATGGTAAGCAAAGTTTGCATCACAGCCCAGGTCTGTGGAACCTTTTTGCCTGCTTTCCTTAGATTCTGTAAACCCGTCTAAGGGTGTGTCTACACAGGGGATTTAATCTGAAGAGTTTGATGCGCACCAGGTAACTCTCAGTACACGAGCTGCACTAATAGCATGCACTCAAAAAGCCTGCTCCATTTTCAGTTTGCGTCGTGTGAACATATGGCAGTCCACTTTTGTTGGACTTTCACAGTGCAAATTGGGAAACTGAGGCAAAGGACACTGCCCAACGTACAGTGGGCTGGGTGTTCATATATGGTCACATGTTTTTGAATTGTGGTTGTAGTGTTTCCCCAAATGAATGCAGTGTCCCCTTTTTCCTGTTCATAGAAATGTTCTTCTGTTAGTCATAGCCTCAGTACTCACAACGGGGCCACTATCGCCATTAGAGGCACCCTGGGGCGGTGCTAAATTTTCCCACATTATTGGGTGGGGGCTCAAGCCGATTATGATTTGTATTGTTAAGAGGAACCTCTAGATATTGAGCCCCGCCCTTGTTGCAGCCGACTCCACCTGGCAGAAGTGTTACAGATGGAACCCATATGACTATCACCCCCACCGGGCAGAGAATTTAAAAACAAAAGCAGTTATTTCTCCACTGTGCTCTGAGGACTAGGGGACCCATGACAGGTTTACAGACCTAAATGCAGGAGGGTCCACAACGCTAGGATCTTTTGGACTGCAGTAATAGTTAAATTAGTGGAGAAAGAACTGTTTGCCCCCAGGTATTAATGGTGTGGCGGTTGGGCCAGGTATTCTGGGAGACGCAGCTTATCCCCTAATGCCCTGGCTAATGAAATCATACACAAGACATTTAAACAGAAGGAAGGTACAGTTTCACCATTGCCTGAGCGGTTGCAAAAGGGTACTCAAGTGTGTATTTGGCCGGAGATGGCACTCTTTAGGGACTAGGTTGCACAATATTTGTGAGAGCAAGGAGGGGAAGCCTTGCTGATGGGTGGGAGGCTGCGGTATGAGACTTGCCAGCAAGGCAGCACACAGAGAACACAAACACCCGTGGGAATGCTGGCAGAGACGCTTATTGTTCATATTTTGAGCTTCGTGCCTGAACACGCTAGCCCATGGGTGGATGGGGATGCAGACAGTGAGAGCACTGAGGTATCACATGGGGGTAGCTGAAGTTCAGAGTTCCATGTGTGCTTTTGTAAAACCCAATTAATTATTTCAGCTTTATTTAGAAGATTCTCTGTGTTAAATGAAATGATGACCCATGATGGGTGCAACACTAACAATCTTCCGTGCACAACAAAATGGGAAGGGAGGAGTTACAGGCCAGTATGTCCCCTGCCTCTGTCACTTGCTAGGTGTGCTTGAGAGATGCAAACAGAGGCAATGAACGGGAGTTTCAGAGAGAGTTTGGAGAGGCATTCCTTCCAGGTGCAATGCTATGCGTGATACCAAGATGACCAGCGATGGAACACTGGTAGTGACCTGCAACAGATGTGCCATGTTCTCTTTCCTGCCTGAAGGCAGAAAGAGTTTCATGAAGTGGCTATACTCACAGAAAAGATTCTTGGATTGGCAGGGTAAGTTGGGATGCTATTGAGACTAAGAGAAGCTGAGGAGTTCCTATACAGCCAGGTTCATACCCCAGGTTCAAGGAAGAATGGATCTGGAGAGAGAGGAAGTCAGAGAAGAGGCCTGGTGATTCATAGGACCCAGAGGCAGGAGGTTACAGCAGCTGGAGACAGAGGAGGATGTGGCCACCAGAGAGAAGAGGACCAGGAGGAATTCCACATGGCTAGAAGTTTCAAATCAATACCAAGTCCGCAGCATGGAAACATTGGAAGATACCTCTCAATGTCCAGCAGGTTCAAGGGAATATGGGACACACATATGGATGGCAGCTCAGCCCAACCTGGAAATGAAGCTTGCCTGCAAAGGATTCTCCAACTGTCCAAGGAAGACAGACAATCCTTGTTCGAGATTCAATACTCGGAAGAACCAAAAGAACATTCTGCAAGGGATAGGCAGACAACAGGACAGCATGCTGCCTTCCCGGCACCAAGACATGAGATGTTACTCTAAGATTGGACAGGCTTCTGAAGTCAACAGGCAAGGATCCATTGGTGATGGTTCATATCAGTACTAATGACACTGCATTGCAGGATATCTGGCAGATAGCAAATGGGTTCAGGGAATTCGGAAGAGTGCTGAAGAAAAATGCTCAAGTGATCTTCTCTGAAATCCTTCCTGTCCCACAAGTGAAGGAAGGCAGAAGATTCCAGAAGTAAACCACAAGTTAAGTAAGTGATGTAGGGTGGAGGATTTTTTGGCACATTGGTTCACCTCGCACGGGAAGAGGGGACTATATAGCTTGATGGCCTCCATCTCAGTAGAAGGGGTCCAACCTCCTTGGAGACAGGCTCACTAGAGTACTCAGGATGGGGTTAAACTAATAGCAAATAGGAAGGGTAAAAAGAGGGAAGAGTTGAGCACTCAGCACAAAATCGAGATGTTAAGAAAAAAACTAATCAAGGAGCCAAAGGACATGAAGAGAAGAAATTACTGAATTGCCTCTACACCAATGCTAGGAGCCTGGGTAACAAACAAGAGGAATTGAAATTGCTCATCTGTGAGCATAAGTTTGATCTACCTGGTATTGCTGAAACCTGGTGGGATGATTTGCAAATTGGAACATTAAAAAAAATCAATGGTTATAACCTACTTAGGAAGGATCAAGTGAGCAAAAGGGCAGGGGGAACGATCTCTATGTCAAAAATAGGATTCCCTGTTTCCGAATCAATGAAAATGAATGCAAAAAAAAGAGCTTATGGATAAATGTCCTAAAATAAAGCATAGGATGGGGTATCAGATCACAAAATCACTCTAGGAAACATGATGAATGGTTCCTTACACAGGTATCTATAATATGTAGGGGGGGAAATCTGCATGACCATGGGAGACTTCAATTTGAGTGAAGTACACTGGAGGTCATGCTCATGCTGGCAGTACTAAAATATCCTTGGAATTTCTAACCATTGTAAATGACAATTTCCTAATGCAAAAAGTGTTGCAGTCAACACGAGGGATTTCTTTATTAAACCTTGTCCTAACAGATAAAGAGGAACTGATCACAGAACTAAAAATTAATGATAACACAGTTACATGTGATCATGATTAGATCACATTTGTAATGTGCCAGCAGAATAAAGTCCAGATCAGTAACCTATATAGTTGGTGCTTTAATAGGGCCAATTTCACAAAGTTCCTACAGGCTGTGGACCAACTGGCTAAGCGGCAGTTCTGCAGAAAAGGACCTGGGGATTACAGTGGATGAGAAGCTGGATATGAGTCAGCAGTGTGCCCTTGTTGCCAAGAAGCCTAACGGCATATTGGGCTGCATTGTCAAGAGCATTGCCAGCAGATCGAGGGAAGTGATTATTCCCCTCTATTCGGTACTGGTGAGGCCACATCTGGAGTATTGCATCCAGTTTTGGGGCCCCCACTACAGAAAGGATGTGGACAAATTGGAGAAAGTCCAGCGAAGGGCAACAAAAATTATTAGGGGGCTGGAGCACATGACTTATGAGGAGAGGCTGAGGGAACTGGGCTTATTTAGTCTGCAGAAGAGAAGAGTGAGGGGGAATTTGATAGCAGCCTTGAATTACTGAAGGGAGATCCAAAGAGGATGGAGCTCGGCTGTTCTCAGTGGTGGCAGATGATGGGAAAAGGGGCAATGGTCTCAAGTTGCAGTGTGGGAGGTCTAAGTTGGATATTAGGTAAAACTTTTTCACTAGGAGGCTGCTGAAGCACTGGAATGGGTTCCCTAGGGAGGTGGTGGAATCTCCATCCTTAGAGGTTTTTAAGGCCCAGCTTGACAAAGCCCTGGCTGGATGATTTAGTTGGGGTTGGTCCTGCTCTGAGCAGTTTTGTTCAGCATCTTTATTAATGATCTGGATGTTGGGATTAATTGCACCCTCAGCAAGTTCACAGATGACACTAAAATGGGGGGAGAGGTAGATATGTTGGAGGGTAGAGATAGGGTCCAGAGTGATCTAGACAAATTGGAGGATTGGCCCAAAAGAAATCTGATGGGGTTCAACCAGGACAAGTGCAGAGTTCTGTACTTATGACAGAAGAATCCCATGCACCGCTACAGGCTGGGGACCAACTGGCTAAGCAGCAGTTCTGCCGAAAAGGACCTGGGGATTACAGTGGACAAGAAGCTGGACATGAGTCAGCAGTGTGTCCGTGTTTCCAAGAAGGCCAATGGCATACTGGGCTGCATTAGTAGGAGCACTGCCAGCAGATCGAGGGAAGTGATTATTCCCCTCTATTCTGTACGGGTGTGGCCACACCTGGAGTGTTGCGTCCAGTTTTGGTCCCCTCACTACAGAAGGGATGTGGACAAATTGGAGAGTCCAGCAGAGGGCAACGAAAATGATCAGGGGGTTGGGGCACATGACTTATGAGGAGAGGCTGAGGGAACTGGGCTTATTTAGTCTGCAGAAGAGAAGAGCGAGGGGGGTTTTGATAGCAGCCTTCAATTACCTGATAGGGGGTTCCAAAGAGGATGGAGCTTGGCAGGTCTCAGTGGTGACAGATGACAGAACAAGAAGCAATGGTCTCAAGTTGCAGTGGGGGAAGTCTAGGTTAGATATTAGGAAACACTATTTCACTAGGAGGGTGGTGAAGCACTGGAATGGGTTCCCTAGGGAGGTGGTGGAATCTCCTTCCTTAGAGGTTTTTAAGGTCAGGCTTGACAAAGCCCTGGCTGGGATGATTTAGTTGGGGATTGGTCCTGCTTTGGGCAGGGGGTTGGACGAGATGACCTCCTGTGGTCCCTTCCAACCCTGATATTCTATGATTCTATGAACATGACTGGATCCCAAATTATGGGCCGGCAGGCCTAGTGGGAGCATGTTTTGCAGGAGGGCAATCTGGCTCAGGATTATGTCCATGAGTTGCCTCTGTATCTCTTTGTCTTTTTCCAAGCATTTCTTTGCCAACCTGGTGAGGAGGGCTTTAAACTAGTTTCAAAGGGGGTAGGTGTCAAAAACCCATAGGTAAACATAGAAAAAGGCAACCTTAACAGAGGGTATATGTTGTTGGGTGGGCATGGAAAATTACAATAGGATCATAGGAGAACAAGAGGGAAATCAGTGAGGGAGACAGCTCGATATTTTAGATGTTTATATGCAAATGCAAGGAATAAACAGGAAGAACTGGAAGTATTAGTACACAAGCTAAATTATGACTTAATTGGCATGATAGAGACTTGGTGGGATAAATCTCATAATTGGAATACTGGTATAGAGGGATATCGCTTGTTCAGTAATGGCAGGCAGGGGAAAAAAGGGAAATGGTGTTGCATTATATATAAAGAATATATATACTTGTGCTGAGGTCCAGAAGGAGGCAAAAGGCAGACCAGTTGAAAGTTGCTGGGTGAAGATAAAAAGAGGAGGGAAACAGGGGCGATGTCATGGTAGGGGTCTACTGTAGAATAGCAAATCTGTACAAGGAGGTGGAGGAGGCATTTCTAGAACAAATAACAGAAATATCCCAAACCAAAAACCTGGTAGCAATGGGGGACTTAAACTACCTGTTGGAAAAGTAATACAGCAAAATGCAGAATTTCCAGCAAGTTCTTGGAACACACTGGGGACAACTTTTTGTTTCTTAAAGTGGAAGAAGTAACCAGGCGAACAGCCGTTTTAGACTTGATTCAGACTATCTGGTAGGAATTGGCTGCTTGGTGACTCTGGGCAGCTGGCCTGTAACTCCAGCTTTGCCCAGCAAGCACAGGCAGCAGTGGTTGCTATGAGCACAGGGTGATGGGCAGGTGGGGGAGCTACACCTCTGGGCAGCGAGGGGGGAGGAGAGGAAGGAGTAGCGCCTTTCCCTGCTCTCAGCCCTGCTCCCAGTGTGTGCTGGTCCCACTGGAACTGGCACCTGGGTTCACTGTGGCAAGCTCCCCACACAGCCTGAACTGGCTGCTCGTGCCTCCTGACTCCTGGAACAATGGGCATGAGGCAGGGACTTTGGACTCAAAACACACAAAGCCCCCAGCACTGTGCTCCCAGGACACCAAGGCCCCCTCACTCCCCACATTGCAGAGTGAACCCCACACCCAGCGGCCTGGCCAGGGCACCACTGGCCTAGAATGCTGTGCAGCATGACCACCCCGCCCAGCTCAGCACAGGACTGCATGCCAGAGCGGGGCACACCCATGGACTGTGTTGGGGACAGCTGCACCCTGATAGGATCCAGCCCTCAGGCTGCCTGCGAACAGCTCGAGGAGAGGCAACCGACAAGGCCCAGGGGCCAAGCTGTGACTGCTGGGAGAGCCAAGACACGGAGGGTGGGGCCCCAATCAGCCATGGGACCACGAAGTCTGCAATACAGTGCTCTGAGCTGGACTGCCAACGCTCCAGAATGTGTTCTCAGGCAGTCCAAGAATGCCACCTCCAGGGCAGAGGCAGAACTGCAGCCATGAGAGATTCCCCCATAGGTCATGTTCTCAGCCCTGGGACTGAAAGCAGGGAGCCAGAGTGATAGCCGTGTTAGTCTGTATCAGCAGAAAGAATGAGGAGTACTTGTGATACCATAGAGACTAACAAATGTATTTGAGCATAAGCTTTTGTGGGCTGAAGCCCACTTCATCAGATGCATGTAGTGGAAAATACAGTAGGAAGATAGATAGATATGCACACAGAGAACATGAAAAAATGGCAGTTGCCATACCAGCTCTAACGAGACCAATTGATTAAGGGGGGCTATTATCAGCAGGAGAAAAAAAATGTTGGCAGTGATAATTAGGATGGCCCATTTCAAACAGTTGACAAGAAGGTGTGAGTAACAGTAGGGGCAAAATTAGCATGGGGAAATATTTTTAGTCAGTCTAATGACTCATCCACTCCCAGTCTTTATTCAAGCCTAATTTAATGATGTCCAGTTTGCAGATTAATTCCAGTTCTGCTGTTTCTCGTTGGAGTTCGTGTCTGAAGTTTTTTTGTGGAATAATTGCGACTTTTAGGTCCGTAATTGAGTGTCCAGGGAGATTGAAGTGTTCTCCAACTGGTTTTTGAATGTTATAATTCTTGACGTCTGATTTGTGTCCATTTATTCTTTTGCCATTTGTGTCCATTTATTCTGTCCGGTTTGGCCAATGTACATGGCAGAGGGGCATTGCTGGCACATGATGGCATATATCACATTGGTAGATGTGCAGGTGAACGAGCCTCTGATAGTGTGGCTGATGTGATTAGGTCCTATGATGGTGTCCCCTGAATAGATATGTGGGCACAGTTGGCAACAGGCTTTGTTGCAAGGATAGGTTCCTGGGTTAGTGGTTCCGTTGTGTGTTGTGTGGTTGCTGGTGAGTATTTGCTGCAGGTTGGGGGCTGTCTGTAAGCGAGGACTGGCTGTCTCCCAAGATCTGCGAGAGCGAGAGATTGTCCTTTAGAATAGGTTGTAGATCCTTGATGATATGCTGGAGAGGTTTTAGTTGGGGGCTGAAGGTGATGGCTAGTGGTGTTCTGTTACTTTCTTTGTTGGGCCTGTCCAGTAGTAGGTAACTTCTGGGTACTCTTCAGGCTCCGTCAATTTGTTTCTTCACTTCAGCAGGTGGGTATTGTAGTTGTAAGAAAGCTTGATAGAGATCCTGTAGGTGTTTGTCTCTGTCCGAGGGGTTGGAGCAAATGCGGTTGTATCTTAGAGCTTGGCTGTAGACAATGGATCGTGTGGTGTGATCTGGATGAAAGCTAGAGGCATGTAGGTAGGAATAGCGGTCAGTAGGTTTCCGGTATAGGGTGGTGTTTATGCGACCATCACTTATTAGCACCGTAGTGTCCAGGAAGTGGATCTCTTGTGTGGACTGGTCCAAGCTGAGATTGATGGTGGGATGGAAATTGTTGAAATCCTGGTGGAATTCCTCAAGGGCTTCTTTTCCATGGGTCCAGATGATGAAGATGTCATCAATGTAGTGCAAGTAGAGGAGGGGCGCTAGGGGATGAGAGCTGAGGAAGCGTTGTTCTAAGTCAGCCATAAAAATGTTGGCATACTGTGGGGCCATGCGGGTACCCATAGCAGTGCCGCTGACTTGAAAGCAGGGAGTGTGGCTGGAGCCCAGAAGGGAGAAATGGGAATCACCAGGCAGTGTGGAGCACAGCTCAGGTCTGATTTCTGGCTCCCCAGGCACCCAGCAGCCACCTGTTTGCTGGGTATCCTATGCCCTCCGCCCCCACGCTCTGGTAGGGTTGCCAACTTTCTCATTGCACATAACTAAACACCCCTGCCCCGAGGCCACACCTATTCTCTGAGGCCTCACCCATGCTCGCTCCATTCCCTCCCTCACTCACTCACTTCCACCGGGCTGAGGCAGAGGGTTGGGGTGCAGAAGAGTGAGGGCTCCAGTGGGGGTGCAGGATCTGGGGTGGGGCCAGGGATGAGGTGTTCAGGGCACGGGAGAGGGCTCCAGGCTGGAACAGGGGATTGGGGGGGTGGTGAGGGCTCTGGCTGAGTGTGTGGGCTCTGGGGTGGGACCAGGGATGAGGGGTTTGGGTTGCAGGAGGGGGATCCAGGCTGAGGCAGAGGCAGAGGGTTGGAGTATGGGGGGGTGCAGGGTGTGGGAGGAAGTTTTGGGTGCGGAAAGGGACTGGGCTGGGGCAGGGGGGTTGGGGTGCAGGAGGGGGTTTGGGGAGCAGGGTCCCAACAGCACTTACCACAGCTCCCAGGAAGTGGCCACCAGGTCCCTGCAGCCCCTCAGTGCATGGGCGGCCAGGGAGGCTCTGTGCACTGCCCTTGTCCCTGCAGGCGCCGCCCCTGCAGCTCTCATTGGTCACAGCTCCCGGCCAATGGGAGCTGTGGAGCCAGAACTCGGGGCTGGGGCAGTGCGTGGAGCCTTCCTGGGCTTAGGGGACAGAAGGACCTAGCAGCTGCTTCCAGGAGCCACATGGAGCTAGGGCAGACAGAGAGCCTGCCTTAGCCCCGAGCCCCCACTGCACTGCTGACCGGACTTTAACAGCGTGTCGGACTTTAACAGCAGTGCCGACCAGAACCACCAGGATCCATTTATGATCAGGCGTTCCGGTCAAAAAACGGACGCCTGGCAACCCTACACTCTGGGCCGGACATATCTTACTTTTTGGATTCTGATGGCGGCCTGCTCACAGTCAAGCTCCTTGGCCCCACTCTCCCGGGCTCGCCTCTCTCGCTCCTCATCCCGCCGGATCTCCCACATGAACTTGGAACGCAGGCGGCCCTGGCGCATCCGCTCCGCCATCTGCACCAGCTGCACGGCCTCGTCCCGCAGCATGGCAGGCCGGGATGGCTGCGGGAGCAGGGCACAATGAGGGTTAGGGAATCTGTGCCATGATCCATCCCATGCCAGCCCCAGCCACAGGTACCAGGAAAAACAAAGCCCGCATGCCTCATGGCCAGCCCCAGCGAGAGTGCCAGGGAGAACAAAGCCTGCATGCCCCATGGCCAGGCCCAGGCCCAGGCCCAGGCCCAGGCCGAACAGATCCTGCATACCACGTGCCCAGCCCCAGTGCGCCAGGGAGAACAGAGCCCGCACACCCCATAGTATACCCCAGCCAGGGCACCAGGGAGAACAGCCGGGGGGGGGTCTGCTGCACTCTCCCCAGGCTTGCCCACAATTCCCTATCAAACCCATCCAGGGCCAGTCTCAGACACCTCATACATGGGAAACACCAGTAACAAGAGGCCATGGTCCCTGGTACAGCTCTATATCCCTAACAGGCCCTGGTAGAGCCCCCACTTCCTGCCCTGCTCCTTCCTGGGAGCAAATCCAGCCTCACAAACCTCCATCCACCTTCCTTTGCAGAACATTCTCCCCGCTTCCCCCCGCTGGCCTGATACAGACCCACCCTCCTTTCTCTGCACTCTCCCATGGGCTCCAATACAGCCCTGCCCCCACTCCTGCATCTCCCTCCACAGGCCCTAGAACATCCTCATTCCCCCTTCTGCCCTGCATCCACCACCAGCCCTAGTACAGCCCCACCCCTCTCTCCTGATCCATACCCATCCTGGTGCAGACCCTACCCCTCTTATCTGGGATCATCCTGCACTCTGCTGAACTCTCCCCACCCCTCCCACTACAGTGCCACCTGACACCCCGCCCATCCGCTGAGGCCCAGTTCTGCACCCCCAGCCCCTCGTGCAGCCCTGTACTTCAGGTGACTGGTGGGAGTCTCTTCGGCAGAGAAAGGGGCAGCCGGTGGGCAGGCACTCACCCCACAGGGCATGCCAGGCTCCACCCGGGCCAGGATCTCAGACAGCACCTGCTGACGCTCCTTCAGGGCCTTGGCTCTCTGGTTCACAAAATGCTTGGGGATGGGCACCTCCATGTCAGACTGGGGGAGAGCACAAGAGCCTCCCCATTAGTGCCATCAGCCCCTGGCCTCACGACCCCTCCACCTCAGCCCTCACACCCAGCCCCCCCTCCCCCCACTAGGAGCTCCCTCTCCTGACTAGGGGTGTAATAATGGGTGGGCCACAGCCCACGCACTTAGCATCCAGGCCCACCACCGCAGCCTCAGCCCCACTCCACCGCCTGGTGCTCCAGCCGGGGAGTGGGGTTAAGGGCTCACCCCGCTCTGCCTGCTGGGTGCTCCAGCCCAGGCATGGGAGCTTGCGGGCAGGCAAGCCCCCACGCCCCGACACTGCTACCCAGCTGGAGTGCTAGGTGGGCGAGCAGAATGGGGCAAGCCTCCATGCCCTGTCCCTGCTCCCTGGGTGTGCACCTGGGCTGCGGGGGGCCCTTGGCCAGCATGTCCATCGCCCCCAAGGCTGGCTGGAGAGGGTAGGGGGAAGCAATTCCAATTCCTCTGGCCCCCCCATCCCTCACACATCCGTAGTCAGGGCCCACCCAAGTGACCCATCCTGGCTATGCCACTGCTCCTGATGCGGCCTTCACAAACCCGCTGTTGCCACAGGTTCAGTGTTATGAGTAATGGAGTTGCTATGATGCAAGAAACTCCAGCCTCCTCACACTGCTCAGCCCTGCTCTCCCCTCCCCTCGCTGGTCTTGCTGGGCAAAGGGGAGCAAAGAGCCCAACAGCTCAGTGCAAATCTTCTCTCACAGATATCACACAGATACCCAGTTCCCAATGGGATCCAAACCCCAAAACTGTTTTGCTCTATATAAAGCTTATATAGAGTGCTGTGGCTCTTTTGTGAGCAGCTTCCTCCCTGGCTGCCTCAGCCTCCATAGCCCTTGTGTGTGCAGTCTCCTCCCTAGCTGTCTCTGCTTCTTTGAGCTTCTGTTGAAGCTCATGGTCCTTTGCCTTCTCTTCTGCTTCCAGTTTGGCCAGCTCTAATTTTGTAGCTGCCTCAGTGGTAGTCATTTTCCTGCTTTCTTGTGCTTATTTTCCTCACCCAAAATAAACAAACAGAAAATGACAAACCAGTAACCACTTTGTCTGTTCTCCATCCACCACACCCAAAACTCACTTAAAATCACTACCAGTGTCTCAAAGCAATCAACTGTGCACAGATCTTGCTCGACTATGTCACTGTGATGGGCTAAGTCAGAGATCCCCTTGGGACTGCCACCTGATGGGCTGGGACTACCTCTGAGCCCATTTTCCCTGGCAGTTTGGGACTTCAGTACCCCGACTTGTTGAGCCAGACACAGTAGCCTGCTACAAACCCAGGCCCAAACCACGTCCCCCAAAAGCTGCAGGCTTAATTGAAAACAGCTTAAGAAGTGCTGCTGTCTCCAACACAGAGATACCCAGTTCCCAATAAGATCCAAACCCCAAATAAATGTGTTTTGCTCTATATAAAAGTTTATACAGGGTAAACTCAAATTGTTCACCCTCTATAACACTGATAGAGAGATATGCACAGCTGTTTGTTCCCCCAGGAATTAATTACTTGCTCTGGGTTAATTAATAACTAAAAAAAGTGATTTTATTTAATATAAAAAGTAGGAATTAAGTGGTTCCAAGTAATAACAGACAGAACAAAGTAAATTACCAAGCAAAATAAAACACACCCAGGTCTAAGCCTAGTACAGTAGGAAACTAAAAACACAGGTAAATCTCACACTCAGATGTTCCAATAAGCTTCTTTGACAGACTAGACTCCATCCTAGTCTGGGTCCAGCAATCACTCACACCCCCGTAGTTACTGTCCTTTGTTCCAGTTTCTTTCAGGCATCTGTTTGGTGTGGAGAGGCTACCTTTTGAGCCAGCTGAAGACAAAATGGAGGGGTTTCCAGGGGCTTATATAGTCTTTCCCTTGTGGATGGAAACCCCTCTCTTCTCCTGTGTAAAATCCACTCCACAAGGTGGGGTCTCTAGCCACCTGGGCAAGTCACATGTCTATGAATGATTCAGCTTTTTGCAGGCCAATGCCATTGTTTACATGTTAGCTTGAATGTTCCCAGGAAAGCTTACATGTGGATTGGTGTCTCCCAAGGTCCATTGTTAGCTAAGTACTCTTAATTACTTGAATAACCCCTTCACGCTACGTTGACCAAGTCTGCCTTGTGCTTCCTACAGCAAACACTTTCAATACAAGCAGAGCCAATGCTCATAACTTCAGATATAAAAATGATACATGCATATGAATAGGATGAATACATTCAGTAGAACATAACCTTTGCAAAGATATGTTACATGGCATATCTAGCATAAAACATGTTCCAGGTAGGTCATATTTACACTCATAAGCATATTTCTATAAAGCATTATGGGGTGCAATGTCACAGAAGGCCAGGTGACAAATGTTTGCCAGGAACAAGGAGAGGGCAGTGAGGTTGTTGAGTGCGGGCTGCAGGAAGCAGGAAGATGCTCCTGGATTGGGACTAAAGAGGGGTCAGAGGGCTCTAGAACTAACCCAGATGGACTGTGCTATAAACTTTCTGTTCTCTAGATTAACTAAGGATTTTCTATACTGTGTTCTAGACATCTAATAAACCCTCCTGCTTTTACAGCGCTGGCTGAGAGTCACTGCAGATTAAGAAGGTGGGGCTGCATCGCTCCCTTTGGTGGTACAAGTCTCCCTCAGGTGCCCATCTCAGGTGGGCTCACTGAAGGGAGCTCACGATGTGAAGCAGAGGTGCTGAAGGCTCTGAGGTTCAGCCCCAGGAGGCAGTGAAGCCAAGTGGCTTACCCTACTGAAAGAGCGTGACCCTAAGGTGGTCTGGCTCCCTGAAGGCAGCCTCCCTGGGACTCTACCAGAGCACTGAACCTGTGGCTCTGTGACAACCTGCATTCCTTGATTAATAACTTTGCATTTGACTATATTAAAATGGATTGTTTGAATGAGCTCAACTTCGAAAGTCCCTCTAAGCTGTGGGGGCACGCAGCAGCCTATTCAGTACCACGTCCCTCCCGCAACCCGGACCTGCCACAGATGGGGAAGAGGCACCTATACCGCAGCCCCAACCCCAGAGCTGCCATGGTGGGGAGAGATGCCTCAGTTTCCCCTATGTATGACAAGTGTCTAGATGGTGGGATAAGGATGTGTGAGCTTGCAGAGACCTAGAAGGCAGGTGTGAGTACCATCTGCACAGAGAATGGCTGACACCCTGTAACCTGACAACCTATGGCCCCCTCTTTTGCAAGGTTTTAGGAACAGAGATCAGGTGACCTTTTTGCCTGGGAAAGGGACAAAGGAGGGGTTATAGAGGGTCAGAGGCTGGGCTGGTGGAAACTAGTCTCAGTCCAAAACCAGGAGACTTGGGGGGGTGTAAGCCCAGGGCTCTAGACAGCCCCCCGCCGATGGTCTCTGCTGAAGGTTCCTGACTTCTGTGCTAACAAGGTCTGCTCTATGCTGTATTCCCAACAACTAGTAAACCCTTTTGTGTTACACTGGCAGAGAGTCACTGCAGGCTAGAGATCAGGGTGGCATTGCTCCCTCTGGGTATAGAGGCCCTGGGATCCAGATAGGATTGCCAACCTCCAGGATTGGCCTGGGGGCTCCAGGAATTAAAGTTTGTCATATGATTAAATCTCCAGGAATATGTCCAACCAAAATTGGCAATCCTAGGTCCAGAGCAAGTGGACTTCCTGAGGGGGCCCACAATGAGTGACAGGTGGGCTGGAGGCTCATAGAGTGTGGTTCCAGGAGGCAGTGGAGCCCAGGGTTTAGCACCTGAGAGTGAGTGGACCCCTGGCCCCCTGAGAAGGGCTGTTGCACTGAAGGGAAAGGTCCTCCCAGAGACCATATGGAACAGAGGTCCTGTCAGGATTCCCCCTCAACTCTGAGGTACAGATCATAGAATATCAGGGTTGGAAGAGACCTCAGGAGGTCATCTAGTCCAACCCCCTGCTCAAAGAGGACCAATCCCCAACTAAATCATCCCAGCCAGGGCTTTCTCAAGCCTGACATTAAAGACCTCTAAGGCAGGAGATTCCACCACCTCCCTAGGTAACTCATTCCAGTGCTTCACAACCCTCCTATTGAAAGTTTTTCCTAATATCCAAACTAAACCTCCCACACTGCAATTTGAGACAATTACTCCTTGTTCTGTGGGGACCCACATGAAAGACCCCCTAAGCTTATATTCTACCATCTTAGGTTAAAACTTCCCCAAGGCACAAATTCCTTTCCTTGTCCTTGGACACTATTGTTGCCACCACCAAGTGATTTACACAAAAATTCAGGGAAGGGTCACTTGGAATCCCTATCCCCCCCAAAATATGCCCCCAAGTCCCTTCACTCCCTTTCCTGGGGAGGCTTGAGAATAATATACCAACCAATTGCCTTAGCAATTTGAGCACAGACCAGACCCTTTGATTTCAGTATCCTGAAGACAAATCAGGTTCTTAAAAGAACTTTATTTATAAAGGAAAAAAAATAAAAAGAATCACACCTGCAAAATCAGGATGGAAGGTAACTTTACAGGGTAATAAAAAGATTTAACACACAGAAGATTCCCCTCTAGGCTCAGCTTCCCAGTTACAAGAACAGGACTAAAACTACCTCTGTAGCATAGGAAAATTCATAAAAACGAAACAAATAACCTAATGCATTTCTTTGCCCTACTTACAATTTCTGTGGTTTTAGATGGAGTATTCCAGGTATATTTTCAGGAGATATTGTACCTGCTTGGCTTTTCCCTCTGTCCGGAGAGGGAACAACAAATCCTCCCCCCCACGTCCCCAATTTGAAAGCATCTTTTTCCTCTTTGGTCAGGTGCCAACTAGATTTGAACTGCTTAACCCCTTCCAGGTAAGGCAATCCAGTAGTTGCCAAGGAGAGATTTTATGCTACTGCATACGTAAAGGTTGCTACCCTTTCCTCTATTCATGACAGGGCCTGTGAGTCTGAGACAACTGGCATTAATTTCCTGTGCTTTCATTTTTTAAAATCAGCTTTTCCATTATTTTGCCTGGGGTTCATGTCAGGCAAACTGGTCTATAGGTACCTGCTCTCTTTGAAAAGGGGCAATGTGAGCTCTGTTCCAGGCCTTTGGCATTTCTCTGTCATGGGACAGCTGCCCTTTATGGGGCATGAGCGGTCACCACTAGCCATCACCTTCAGCCCCCAGCTAAAACCTCTCCAACGCATCATCAAGGATCTACAACCTATCCTGAAGGACGACCCATCACTCTCACAGATCTTGGGAGACAGGCCAGTCCTAGCTTACAGACAGCTCCCCAACCTGAAGCAAATACTCACCAGCAACCACACAACAGAACCACTAACCCAGAAACCCATCCTTGCAACAAAGCCCGTTGCCAACTCTGTCCACATATCTATTCAGGGGACACCATCATAGGACCTAATCACATCAGCCACACTATCAGAAGCTTGTTCACCTGCGCATCTACCAATGTGATATATGCCATCATGTGCCAGCAATGCCCCTCTGCCATGTACATTGGCCAAACTGGACAGTCTCTATGTAAAAGAATGAATGGACACAAATCAGACGTCAAGAATTATAACATTCAAAAACCAGTTGGAGAACACTTCAATCTCTCTGGTCACTCGATCACAGACCTAAGAGTGGCTATACTTCAACAAAAAAGCTTCAAAAACAGACTCCAACGAGAAACTGCTGAATTGGAATTAATTTGCAAACTGGATACAATTAACTTCAGCTTGAATAGAGACTGGGAGTAGATGGGTCATTACACAAAGTAAAACTATTTCCCCATGTTATTTCTCCCCCCAACCCCACCCCAGCCCTCACTGTTCCTCAGACGTTCTTGTTAACTGCTGGAAATGGCCCACCTTGATTATCACCATAAAAGGTTTTCCTCCTCCTCTCCCCCCCTCCCCCCGCTGGTAATAGCTCATCTTAAGTGATCACTCTCCTTACAGTGTGTATGAGAAAATCCATTGTTTCATGTTCTCTCTCTCTCTGTGTATACAAATCTCCCCACTGTATTTTCCACCGAACGCATCCAATGAAGTGAGCTGTAGCTCACGAAAGCTTATGCTCAATAACAAACAAACAACAAACAACTAACAATAAATTTGTTAGTCTCCAAGGTGCCACAAGTCCTCCTTTTCTTTTTGTGAATACAAACTAACATGGCTGCTACTCTGAAACCAGCCTGTCTGTGACTGCCTTATGAAGGCCCCACATGGGGGCAAGCGGCTGCCTAGTAAGTGAGCACCTGGACCCAATAAAAGGTTACTTAAGCTCAGAGAGGGGATCTCCCAAGGGAGACAGGGAAGCTCTTGTGGAGAGACGCTCCCAAGAAAGGGCTGAGCAGGGAGCCTAGAGTAGTGGTTCTCATTCAGGGGTATGCATACCCCTAGGGGTACTCAACTCACCTAGATCAGTGTTTCTCAACCTGAGAGTTGCAGCCCTGGGGTGGTGGGGGGTGTTACAGGATGGGGTTAGGGGGATTGCAAGTGCAGGGCTGGCATTAGGAGGTGGTAAGCAGGACAACTGCCTGGGGCCCTATGCCATACAGAGCCCTCACAAAGCTAAATTACATGCTTCAGCTCTGCCCTCAGGCTTCAAACAAGGCTCACATGAAAACAGCTCAAGTATCCCACTGAACTGCAAGTACAATATTTATATTCTACTCTTGCATAATTATATGGTAAAAATGAAAAAGTAAACAACTTGTCAGCAATAGGGTGCATTTATCTTTTTGTGCCATTTTGTAAGCAAGTAGTTTAAGTGAGCTGAAACTGGGGGTTACGCAAGACAAACCAGACTCCTGAGAGGGAGTCTGGAACGGTTGAGAACCACTGACTTAGCGGATGAGCTCTCTAGCAACCCCCCCACCCCCAAATGGGGAGCCTGTAAAAGATGCTCTTAGAGAGGGGAGCCTCCTAGCCAGCAAGGCTGCAGTCAGCAGGTATCCAAGAGGGCCTAGTCATAATCCAGGGTCTCCCAGTCAAGGGCCAGAAGCCTGCCCTGGTGAGGATCAGCTGCTGTCCCCGGAGAAGTGTCACAGTGGATGGACCTCCTGGACCCCAGCTCCAGAGAAAGATTTTACTCTGATAGAGGCAAGAGGCTTAACACCAGGGGCAGAAAGCAGAACCAAGAGAACCCCTGGGGAAGAACCTGGGTAGAAGTAGGCACTAGACTCAGGTGGGAGACAGACTAAGAATGACCTTGTCAATCAGCTGGGATGACCATTTTGTATATATTCTGCACTGACTTGTCTGTTAATACATGAAACCCTTCACAAGGGGGTGCTCCTTAGCTGCTAATTGTCTGTTTAGTCTCATTCATTCTCAAACTTTTTGCATCTTTCACACAGCAAGCCTCTTACTGTGATGCCCCTTATAAATGAAAAACAGGGGTTAATTTAAATGGGGGATAATAGCTGTCAGCCTCACAGAGCTGACACCTCACAACCCCCATCTTGCACCCCTGTGAGGGGGGAGTCACACCTGCCAGTTTGAGACCCCCTAGTCTTATTGCTATGCTATCTCAAGTGAGGGGGGTGGTAGAATCAAGTAAGGGCTTACCTGCAATACCATACCCATTTGCAAAGGGAAGTCTGGGTCAGCCTGAAATGATGAGACCACAATATCCCCACATTTACTAAAAATTAACACCAGGAGGGACGAGGTCTCCCCAGCCAGCTCTTTTAGAACAGTTGGGTGCAAGTTTATAGATTTCAAGGTCAGAAGGGACCATTGTGGATCATCTAATCTGACCTCTTATATAACACAGGCCATCAAACTTCTACAAAATAATTCCTAGAGAAAGTTTTTTTGGAAAAACATCCAGTACAGATTTTAAAATGGTCAATTATGGAGAATCCACTACAACTCTTGGTAAATTGTCTCAAGGGTTAATTACTGTTACCATTAAAAAAAATTATGCCTTATTTCCAGTCTGAAATCTAGCTTCAGCTTCCAACCCCTGGATCATGTTAGAACTTTGTCTACTAGATGGAAGAGCCCATTATTAAGTATTTGTTGCTCATGTAGATACTTATAAAGAAGCGACTTGATTACAACCTTCTCTGTTGGAAGGATCTGTTCTGGGTCCAGTGTTATTTAACATCTTTATTAATTACATGGATGTAGGAAGAGAAAGCACATCGACCAAATTTGCAGATGACAAAACTGGGGGGGAGGGTGCAAACACTTTGGAATAGAGAGCTAAAAATCAAAAGGCATCTTGATAAATTGGAGAACTGAACTATAGCCAACAAAAATGAAATTAACAGACAAATGTGAAGTGCTATACCGAGGGAAGAACAAACAAATGCATAAAAACATAATGAGGGATAAATGGCTTGGCAGCAGCACTGTAGATCATAACCTCAACATGAGTCAACACTGCGATGCTGTTGCAAAAAAGCAAATGCAGTTTTTGGTTACATTAACAGAGGCATAGCATACAAGTCATGGGAGGTGATAGTTTCGCTTGGCACTAGTTAGGCCTCAGCTGGAGTACTATGTCCAGTTTTGGTCAACAATATATAGAAAGGATGTACAGAAACTGGAAAGGATCCAGAGGTGAGAGACCAAGATGATCAAAGGGATGGAATGCAGCCAGGTGAGCAAAGACTGAAGGAATTGGGTATGTTTAGTTTGGAAAAGAGGAGATTAAGAGGGAACATGACAGCAGTCCTCAAATATTTGAAAGGCTGCCATGAAAGATGGAGAAAAGTTGTTCTCTCTTGCCACAGTGGCAGGACAAGAGACAATGGGTTCAAACTACAGCACAGCACATTTATCTCAGAAAAAACTTCCTAACTGTAAGAACAGTTGGACAAGGGAACAGATGCCTAGGGAGGTTGTGGAAGCTCCATCACTGGAGGTTTTCCAAAGGAGGTTGAATAGCCCTGTCTTGGATGGGTCAGACAACAAATCCTCCACCGTGGCAGAGGATTAGGCTAGATGACCCTTGTGGTCCCTTCTAACCCTATGGTTCTAGGATTCTCTTTGTTAAGCTAAATAGAGGCACTGAGCAGTTTGAATCTAATCCTTTAAGCATTCAAGTGGCTCTTCTCTGAACCATTTTCAATTTAAATCAACATCCTTCTTGGATTGGGGATACCAGAATGGAACACAGTATTCCAGCAGTGGTCACACTAGTGACCAATGCATTTATTTTACCTCTGTATGTTCAACTGATTATCCACCACTCCCCCAAAATCTCTCTCAGAGTCACTGCTTCCAGGATAGTGCCCCCATCCTGAAAGTATGGCCTACATTTGTTGTTCCTAAATGTATACATTTAGCAGTATTAAAAACAGTTGGTTTACACCCAGTTTACCAAGCAATCTAGATTGCTCTGTCAGTGAGCTGTCTTCTTCCTTGTTTACCATTCCCCCAATTATTGTTTCAGAGTAGCAGCCGTGTTAGTCTGTATTCGCAAAAAGAAAAGGAGTACTTGTGGCACCTTAGAGACTAACAAATTTATTAGAGCATAAGCTTTCGTGAGCTACAGCTCACTTCATCGGATGCATTTGGTGGAAAAAACAGAGGAGAGATTTACACACACACACACACACACAATGAAATAATGGGTTTATCATACACACTGTAAGGAGAGTGATCACTTAAGATAAGCCATCACCAGCAGCAGGGGGGGGAAAGGAGGAAAACCTTTCATGGTGACAAGCAAGGTAGGCTAATTCCAGCAGTTAACAAGAATATCAGAGGAACGGTGGGGGGTTGGGTGGGGGGGAGAAATAACATGGGGAAATAGTTTTACTTTGTGTAATGACTCATCCATTCCCAGTCTCTATTCAAGCCTAAGTTAATTGTATCCAGTTTGCAAATTAATTCCAATTCAGCAGTCTCTCGTTGGAGTCTGTTTTTGAAGCTTTTTTGTTGAAGGATAGCCACTCTTAGGTCTGTGATCGAGTGACCAGAGAGATTGAAGTGTTCTCCAACTGGTTTTTGAATGTTATAATTCTTGACGTCTGATTTGTGTCCATTCATTCTTTTACGTAGAGACTGTCCAGTTTGGCCAATGTACATGGCAGAGGGGCATTGCTGGCACATGATGGCATATATCACATTGGTAGATGCGCAGGTGAACGAGCCTCTGATAGTGTGGCTGATGTGATTAGGCCCTATGATGGTGTCCCCTGAATAGATATGTGGACAGAGTTGGCAACGGGCTTTGTTGCAAGGATAGGTTCCTGGGTTGGTGGTTCTGTTGTGTGGTGTGTGGTTGCTGGTGAGTATTTGCTTCAGATTGGGGGGCTGTCTGTAAGCAAGGACTGGTCTGTCTCCCAAGATCTGAGAGAGCGATGGCTCGTCCTTCAGGATAGGTTGTAGATCCTTGATGATGCGTTGGAGAGGTTTTAGTTGGGGGCTGAAGGTGATGGCTAGTGGCGTTCTGTTGTTTTCTTTGTTGGGCCTGTCCTGTAGTAGGTGACTTCTGGGTACTCTTCTGGCTCTGTCAATCTGTTTCTTCACTTCAGCAGGTGGGTACTGTAGTTGTAGGAATGCATGATAGAGATCTTGTAGGTGTCTGTCTCTGTCTGAGGGGTTGGAGCAAATGCGGTTATATCGTAGCGCTTGGCTGTAGACAATGGATTGAGTGGTATGATCTGGATGAAAGCTAGAGGCACGTAGGTAGGAATAGCGGTCAGTAGGTTGCCGATATAGGGTGGTGTTTATGTGACCATCGCTTATTAGCACCGTAGTGTCCAGGAAGTGGATCTCTTGTGTGGATTGGTCCAGGCTGAGGTTGATGGTGGGATGGAAATTGTTGAAATCATGGTGGAATTCCTCAAGAGCTTCTTTTCCATGGGTCCAGATGATGAAGATGTCATCAATGTAGCGCAAGTAGAGTAGGGGCATTAGGGGACGAGAGCTGAGGAAGCGTTGTTCTAAGTCAGCCATAAAAATCTTGGCATACTGTGGGGCCATGCGGGTACCCATCGCAGTGCCGCTGATTTGAAGGTATACATTGTCAGGATTTCCAGCATTTGCTCAAGAAACTCCCTGAAAAAGAACAAATCCGCACAGACACACCCCTGGAGCCCCGACCTGGGGTATTCTATCTGCTACCCAAGATCCATAAACCTGGAAATCCTGGATGCCCCATCATCTCAGGCATTGGCACCCTGACAGCAGGATTGTCTGGCTATGTAGACTCCCTCCTCAGGCCCTTTGTTACCAGCCCTCCCAGCTATCTTCGAGACACCACTGACTTCCTGAGGAAACTAGTCCATTGGTGATCTTCCTAAAAACACCATCCTAGCCACTATGGATGTAGAAGCCCTCTACACCAACATTCCACACAAAGATGGACTACAAGCCGTCAGGAACAGTATCCCCGATACTGTCACGGCTAACCTGGTGGCAGAACTTTGTGACTTTGTCCTGACCCATAACTATTTCACATTTGGTGACAATGTATACCTTGCTCCAACCCCTCAGACAGAGACAAACACCTACAAGATCTCTATCATGCATTCCTACAACTACAATACCCACCTGCTGAAGTGAAGAAACAGATTGACAGAGCCAGAAGAGTACCCAGAAGTCACCTACTACAGGACAGGCCCAACAACAGAACGCCACTAGCCATCACCTTCAGCCCCCAACTAAAACCTCTCCAATGCATCATCAAGGATCTACAACCTATCCTGAAGGACAAGCCATCGCTCTCTCAGATCTTGGGAGACAGACCAGTCCTTGCTTACAGACAGCCCCCCAATCTGAAGCAAATACTCACCAGCAACCACACACCACACAACAGAATCACCAACCCAGGAACCTATCCTTGCAACAAAGCCCGTTGCCAACTCTGTCCATGTATCTATTCCGGGGACACCATCATAGGGCCTAATCACATCAGCCACACTATCAGAGGCTCGTTCACCTGCGCATCTACCAATGTGATATATGCCATCATGTGCCAGCAATGCCCCTCTGCCATGTACATTGGCCAAACTGGACAGTCTCTACGTAAAAGAATGAATGGACACAAATCAGACGTCAAGAATTATAACATTCAAAAACCAGTTGGAGAACACTTCAGTCTCTCTGGTCACTCGATCACAGACCTAAGAGTGGCTATCCTTCAACAAAAAAGCTTCAAAAACAGACTCCAACGAGAGACTGCTGAATTGGAATTAATTTGCAAACTGGATACAATTAACTTAGGCTTGAATAGAGACTGGGAATGGATGAGTCATTACACAAAGTAAAACTATTTCCCCATGGTATTTCTCCCTCCCACCCCACCCCCCACTGTTCCTCTGATATTCGATGAAGTGAGCTGTAGCTCACGAAAGCTTATGCTCTAATAAATTTGTTAGTCTCTAAGGTGCCACAAGTACTCCTTTTCTTTTTCCCCAATTATTGTGTCATCTCATCAGTGATGAGTTTGTTTTCATCTAGGTAATTGATCAAAATATTAAATAGCATAGAGCCAAGATTGGTCCCTGTAGAACCCACTGAAAATACACCTGCTTGATGACAATTCCATTTTTACAATTACATTTTGAGACCTATCAGTTAACTTGATTGTAAGTGGATTAAACACTGGCTATCTAGCCCTGCTGATTTAAAAGTGTTTATCCCTAGTAGATCCCATCCAACATGCTCCTTGGTTACTAATGGACTGGAAAATATTTCAGGATTCTCATGCAATAGGAATACATCATCCTGCTTCTTTCCAAATACTGAATATTTATTGAACACTGCTGCCTTTTCTGCATTAAAAATTTTATTACCATCTAATTATACCATTGTTAGAATTTCTTGTGTCCCTAATATACTTCTAAAAGTCCTTCTTAATGTCCTTAGACTTGCCACTCAGATTTCCCCCCCCCGATATCTTTAGCTTCCCTTATCAATTTTCTACACTTCACAACTTCTAATTTAGATTGATTGCTATACATATTCCCCATTTTCTATTTGTTTTATATTGCTTTCTTATTGCTAATTGCTGCCTTCACTTTCCCACTGAAGGAGGATGGGCTTTTAGCCAAAGTTGTCCTCTTTGCTGATTGTGGAACCATGGCTTTTTGGTCATCTAACAAAACTCTCCTTAAAGAGCTCCCAATTTTAATTCACATTTTCCTGTTTAATTTGTCTCTTGCAATCAGATTTACCTATGGGAAATTCACTCTTCTGAAATATCAAGTATATACATTACTGGTAAGAACTGTCCTCGGTTCACCCATAATAAATGCAATCAGGTCAACAATCACTGGTCCCTAGGCAACCAACAGCTTCCAGTTCAGTGATGAATTCATCTCTATCCAGCACAATGGATAGAGTTACTTCATGTTGGCTGTAATAACTTTTGTGTTAGAAAATAATCTATAACTTTCAGAAACTCTACTCATGTTTTACTACTGGCCATGCAACCTCCACCAAATGAAAGTACCCCATAACACCACACTTTTCACACATTACAGAAAGGTGCTTATCCACATCCTGTTCTCTATTTTAATTTTGATCAGAGATAGCAGGGTTGGAAGGGACCTCAGGAGGTATCTAGTCCAACCCTCTGCTCAAAGCAGGGCCAATCTCCAACTAAATCATCCCAGCCAGGGCTTTGTCAAGCCTGACTTTAAAAACCTCAAAGAAAGGAGATTCCACCACCTCCCTAGGTAACCCATTCCAGTGTTTCACCACCCTCCCAGTGAAAAAGTTTTTAACATCCAACCTAAACCTCCCCCACTGCAACTTGAGACTATTACTCCTTGTTCTGTCATCTGCTACCACTGGGAACAGTCTAGATCCATCCTCTTTGGAACCCCCTTTCAGCTAGTTGAAAGCAGCTATCAAATCCCCCCTCATTCTTCTCTTCCGCAGACTAAACAATCCCAGTTCCCTCAGCCTCTCCTCATAAGTCATTTTTGTTGCCCTCCGCTGGATGCTTTCCAATTTTTTTCCCCCCACATCCTTCTTGTAGTGTGGGGCCCAAAACTGGACACAGTACTCCAGATGAGGCCTCACCAATGTCGAATAGAGGGGAACCATCATGTCCCTCGATCTGCTGGCAATGCCCCTACATATACAGCCCAAAATACCATTGGCCTTCTTGGCAACAAGGGCACACTGTTGACTCTCATCCAGCTTCTCATCCACTGTAACCCCTAGGTCCTTTTCTGCAGAACTGCTTCCTAGCCATTCAGTTCCTAGTCTGTCGTAGTTCATGGGATTTGTCCTTCCTAAGTGCAGGACTCTGCACTTGTCCTTGTTGAAGCTCAGATTTCTTTTGGCCCAATCCTCTAATTGGTCTAGGTCCATCTGTATCCTATCTACCTCCTCCCAGTTTAGTGTCATCTCTGACCTTGCTGAGGGTGCAGTTAATCCCATCATCCAGATCATTAATAATGATGTTGAACAAAACTGGCCCCAGGACTGGCACTCCACTTGATACTGGCTGCCAACTAGACATGGAGCCATTGATCACTACCCATTGAGCCCAACAATCTAGCCAGCTTCCTATCCACCTTTAGTCCATTCATCCAGCCCATACTACTTTAACTTACTGGCAAGAATACTGTGGGAGACAGTGTCAAAAGCTTTGCTAAAGTCAAGGAACAACATGTCCACTGCTTTCGCCTCATGCACAGTTATCTCATCATGGAAGGCAATTAGATTAGTCAGGTATGACTTGCCCTTAGTGAATGCCCTTGAAGGTCTACAACAGTGGTCAACAAACTTCGGCACGTTGCCCTCAGGGTAATCTGCTGGCAGGCCACGAGACATTTTGTCTACATTGAAAGTCTGCAGGCACAGCACCCCGCAGCTCCCAGTAGCTGCGGTTTGCCATTCCCGGCCAATGGGAGCTGTGGGAAGCAGCAGTGAGCATGTCCCTGCGGCCTGCGCTCCTGATTTTAAGATTCCAGTCATGTGACATGTCCCACCAGGTTTCAGTAATGCTATGGAGAACAGAGAAATCTGTATTTTTTGGATGAACATTATATGCAACTGTTTCCTTTCCAGCTTGTTCCCCTTTACAGCCTCCTTTGATTCAGCTCCATGCAGTCACCCAGAACAACATCAGGCCAGGAGACTATGACAGAGATAATGCATCTCCAGTGATAATGCCAAGCATCCTTAAGGGAAAATGGGTGAACAGGTAACTGGAAAATAACCTGGCTGAGGGACAGGAAAGTAGGTAACAGGCCTATTTTTCCCCAAGACTAGAGCCTAAAGCGAAAAGAACCCTGCCTCAGGGTGACCAGAACCCAGTAGCTCCAAGAGGGAAACTGTAGGAGGAGATATAGCCTTCTGACAGCTCTGCCTACATAAGGAAGGCAGGGCCTTTAGGGATGTGGCTGAGGCAGCTGGGCTCACCTGACCTTTGAGAAAGGTGCTGAGCAGTAGGTAAGACCCATCATGTAGTGCTAAATTTTAATAATGCAGGAGGCCTGCAGAAATGATGGGACTCATGTTGATAATTCTGTCATATGTAAAAACAGATTTTGGAGACTCTTGTGTGTGATAACACCATAAGATAAAACACTCATATTCAAAAGCTAACCAACATTTTATCAGAAAATTTTATGTAACTGAAAATCAGTACAACAACAATTATGAGGATTTACACTATGGGTATTTATCAACAAACTGCATGCTGAACTTTAAAACAGAGTAGCAAGGCACAGCCAAAGATGGCATGGATAATATCAACTTTTCCATACATCATAATTAAGTGAGGGACTTCTCATTTGATTTATTGTCAGGTTAATCACAGAAAACTAAGGAATCTGTTTCCTAAGCTTTCCCAAAAGAAGCAAAGATATTGCAACATGAAGAAAGATCCACTATTAACACCTGGCAAGAAGAGATGCCAGCTCTGCAGTCTAGATAACTGACATCTTTAAGATAAACATACAGCAGCAACTACAATTTACAACAAGTAGATTTGTGGCCATCTGACAATAGGCAAGCAAGTGTCTGAGCTCTTAAGCCACTTTCTTTCATAGACACTTTGTCCCTCTCAAACAGCAACACAGAATGACAGGCCCCATTGGCTCTCAGGAACAGAGCAGGGGTTTGTTCTGTGCTGAACTGGGACTGCTCAGCAAGCCACCCCCATCTCACATACCCCAGTCCAACTACAGACCCCTGAATGCCCCACTCATACCTCAGCAACCCTCCACCACCACCACCCATCTCATCAGCCCTGATGCGCACCCCAGCCCCCAACACTTCAGCCCCATTGTCCACAGCTCCCAACTCCAGCAGCCCAAAACACCCACATTCACTCTATAGCATCCCCACCCCTCACCCTGTAGTCTCCTACCATTCCCCATTCACCCTATAGCCCGTGAGCCTCTCGCTCACCACCCATAGGACATTGCTAGCCACTCACTGCCTGGCCCTGTGGTGGAGTACTCTGCTCCCAATCCAGAGCGGTGGCTCCTGACTGTCTGACCAACGGCTCCACTTACTCCCATCACCCACCTGTACCCACGATGTGGGCCACATTGAAGAGAAAAGTGGTGTCATGACCAGGCACATGGGTGTGCAGCACTACTCAGGTGTGGCCCAGGTAGCTGCTCATCCATCATGATGGAGGGCCAAACCTGAATGGCACTGGTATCCAATAAGCCTGGTTGCAACACTCAAACTTGGACCCCAGTCCCCATCCCCAAATGTCAGACAGGAGCCATGGGGCCAAACCCCAGCAGTGTTGCAGCCTCCCATGCCTGGTTGCAACTCCACTCATATATTTCATAGAATATCAGGGTTGGAAGGGACCTCAGGAGGTCATCTAGTCCAATCCCCTGCTCAAAGCAGGACCTATCCCCAACTATATTTGGCTCAGCCATCCCTCCATCCTCATGACGGAGGGCCAGATGGGCCAAATATGAGTGGTACTGTGAGCCCATGTGCAAGGTGATGTGCCAGAGCACCATTCCATCGTGGATTTCAGGTGCTGGAGTCACTCTCCAGACTGCTCCAACACCACTATATCCTGGATCACATGGACCTCAGGTGGTTTGCCCATTCCTCTGCTTGTGTGTATCTTTGGGCGAATGGACAATGCATCTGTCTGGAAGAAGCTGTTGAGTCACTTTAAACAGCATCAGGTTACAGGCACTCAGAGGATTGTCTTGCATGTACCAACTGCAGCTGGACCAGTCATGACATGTTTGGAAAGAAGGGGGCTGTGACACCAGGATCCAGTCTGAGGGGTAGAACTGCAGGCATCCCCACCCCTGGAGACAGAAGGAGGAAGCAGAACCAGTCACCTGAGGGGCCCACTCAAGAGAGATTCCAGAGGAGGTCCAAGACATTGCTCACCCTGCAACCACAACAGGGAGGTGGAAACAGTGGGTGACCTAGTCTAAAGGGAGGTTACCCCAGGATTTCCATTCTGGCAGATTGCCTGTCACTTGCCAAGAGTGTCCAGGGAGAGATCACAAATGCAGCTCACACTTGAGCTGACATAATCAATTATAACATTTCTTATCAGTGAGAAATTCCATTTCCTCTTCCATATTATCCAGACTCCTAGGACTGGAATACAGTATTAGCAATCGAAACTTCTCTTCACATTCTTTGCCATCCCTCTTTGCACAAGCCACCCCTCTTCAAAGATATGTCCCCAGCCAGACAATGCACTGGAGTCAGTATCTGCCCTACAATGCTTCCTCTCCTTGGGGGGAGGGAGCGTGTTGCAGAGATTACCCCACCCCAATGACACTGCAATCCCCCACCAGCAGTGGGCCACCCCTACACAACACCAGTACGGAGCACCCCACCCACACTGCCCCTCCCCATGCCACTACAGTGCCTCCCATGACACTGCCCCTCCTTCAACCAGAGCTAGCTCAGTGCTCCAACACTGCACCTTTGCCTCCCCATCCTGCACCCAACCAACATTACTGGTGTGGGATGGCAGTAGCACAGTGCACCCCAACAACACTGGGCACCCACCCTAGGGCAGCACTGGACACTGCCCTATTCCCACCCCATGACACAGCATCCCTCCTATCCCAAGGCCAGCTCACTGCACATCTTATATCAAGATGCTGCACTCCAAGGGCACTGCCCCTAGGCCCCATGCAGCCCAAGGGCCCCACCCCCCCTTCACCCCAGGCCCCTCTCACTGGGGTGAGCTTGAGGTCCTGCAGCACGTCATCCATGTAGTGATACTCAGAGAGCTCAGTCTCCACCATCTCATTCTTGAGCTCCAACACTCGGCCCATCACCCCATCAAGCATGTGCTGTAGCACCCGGCGCTTCTGCGGATGCACCATCTGGTCATAGGAGGCCTCCAGGCAGCGCAGGATCTGTGTGTAGCGCAGGAACAGGGTGGCCAGCCTGTGGAAGAACAGCCTCTGGTCCTTCTCAGGCTGTGGGGGCTGAGACGGCAGTTCCTGGGCCAGCAGCTCCTTTAGGGCAGCCTGGGACTTGAGCCACATCCTTGTGTAGGTGCTAGAGAGCAGGACATCTTCTCAGGGCCAGGGGGCTGCAGATGTGGCCAAAGCCCACGATGCTGGGGCCTAATTACCCCCTTGTCCTCCCTCCAGTGGAACAGCCCCATCTCTGGGGCCCATGGGCTGTTTGCACAGGGATTGCACATAACTGCAGCAGGTATAATTTACAGCTTCAGAGATTTGGGGTAATGTCTGTGTATGGATGGGCATTACCAGCCCCCCAACAGCAACCCAGCTTAGAGCGCCTGCCTCCCCTCCAGGAGCCCAAAGTCAAAGTCAGACTGCTTCTTTCTGTTCTTCACCAAACCTCCACCCTATCACCTTGGTGCCCACGTCCCTCATGATGTACTGATCCCCCCCCCACCTGATACCTGCCCCTCAGACCCCCCCCCCATTGCCCACACCCCCCTGGCCCCCACAATACCCCTGTGCCCACGTGCTACCCTGACTCCCCCCGCTGCCCCACACCACACCAGGCCCAGGGCCTCTCCCACCAAGGGGCAGCCCAGGCTTTTCCCCAGCCCCCTACGCCGGGCCTCACTGGCTGGACATGGCGCCCACGCCCGCTCCACTCCCCTCCACGCCACTCCCGGGGCTGTCCCGCATGGGGGGGTTGTCCCGTCACCCCGGAGACCAAACCCCACCCCCCTTTGACCAGGGCTGTTCCCATGGAGACGGTGGAAGGCTCCTGGCTGCCCCGCCACATGGGAGCACAGAGGGGCCGAGCCAGCAGCAAGCCCCTGCAGGCAGCGCCCTGGCTCTGCACAGCCTGGCCTCGTGGCTGCTGCTCGCCCCTGTAGCGCCAGCCTGGGCAGGGCAGGGCGCACCCCCGTGGCCGGACCCCCTCGCGGACCCTGTCCCGTGGCCCTGCAGCCCCCACCCGCCTGCGCCGCCCCAGTCAGCTGGGCAGGGAGGGCATGCCCGGCTGGGGCGGGGCCAGCCCCGGGCGGTGGCGGAGTCAGAGACACACTGCTCCCCTTAGAGGGTGTCGGCTTTATTCCGGGGGTAGGGACAGGGGCATCGGCTCCTCAGCCGCCCCGCACGCCGCCCTCGCGGTCACTTGCTGCTGGTGTACTTGGTGACTGCTTTGGTGCCCTCGGACACGGCGTGCTTGGCCAGCTCCCCCGGCAGCAGCAGGCGGACGGCGGTCTGCACCTCGCGGCTGGTGATGGTGGAGCGCTTGTTGTATTGGGCTAGGCGGGAGGCCTCTGTGGCAATGCGCTCGAAGACGTCATTCACAAAGGAGTTCATGATGCTCATGGCCTTAGAGGAGATGCCAGTGTCAGGGTGAACCTGGCAGGAAAGGGAGAGCGTGAGGAGGGGTGTAGCTAGCTCCATCCCCATCCCTCCCCGGGCCTGCCTCTGTCCCTTCCCTTCCCTTGCACCAGGGGAGCTGCAGGAAAGGGACTGACAGCATGGCCCAGCAGGCAGAAGGGGCATTTCGGGACCAGTGAAGGCAGCTGGTGGGAGAAGCAATAAGGGCCTGCGACCCTAAGGAGGGCACCACTCCTGGCTCCAGACGGATTTGTCATAAGCCAGACAACTCCAGGCTGGCCTCAGGGGAGCGGCACAGAAGTACAATGTCCCAACAGCACTTCAACTCACTCATGATTTTATACATTGAGCAAGAATTGGCTTCATCAGTTAATTACAATGAGGTGATTGAGGAATTTAAGTCCTTAACACCTGGTGAGCGACCTCTCATTCTCTAGGACAGGAAGATGAAGAAACCTTAATCTGTTTTGGTCAATTTGGGTTAGCTCATTATCTGGTTAAAGAAAGATCATGAAAATTGACTACTGTTGTATACACCTGGTTATCACTACAGCAAAAATGTGTTATTTTGGGTCTCATTTTTAAAGTTTGTATTTTTTAAGTAAAGTTTAGTTGTTAATGTAAAAAACGTTAAGTTTTAGCTTTTTTAGTTTGATGAATAAAAATAATGTCCTTTATGACTGAGTATTCAAAAAGTGTTCACCTTTAAAAATAAATAAAATTCCCTGGGTGCACACCCAAATGAAATGTGCTGGCAGTAGGCAGTCCCAGCCTGTTGTCTTTGATCAGCCTTACAGTAATATCTAGAGGCTCCAGTCAAGGCTCCCTGTTATGCTGGGGGCTGCAGGCAGTCTCTGCCACAGAGTTCATGCATCTAGGGAACGGAGTCAGTAGGTGGTGATGGTGGGTGGCACTAGTGTTTTCATATAGACTGCACACAGTGCAGCCCCCTACTCAGGGGGTGAGCAATAGTACATATCATGCAGGTGTCAGCACAACCCCATTAGATATTGGGGAGGGGAGCCCTTGGCTACTACCTACTTCCCCCAGTCCACTCTGCACTAGCCTGTAGAGCTATGGAACAGAGCCATCAAGTAGGACTTTGCCATGGGAGCCCAGCAGGGCCATAGCAGCTGTCAACTCCCTCCCCCAACTTTATGTAGAGGATTTCTCTAGGTTGCTCGAGAGCCCCAGTACTGGTGCTTCCCACCCTGGCTGTATGTGCATCTCATATCCTGGAGTGGGGGAGGGACAGCCCTTGTCACTAGGGCTCTGGGAAGACAACACAGGAACCCTGCACTTATCTGTGGCCCACTGATTTCAGAGCTACTGACTGACCAGGGGAGCTAATGGACTACCTAGAAACAGGTGTAATTGACAAAAATGATTAAGCCCAGAAGGTTTCAGAGTAGCAGCCCAGAAGGTAGTGGAGTTTGCATGTGAAGACACCAGAGAGAGGCATTGGTCAAAGAGTGATTGATTCAGACCAGGAATATTTGTAAACAGGAGGGGTGGTAGCCCCAGCGCAAGAGATAAAATCCTGGGGAAGGGGCTACTAGCAACAATCCTGTCCTAGATCCCAGGTGAGGGCTAGGATAGGCCACCCCTTAGGATCTTGCAGGTCCTATGCCCCTCTCTAGTGCCTCCCCTCAGTTAGCTCATACCACCCAGAGACCTAAGGAGGTTAGAATCACACATACATGCTCAGAAGCAGATACACTCACATTAACACACACACAGTGTCTCCTTCCCACCACACCTGTAGGGGTAACATCATAATGGCTAGAATTGATTAAAGTAGCCAGGTGGGATAAGCCTTTCACTCACCTGTTTCAGAACTTTGTAGATATAGACTGAGTAGGTCTCCCTCCTCTTCACCTTCCTCTTAGATTTCTTGTCCCCAGAGGCAGGGGCTCGGCCTCGCTTCTTCCCAGCTTCTGCACTCATTCTTGATACCTCTCCAGACATCACAAGCAAGGCTGTAAACCACTACAGATGGCTATATAGTGAGGGTATCACCTGCCACAGGTGAGATCACTAAGGATCAATCATAGAATATCAGGGTTGGTAGGGACCTCAGGAGGTCATCCAACTGCCTGCTCAAAGCAGGACCAATCCCCAACTAAAGCATCCCAGCCAGGGCTTTGTCAAGCCTGACTTTAAAAACTTCTAAGGAAGGAGATTCCACCACCTCCCTAGGTAACCCATTCCAGTGTTTCACCACCCTCCCAGTGAAAAAGTTTTTCCTAACATCCAACCTAAATCTCCCCCACTGCAACTTGAGACCATTACTCCTCGTTCTGTCATCTGCTACCACTGAGAACAGTCTAGATCCATCCTCTTTGGAACCCCCTTTCAGCTAGTTGAAAGCAGCTATCAAATCCCCCCTCATTCTTCTCTTCCGCAGACTAAACAATCCCAGTTCCCTCAGCCGCTCCTCATAAATCATGTGTTCCAGTCCCTTCATCATTTTTGTTGCCCTCTGCTAGACTCTTTCCAATTTTTTCACATCCTTCTTGTAGTGTGGGGCCAAAACTGGACACAGTACTCCAGATGAGGCCTCACCAATGTCGAATAGAGGGGAATGATCATATCCCTCAATCTGCTGGCAAAGCCCCTACTTATACAGCCCAAAATGCCATTAGCCTTCTTGGCAACAAGGGCACACTGTTGACTCATATCCAGCTTCTCATCCACTGTAACCCCTAGGTTCTTTTCTGCAGAACTGCTGCCTAGCAATTCAGTTCCTAGTCTGTAGCAATGCATGGGATTCTTCCATCCTAAGGGCAGGACTCTGCACTTGTTCTTGTTGAACGTCATCAGAGGAGCTCCCCGAGTGGATCCAGCCAGCAATTCTTCCTTGGGTGAGAGCCCCACCAGCCCAGAGAGGAACTCAGAGGAAACTAATTTGGTTCAATGACATTTTATTGGCCTGGCAAACTGCCAAAGTCTAACAAAGGCAGAGCCCTGAGCCCCTCAGAGAGAGCCAGGTTCCGCCAGCCCAGCGTAGGGCAAAAGATTGTGGGTTTGTCCCCAATAGAACCAGGATGGGTCTGCACAGGGTGTTGAAGAGTTGTCTCCTAGATCTACTCCTGCTCAGTGGGAAGATTGTAAATCATAACAGAGGGACCAACCAACCTTCCCCCAAGAGCTGTTGGAACCAGCTGGTGCCGAAGTATGTGTGCAACAATGAAACATTGACCCCGTAACTGAACAATTGCAGTGAGGTGACCCCTGCAAGCCAGCGTGACCCTATCCTCAATCCAAACTAGCCCAGGCTCCTCTCTGGAGTCATGTCCCACTTGCAAAAAGAGGACACATTGCAAAGACTGGGGTGAACTCTGTGGCAGTAGTGCCTCCATGGCACCACTGGTGTTTGGTGCCAGCATGAATCTCTTCACCCTCAGGGGGATAGGCAGGGCCGCGGGGATGTCTCTAGAGCTCTCCTGGGGATGAATCAGTGACCACAAACTAGTGGTAGAGATGAGGTACAAAGCAGTCTTAACCCAGAGAGGAGTGACTGTGTAGCCAACATGGTGGAGGAGAGACTGAGGTGCTTTCTATCCAACGTCCCACAGATGAGAGCGAGATTCCTTCAGAGGATTAAGAACCATAAAAGACATCTCATAAAAGGGTGATAAATGAAATCTGTGCCTGCCCATGGGTGCTGGAGATAAGCAGAGAGTCCAATGCTATGGAGCCCATGCCGCCAGGTCAGGAACAGAAAGTAATGACTAGACATGTGATTACACCCCACACATGGTATCTGACATCATTCTGGGAGATTTACACACACTTCTGACCAAAAGCAGGCAAAGTGGGTGTCTGGCTCTTTCTTATACTTTGGCAGCAGTTGTACAGCTTGTCTTTCCAATAACATCTCACTGAATTGAATTTTATTCCTGGCCCATCCCCTGGGAGATGGATCAGAGTGCATGTCCGCAGGGAAATACAAGCATCTCTCACCATGGGGGGCAGGAGGGAAGCCCGGAAAATCCAAACAAACACTAATGAATGTCAGGTTTCAGAGTAGCAGCCGTGTTAGTCTGTATCTGCAAAAAGAAAAGGAGTACTTGTGGCACCTTAGAGACTAACACATTTATTTGAGCATAAGCTTTCGTGAGCTACAGCTCACTTCATTGGATGCTGCTCAAATAAATGTGTTAGTCTCTAAGATGCCACAAGTACTCCTTTTTTTTTTTTACTAATGAATGTGCTACTTCTGCCAACCCCATGTCTGGCTTGCCATCTGCACCTGGATGGAGGAATCAATGTCAATGCACAGTGCTGGGAAAGGGTTGGAAGCGCATGAGAGTCTGGCTCTAGCAGTAAGCAAAAGACATAAGTGTCAGACCCCATCTCTGATGGGGATGGGAGAGGTTGGTTAGTCAGAGCCTGTTCCTAGGGCTCAGAGTAGTCTATCAGATTCAGGCCCTGTGTCCAGCTTGGTGGATGGGCCACCCCAAAATTAGGGTTGGTCAGTGTCAGGATCTCTGATTGGCTAGAGGCCACATGTGGATCAGATGTGACACACAGCTAGCCCTGCATCACAGGCTTGCAGAATGGCTCGCAAACTGTGTTGATAAAAGGGCCACAGGACATTCTGATGAAAAAATAGAATTATACAAAATTAACATGGCACATACTAAATGGATTAAAAACTGACAAAGTGACAGATCTCAAAATGTAACTAAACAGGGAATTATCATCCAGCAAGTATGTTTCTAGGGGGGTACAGCAGGGATCAGTTCTTGGCCCTAAGATATTTAATATTTTTATTAATGACCTGGAAGAAAACAAAATCATTCCTAGTTAAGTTGGCAGATGACACAAACACTGACAGAGAGGTAAATAATGAAGAGGAGAGGACACTGATGGAGCAATCTGGACCACTTGGTAAACTGGGCACAAGCAAACAAGGTGTGTTTTAAACTGGCCAAATGTCCTTCCCCAGCTAGGAACAAAGAATGAAGACGGTATTTGCAGAATGGCAGATTCTATCCTGGGAAGTGGTGACTCTGGAAAAGAGTTGGGTCCTGATGACTAATCGACTGAACATGAGCCCTCAGCCACCACTGTGCACAAAAAGGCTAATGCGATCCTTGGAGGTATAAATGGGAATATTGAGTAAAAGTAGCAAGGTCACACTACCCCTATATTTGGCTCTGGTGCAACCACTGCTGCAGTACTGCCTCCAGTTCTGTCGTCCATAATTCAAGAATCACAGAGTCATAGAAGTGGAAGGGCCTTGAGAGGTCATTTAGTCCAGTCCCCTGCACTCATGGCAGGACCAGGGGTTCTCAAACTGGGAGTTTGGACCACTCAAGGGGTCACAAGGTTCTTACATGGGGGGTAACAAGCTGTCAGCCTCCACCCCAAACCCTGCATTGCCTCCAGCATTTATAATGGTGTTAAACATATCAAAAGTGTTTTTAATTTATAAGGAGGGGTCGCACTCAGAGTCTTTCTATGTGAAAAGGGTCACCAGTACAAAAGTTTGAGAACCACTGATCTAGACTATTCTTGAAAGGGGTTTGTCTAACCTGCTCTTAAAAATCTCCTGTGATAAATGAAGGGGGAGGGGGGTGGACACTCCCTTTTATGGACACCCAGCCAGGCAGTAGCTATAAAATCCCTCTTAGTAGCTATTCTCTAATTGCTTTACCTGTAAAGGGTTAAAAAGTCTCACTGCTATGCAAAGGTAAAAGGAAGTGAGTGGGCACCTGGCCAAAAAAGCCAATGGGAAGGCTAGAACTTTTTAAAATTGAAAAAGGACTCCCCTTTTTTCTGCCTTTTGTTGTTCTCCTGGGGAGAGGCGGACAGAGCAGCAGCTATGCTGTAAGATGCTTGGGCCAGGTATAAAAAAATAATTAGTATTAGAAACTTCTAATTTAAAACCCCAGATATCTAAGTAGATCAGGAAATGTCTAGGAAGACACGATTAGGTTTATCCTTTTTGTTTCTTTATGGCTTGTGGAGTCCTCTGGACTAACCTCAGGTGCTTTTGTTTTGCTTGTAACCTTTAAACTGAACCTCAAGAAAGCTATTCTTGGTGCTTAATCCTTGTAGTAGCTCTTTTAAAATCTAGCAATAGCCTGAGTTCCCAGATGTATTTTCTTTCTTTTTTAAATAAAATTTACCTTTTTTTAAGAACAGAATTGGATTTTTGCATCTTAAGAGGTTTGCGCACATGTTGTTTAATTAGCTGGTGGCAACAACTGATTTCCTTTTCTTTTTCCCTCTTCTTTCTCAGCTCTTCCCCAGAGGGGGGATGAAGGGCCTTGAAGGTACCTCACAGGAAGGAATTCCCAAGTGCCCCCTCCTGGGCTCTCAAAGGGGTTCTGAACTTGGGTGGTGACAGCATCTACCAATCCAAGGTCAGAGAAAAGCTGTAACCTTGTGAGTTTAATACAAGCCTGGAGTGGCCAGTATTCATTTTTAGAATCTTTCCGGGCCCATACCTTCTGCACTCGACATGCCAGAGTGGGGAATTAGCCTTGACATCTCCTATGATGGAGATTCCACAACCTCCCTAGGCAACTTATTCCAGTGCTTAACTACCATGACAGGAAGTTTTTCCTAATGTCCAACCTAAACTGCCCTTGCTGCAATTTAAGCCCATTGCTTCTTGTCCTATCCTCAGAGGTTAAGAACAACAATTTTTCTTCCTCCTCCTTGTAACAAGCTCTTATGTACTTGAAATCTGTTATCATGTCCCCTCTCTGTGTTCTCTTTTCCAGACTAAACACACACACTTTTTAAAATCTTCCCGCATAGGTCATGTTTTCTAGACCTTTAATAATTTTTGTTGCTCTACTCTGTACTTTCTCCAATTTGTCCACATCTTTCCTGAAATGTGGTGCCCAGAACTGGACACAATACTTCAGTTGAGGCCCAATCAGCACGGAGTAGAACGGAAGAATTACTTCTTGTGTCTTGCTTGCAACACTCCTGCTAATACAAGGATGGTGATAAATTGCACCAGGTTCAGAGAAGAGCCTCGACAATGATTAAAGTATTGGAAAACCTGCCTTATAGTGATAGATTCAAGGACCCAGATCCACAGCAATAGTTAGGCATCTAAACTCCAGACTTCAGCACCTAAACTCACTCAGCACCTAAATTTTCAGGGTAAAAGTTTCCTCGCCATCTATGTTTCTATTTCTGGACACGTGAGGTGTTGCTGCCTCCCCTCTAGGTGTCCAGATGCCTGTCTCCCACCTAAGCCCCAGAGCGATTCACAACCCAGGCAAGACAACAATTTGGCTGCCTAAAGTCACATGCAGGGCCTAATTCGGTAGGCATGCTCAGAGGCTGCCTACTGGATCGGGTTCCAATCAAAATCCAGGAGGAGGAAGAGGTGGTGATAGTTCTATTATACTGTGGAATAATACTTAATAGTTATAAGGCCAGAGAGTGAGAGAATGACTCTGCAGTCCAGTGGTTAGGGCATGCCCCACCCCTTGGGAGATGGGAGACTCCAAGTACAGTCCCCCTGCACCAGTCACTCTTCAATGATTTAATCCACAGTGGAACAGCTTCAAAGAGAGTGACTGAGGGAGCCCACATCAGAATATCCCATAGCTTCCCCGTCCAAGCACTCTTTTGAGAGGTGGGAGACCCCTGTTCAAATCCTTTCTCCAACTCTGGCAGAGAAGGGGGAATTGAACCCGGCACTCCCACATCCCATCTGAGTGCTCTAACGACTGGCTTAAAAGTTATATGGGCACCATCTCCTCTTCTGGCTGTTGTGTGTAGAAACACTCAGGATACTAAGCCACCTGCCTCTAGGGGCAGGATTCACAGATCACTAAGCAGAGACCGGCGACTTCTTGCAGCCTGGACATGGGTGCCTAAGAAGGGATGGACTTAGTACACACCTTCTCATTGGCATCTCCCTCCCTCTCATGCTGGCTTTAGGGGATTGCATTCTTAGGCTCCCATCTCTCCCTATTCATCATATAGGGAGGCTACGTACCTAACTCAGGCTTTGGGGATTGCAGTGTTATTCCTGTGATTTCCTAGGCCCAGTGATGCTCAATATTGCAATGCCCAAGTATTTTCTTGGATTTCACCCCAGGAGCTCAAACTATTTAGTTTAACCCAGAAAAATGTAAGGGGTGACTTGATCAAAGTCTGTAAGTACCCACATGAAGAACAGAAATTGGACAAAGGGTTCTTCCATCGAGCAAAGGTATAACAAGATTCAATGGATAAAAACTGAAGCTAGACAAATTCATACAAGCAAATTTTTAACTGCGAGGTTTATTAACCCTTGGAACAACTTGCCAAGGGTTGTGGTGGATTTTTCATCAGGTGGATGTTTTTCTAGAAGATATGCTCTAGTTCAAACAGGAATTAATGCAGGGAAGCCAGGGATGGTCAGCTTAAGTATGCTTGGTCCAGGGGACTGGACTAGTGGATCTTGAGGTCCCTTCCTAAGGCCTGTATGATGCAGGTGGCCAGACTGGATGATCATAGCGGTGCCTTCCAGCCTTATAATCTATTCCCATTAATTTACTGAACTCTAACTGAGTTAAGATAGGCATGTCTAGAGCTGCTGTGCAGTGGTCAGAGGAGTATGAGGTGTGCCTGGCATTACTGCCCCTTTGTTCTTGGCCAGTGAGCACGGAATGCCTGCCACAAAGAGGCTCTCTGGAGCCCTGAGAGCACCTTGTGCGCATGATAGTTTGTGGTTATTGTTCAACTGTCCAAATCAGCGCTTTGCTGCCAGGTTGTGTTTGTCCCTAGCCCTGGACAGGCACAACTGACGTGCACGCTGCTTGAGCTTCAGCTGAGATATGACATTTAGTCACAAGTGAGCTGTAAGTGGTTGCTCACCCTTTGAACGTAGCCAGTCACAATACATCTGGGACACAGACTGTTATTCTGAATAATTAGGTCAGATTTGTATATTGTTTTTGTTAATTAAAAGCATTCTTTTCCCCCCACCCACTTCAATTGCTCCCCAAGCTTCCGAGGACCTGCAGTCAGCCTTCTGAAGATGGATGTTCAGCATGATAAATCTTTAAACCTGTAGTATAGTCCAACCAGTTTAATTCCTAGAGTAAGGGCATAAGGGACTATTCTGACCAGCCAGGCTGGCCTCCTGCCTAGCCCAGGGGAGAGAATCTCAGCCAGGGATTCCTGTATCCCATCCAGAACATCTGGTTGAGCTACAGCAAGTCTGTTAGACTCCATGTAACTGAGAATCCACCACAGCCCCTAAAGTTCTTCTAACAATTAGTTGCCCTTCCTTGTAAAAATTTGTCTTGCTTCAGTTCCCAGCCTTTCAATCTCATTCTGCTTTTGACTACTAGATCCAAAAGGCATCGCTATCAGAAATCGCTTTCCCCGTATAGGTACTTGTAGACCATGATCAAGTCATCTCTTAAGTTTCTCTTGCACAAATTCAGTAGATGGAGCTTTTGAAGTCTCTCACACTAAAAAGTATTCCAGACCTCAAATCATTCTTGTACTACTTTTCTGAAAACTTTTCAATTCACAATCATTGTTTTTGAAATGTTGACACCAGAACTGAACAGCTACAGCTACACCCTAGGAGCTCATGTTTCCACCATAACCTTTTAACTCCTTTCCAGAGTCACTTCTTCCCAGGATACAGCTCCCCAGTCCTTTAAATGTGACCTACATTTTTTGTTGCTAATGTATGACCTTGCATTTGGCTGTATAGAAACACTGTTCAGATAAATTCAGTTTTCTGTGTATTTCAAATAATGTTGTACAACTGACCTGTCCCCCATCATCACCACCCCATAAATCTTTGTCATCCGCAAATTTTGCCAGCAGTGATTTTATATTTTCTTCTAGATCATTGATACAGATATTAAAGAGCATTAGCTGAGAACAGCTCAATGCAGGACCACACTAGACAATTTCCTATTTACAACTAGTTGGAAATCTCTTATCCTGTTTAGTTGATTTAGAGTGTGCCATAGAGTGTGATTTTGTGCAGTGCTAATTTTTAATCCCACATGACATTCTGATATGTCAAATACCAAGACAGCTACCTACGGTGGAAGCAGACTTTGCAGGTGTAAAGATTTTAACTTCTTCACTTTTGACAAGTTTTTTTTACTCAGTGCAAAATATATGCAAATGGATTATTAGCCTATTCTGGAAACTGGCATAGTCTCTATATATGGGCTGAGGAGATACAAGCACTGATTCCCTTCTAAAAACCTTCTAGAAACTGAGAACACCAAAGACTGGATTTTGGCTTCCTTTCAGCCCAATGAGTAAGGGAGAACTGCCAAGGCCAAGAAACATGATCTTCACTTGCTGAAAGAGCTGCATTGTGTCACATTCTGCTAAGTCAGTAAGAAGATAAAGGCATGTAAATGGCCTGGAAAAGTACAGAATTGTAGATTTTTATTTAACATTTCTTATTTATTGCACTCCTAAAATGAATGTTACTACTGTATCGACTCACCTCAGTGCCTCTGCAGCTCAGTTACCCATAGTTGCCTCATCACCCCTTTCTACTTATTCGTACTGGAAGACTATTCTGTACTAACAGGGGGCATTGGGTGTCAGTAGGAAAGACTCCAGCATTTCCCCCAAGTCCAGGACAGGGTGCTGATGGGGTCCTGTGTCATGCACTAAAACCCAAGCAGCTCAGCACTAACTGAGAGCTAGTTCCATGCTCTCATGCCCAGTGCACCTCACAGGAGGAGGAAGGAAAGCAGGAGACTATTCTTCCCTCTTTATTGACTGATGGATTCTCAGGCAGATCTGGTAATTACACTGTTAAATAATCATTAAAAAACAAATCAAGGCCTGAGGAGTTTGAAGTGAAGTTTCTAAACTGAAGCAGAAAGTTGGGGGTGAAGGGTGAGAAGATGGACTAGGGTCTCCACTTCTGTATCACTGCAAGTCAGATTCCCTACTGCCATCACCATGACTCCAGCCTATTGGAGTGAAAAGTCTGATGTAGGATGGGACACCATCCAGCTATGAATACAGTTGCCTGAGTGCAGTTGGAATAGAAGGGAAGGGTTTGTCCAGATGTGGAGATACGGGGGGAGGGGGGGGTCGAGGAGAAGCAATGTTGCAGCAATGCTAGAACAGAACCACAGAGATAGCAGCAGAGTCGATTCCAGTCAGCAGGAGGGTGGGTCAGGCTGGCCACTGTGTCAGTCTCTAGGGAGAGCACCTGACCGACCCCTCCAGCACTCACACGTTGTGGGTTTTTTTGGTGAGCTGGGGCTCCTCATCCACTAGTTTTGACTTGAGATGTTCTTTGTAAGCGAGGATGTCACCCTGCCACTTTGTGATTGTCTGCTTCTCGCAGACCCAGATCTCTTGGGCAACCTGAAAACATAGGAAGTTGGTCCTTAGTGCAACTCTGCTCACAGGGGCACTAGGTCGGGGATTCCCTCTCCACCCCACAGGGGGGCCCAGGCTCCCTTGTCCCCTTTTGTCCAGCCAAAGCAGGCAAGCAGCTGCCAGCAGTTCACTAACTCAACTAAGCACATTCATAGCTGTTACGCCAAATTAGGTGATCAGCGTAACAGGCCACAGAATCTCACCCAGGAATTCATGCATCCAGCCCATCACATCTAGTTGAGTTAGAGTGGGTCTGATAGAGACAGACGCCCCCCTTCCAATTTACTGGCTGAGAAAAGCGCTTGACGAAACACCCCACCCCCGCCTTACCTGCTGTATGAGCCTGAAGTCATGGCTGACAAGCATCATTCCTCCCTCAAACTCGTTGATGGCATCTGCCAGAGCATCTATTGTTTCTATATCCAAGTGGTTGGTGGGTTCATCCAGGAAGAGCATGTGGGGATTCTGCCAGGCCAGCCATGCAAAACACACACGGCACTTCTGCCCATCAGAGAGGTTCCGAATGGGGCTCACCTGCCAAACAGACAATGCTTACAGCTCTGAAGAGGCACAGATTGCACCAGTTCCCATAGATTGGTCCTCCCATGGGTGTCGGGATGGAGTACTGCATGCTAGAATTTGAATTTTCCATGGGCAGCACCTCTGCATCTCAGTAGGGCAGCTGCAGTGGGCTCCTGTCTTGACTAACCCTTCCCCCACCGCTGCACCAGGGGTCCTGCAGATTTCTGAAGCAGGAACATGGAGCAGTCAAAGATGCTGCTCATGCTTGAAGTCCTATCAGGTACAGAATTAATTAAGGTCATTATAGGGCCACATCCTACCCACAGCCCTAAATTCTGCCCTCAGTTTCAGAGTGACTGGATGTTTCTCCTAGAGCGACTAGCTGGGAAAGTTATTTTTAGCTTTGTGGAATTAAGAGCCAAATCAGCTGGGAGGAAGTATTTAATCAGAAAAATTTAAATAATAATTGGGAATCATTTAAGAAACACCTTCCTAAATGCCCAAAAAACCACAATAGAGGAAGGCGGCCAAGTTGGTTAAAATCCAACTATGGTTTAGAGGGGAAATGAAGGCAGCTATAAAAAAAAACCCCAAAACAACAACAACAGAAGAAATGGGAAACTGATAGAAATCAATATAAAATTAGAAGTGTGGAACTGTAGAAAATTGATAAGAGAAGCAAAGGGACACAAGAAGAAATCTATGGCAAGCCGAGTTAAGGACCATAAGAAAGAGTTTTGTTTTAAAATATATTAGAAACAAAAGTATCCTGACAATCGGCTTGGTCCACTATTAGGTGGACATGGTAGAATCATCAATAATATTGAAATTTTTGCCTTTTCTGTATTAAGCACTTTTGACTTGGTAACACATGACATTTAATTGAAAACTAGAATAATAAAATTAACATGACACACATTAAATTAATAAAAACTGACTAACTGATAGCTTTCAAAAATGTAACTGAACATGGAATCATCATCAAGTGGTTATGTTTCCAATAGGGTTCCACTGGAAACTGTTCTTGACCCTATGCTATTTAACATTTTAATCAGTGACCTAGAAGACAGAAGTCATTACTGATAAAGTTTGCAGAAGACACAAAAATTGGGGGAGTGATAATGAAGATGACAGGTCACTGATTCAGATCAATTTGGATTGTTGGTAAACTCGGCACAACTAAATAATACACATTTCACTACCGCTAAATGTAAATCTATACATCTAGGAACAAAGTATATAGGTCATACTTATAGGATAGGGGACTCTCTATCCTGGGAAGCAGTGACTGAAAAAGGCTTGGGGGGAGGGGCATGGTGGATAATCGGCAGAATGTGAGCACCCAGTCAATACTTTGGCCAAAATGGCTAATGCGATCCTGGGATGCATAAACAGGGAAATCTCGAGTAGGAGCAGAGAGGTTATTTTACCTCTGTATTTGGCACTGTTGGAATTCTGTGTCTAATTCTGGTGTCCACATTTCAAGAAGGATGTTGATAAACTGAAGAGGGTTCAGAGAAGAGCCATGAGAATAATTAAAGACTTAGAAAACATGCCTCATAGTGATAGACTCAAGGAGCTCAATGTGTTAGCTTAACAAAAAGAAGTTTAAGGGGTGACTTAATTGGGGAACAAATATTTAATAATGGGTTCTTCAAACTAGCAGAGAAAAGTATAACACAATCCAATGGCTGGAAGGTGAAGCTAGACAAATTCAGACTGGAAATAATCCATAAGTTTCTAACAGAGTAATTAACCACTGGAACATTTTACCAAGGGTCGGGGTGAATTCTCCATCACTGACAATTTTAAAATCAAGATTGGATGTTTTTTGTAAACATCTCTGCTCTAGGAATAATTCTGTGGCAGTTCTCTGGCCTGTGTTATACAGGAGGTCAGGCTAACTGATCATAATGGTCCCTTCTGACCTTGGAATCTACATAAAGCTGCTAAAGCTAAATGACTCAATTAATCCAAACAAAAAGACCTACTGATATAATTCAGGGACTATGATAATATGCCTGGTAGGCAAGAGGAGTGAGGGACTGGAAATCAATTAACCAAAATTTATATGTTGGAAATTAGACCTACTTGGTGGACAAAATAATAAGAGGGCAGGCTATTTCACCCATCAATCCTTTTTGTGGTTTTTAAAGGGAAAGCCTTTGGGAGGAAATTTTACGGACAACAGATGGGCTACCATGACAATTGCTGACTGCCCTCCATCTCCTGGGATCCACTGTAATATCAATGGACCTTTGTCATCCTGACACCAAGAAATTTCCTGGGTGAAGAGAGAGACCCTGACGACATTGCCAATCCCATTGGCATTAGCTGAATCCCAAACACCACCCCCCACCCACCAATGTGTCCTTTTTCTTCTCTACCGTACTACTTTATTTTCCTCTCTCCCCACTTTTGCCTTCTGTCCAATAAGAGTGGCTTAGCTGGCCAAGACTGCATCTTTTCCAACACTGCAACCAAACAGGTAGCTAAATGCAAGGTCCTAAACAGCCCAACACTGGAACAAGTTTGCCATGTCTCAAAGGGGCTGAGACTACCATGTTCTGTGCCCCCGTTTTTCCAGTAATGTGGTTGAAAGCGAGAATCAATATCAGATACAGAAGTTGCATGTTCTGTCTTTGCTGTTCTGTTCTTTCCCCTCTAGGAAATGGGATTAGACCTTAACAACAGCCCATTTCAACTAATTTATTCTCTTTTCCCCAAAAGGAGAGAGACTATTATCTATAATACCATTGAAGAGACAGGCAGCGGTGTGTGCAGGCGTTTTTCATTCTAAAAACCCTTTCTCCAGCTAACAGGAAAGCCTTACGTACTTCATATTTGAAATACTTTTAACTGTTTCTTTCTTTTCTGTATCTTTAATAAAAACGTTAAAAAGCATTCTTAATGGTGTTTTCCATCGTATTAAGCAGACTGAGGACTGTGTATATACCACACTCCAAACCTTGTTTAGGCCATACTTTCCATTTAAATAAATACTACAGAACTCCACTTCAGAGAGTGGCTGCAACTTAAGACAAGTTCATGTCACTTTGTATTGTGACCCAGGGGTCAGATCTAGAACCAAGCTAGGTCAAGCTAGGTTAGTATATGGATGGGAAACCAAGCAGATGAAAAGTCCATCACAGACAGATCCAAGAACAATCCAAAAATAAGGGGGAGTGAAGGGTGCAGTGTAGCCGCTCAGTTCCCTTCCAACCTCCAGTGCTAAAGATGCCTCATCACAAAAAACCTAGTCCACATGGACCATGAGGTGAAGGAAAAAAGGATCCTACAACTGGCCTTCAGACAGGGACCCTGTCAACTAATGGACCCGTTTCATTCTGTTTAGGTACCATGCTACCCCAGGTAGTAGGTGGGGCCAACCATCAAATAGTCACGGTAACCTGTGTTGCACGTGCCATGTTTTCATTTCCGCTAAAGACAGAAGAGATTTCTTGTCTATGATGTGTAAATTGGTGGCCATCCAGGGGATGATAATCTGTGGGTTAGAAGTAGAAGCATCAATACTACATAGCATGAGAGCACACAGACTTTGGTATATTGATAAGGGAAGCTCGAGACCAAGGGAAAAAAAAATTTATGGCTGGGAGAATTGAGAACAATAAGAAGGAATCTTTTTCTAACTATATCATGAATGAGAGAAATCCGAGCAATAGTGCAGGCCCATTACTAGATGAAGATGAAAAAACTGTTAATGAGGAGGAGGCAGCAGTCTTAAATATTTCTGCACCATATTTGGAAAAAAAGCAGGATGATGTAGTCACATCACATGAATGAACTACTTTTTAGTTCATTAGTAACTAAGTGTAGCCAATGATTTTAGTTTATTCTTCATTTATTGTGTGATATATGTATTCATATATACATGTTATATTAATATCAGTACGTTATATCATAAAGATTCACTGTAGAATTCTAGAAGTATAAGATTGATTGGTATTTAGGCCTTGTTTACACTACCGGGGTAAATCGATCTAAGTTACACAAATCCAGCTATGTGAATAACGTAGCTGGAGTTGACGTAGCTTAGGTTGACTTACTGCTGTGCCTACCCCATGCTGCATTGACAGGAGACACTCTCCCATCAGCTTACTCTTCCTGTTCCAGTGGAGCAACAGAGTTGACAGGAGAGCGATCTGCAGTTGATTTAATGGGTCTTCACTAGATCCGCTGAATCAACAGTTCTCAAACTTTTGTACTGGTGACCCTTTTCACATAGCAAGCCTCTGAATGAGACTCCCCCCTTATAAATTAAAAACACTTTTAACATATTTAATACTATTATAAATGCTGGAGGCAAAGCAGGGTTTGGGGTGGAGGCTGAGAGCTCACGACCCCCTCCATGTAAGAACCTTGGGACCCCCTGTTTGAGAAACCCTGTGCTAAATCAACCTCTGGTACATCGATCACAGTGGCATCGATCCCCAGTAAGTGTAGACATGCCCTTAGAGGGAATCACATATTCGATATAAAAGACAGACAAGCTGAAATGCAAGAACCTGTACGCTGAGTCCTGCAAGATTTTAGCTTAGCTATTTTTGGCCTTAGAGACAAGAAATGCTGACACAAATAAATGACCAACGAATAACCCGATGCCCCGAGATGATGGGGAAAAAGTACCAAATGGTAATATTGGGAAAAATTAGCCAGAAGATTAATTTTAAATCATAAAAATGCTGAAAAGGCACATCTGTTGCCAACATGTGCCTTAACTACAGGATACAGGTTGTATGTCAATGCTAATGAGAATAAAGAGAACCTACACAGCCTATAGAAATCAGGGTCCCTTAAGTTTCTAGGGTACATCAGACAAAAAGGGAAAAAGACGGTTTACACTTTTATGGACATGTGGAGAATATAGGAATAGGCAGAATCACATTATAAAAAGGGGGTGCCCAGAATAGGAAAATTGAGATTCCTATGGGAAAAGTCCAGCAGGAACCATCCCTCTACTGATCAATCCATGAGACATCCATCAGACCCTAACACTATTGTTTAGGGTGTGAGTATAATTATATTTTTAACTATATTCTTGGGGAATCATAACTTTTTAATTGTAACTTTAATAAAACTTATAAAACAGACTAGATCTTGTACTTGTGAATGTCTATGTGGCCACTATCCTTGGTCTTTATGTGTGCCTAGAGACTCTAAATCTGAAGCAAGTAGAACAGGCAACTTTCTCTCCGTTAAGCTTGAAACTGTAACCATCAGAGCCGAACCCACATTATAAAATTCACTTTAAATAAAATAAAAGTCTACCTGAGGGCATTAAGATGACTTTGCTAGGGCAAAATATTTTAAAATCAATATAGAGTTCTATAATAGCTGATTGAGATGATTTTTTGCCCACGGTTAGTTTTTCATAAATCTTTAAAAGCTGGGGAACTGGAAAAGCTGACAGGATTCAAATCAGTAAAAAATTAGAAGATGAGGAATATAATACCATCTTTCATTTTTTTTTAAAAATGAGATTACAAATTTGACTGACAAAAGTAAACATGTAGCAGTAGTATTCTTGATTTTTGTAGCCATTGATCAAAAAAATTAGCACTACACAGTATCAGTAAGGTACACATTAAATGGATTAAGAACTGGCTAACTAATAGATCTCAAAAAGTAGTCATCAATGGTAAAGTTTCTAGTGGGGTTCTGCAGTGATCAGTACTAGGCTGATCACTGCTGATAAATCTGTGGATGACAAAGATTGGCAGAGTGAAAGTAATTATGAGGATTGGGAAGTTACATACAGCTATCTGCAGTGCACTGTAAGCTGGGTTCATTCAAACAAAATGCATTTTAATACAGTGAAATGCAAAGCTCTTCATCTAGGATCAAGGGATGCATGCCAATGCTTGACAGAACAGGACACTATACCTGGAAAACAATCACTCTGAAAAGGATTTCGGGGTCGTAATGGACAAGCAACTCAACATGACAAGCATCTTCACACACTGACTCGCCAACCTAGCGAGGAGAGCTTTAAACAAGGTTCAAAGGAGGCAGGTGATAAAAGCCCACAGTAAGCATAATTAAGGCAACCTTAACAGAGGGCAAGGGTAGGGTGAGAGGACATGGAAAGTTACAGTAGGGTCAGAGGAACAATAAGAGGGAAATCAGTCGGGGAATCTATTCAGCATCTTAGATGTCTACATACAAATGCAAGGCGTATGGAAAATAAATGGGAAGAACTAGAAGTATTAGTACATAAGCTAAATTATGACATAACTGACATCAGAGACTTGGTGGGATAAGTCTCATGACTGAAATATTGGTATAGGGGTTATAGCTTGTTTTGAAAGGACAGACAGGAGAAAAAGGGAGGAAGTGTTGCATTATACATCAAGAATATACACACTTGTTCTGAGGTCCAGAAGGTGAGCAGCAGTTTAAAGTCTCTGGGTAAAGGAAAAAAGAGGGGGGCGTGAAAATAGGAGTGACATCATTGTAGAGGTCTACTATAGACCACCAAATCAGGAAGGGAAAGTGGATAAGACATTTCTGAAACAGAAGTTTCCAAGACACAAGACTGGGTAGTTATGGAGGAAATGTACCCGGATATCTGTTGCAAAAGTAACATGGCGAAATAGACTATGTCCAATAAGTTCATGGAATGTACTGCAGACAAATTTTTGTTTCAGAGAGTGGAGCACATAGCCAGGGACAGCCTTTTTAGACTTGATTCTGACCAACAGAGAGAAATTGGCAGCAAATCTGGAGGTGGAAGGCAATTTGGGCAAAAGAGATCATTAAAATGGTAGATTTCATGATTCGAAGGAAAGGAAGGAGCAACAGCAGCAGAGTAAGAATAATGGACTTCAAAAAAAGCAGATTTTAAACAAACTCAGAACTGGCAGGAAAGGTCTCATGGGAAGAAAACCTAAGAGAAAAAGGAGTTCAAGAGATCTGGCACTCTCTCAAGGAGACAAGATTAAAAGAGGAATACAAAAGAATTGCATAAGAATGTAAGGACAAAATCAAAAAGGTTAAGGCATGAAATGAGTTACATCCAGCAAAGGACATAAAAGGCAATAAGAAGAGGGCTATTTTAAAATACATTAGGAAAAAGGTAACTCCTACCTCAGTAAGGAAGTAGAGCTAACAACAGATGATGTCAAGGAGGCTGAGATGCTTAATGCCTATTTTGCTTCAGTCTCCACTAAAAAGGTTAACGGTGATCAGATACACTATTAGTCTTAACAACAAGGGGGAAACGAATATAAGCCAACATAAGGAAAGAACAGGTTACAGGATATTTTGATAAGTTAGATGTAGTCATGTTGGTATGGTATGATGAAATTCATTCTAGGGTACTTATGGAACTAGCTAAAGCAATCTCAGAACCGTTAGCAATGACCTTCGAGAACACATGGAGGATGGAAGAGGTCCCACAGGACTGGAGAAGGGCAAACATAGTACCTATCTTTAAAAAAGGGAACAAAGAGGACCCCACAAATTATAGAGCAGTCAAATCTAAACTTCAATACCTGGAAAGATATTGCAAAAAATAAAATAAAAATAAAATAAATGATTCAACAATCAATTTGTAAGTACCTAGAGGATAATAAGGTGACAAGGAACAGCCAGCATGGATTTGTCAAGAACAATCATGCCAAATCAACCCAATGTCCTTCCTTGATAGGGTTACTGGCCTAGTGGATAGGAGGGAAGCAGCAGATGCTATGTATCTTGATTTTAATAAGGTTTCTGACAGTCCCATGTGACAGTCTCATAAGAAAATTAGGGAAATGTGGTATAAATAAATTTACTATTAGGTGGGTGCACAACTGATTGAAAGACCGTACTCAGAAAGCTGTTATCAGTGGTTCGATGTGAAACTGGGAGGGCATATTGGAATCAGTCCTGGGTCCAATAGTACTATTCAATGTTTTAACTAATGATGACTTGTATAGCAGAGGAGAGTATGCTTACAAAATCTTCAGATGACACGAAATTGGGAGGGGTTGCAAGCACTGTGGAAGTCAGGATTAGAATTTAAAAGGGCCTTGACAAATTGGAAAATTGGTCTGAATTCAACAAGATGAAAGTCAATAAAGACAAGTGCAAAGTTCTACACTTAGGAAGGAAAAAAATCAAATGCACAACAACACGGAATAACTGGCTAAGTAATAGTACTGCTGAAAAGGATCTGGGGATTATAGTGCATCAGAAATTGAATATGAATCAACAATGTGATGCTGTTGTGAAAAAGGCTAATTCTGGGGTGTGTTAACCGGAGTGTTATTTGTGGGACATGGGAGGTAATTGTCACAGCATACTCTGCACCGGTGAGACATCAGTTGGAGCACTGTGTCCAGTTCTAGGCTGCGTTCCCTGTAAGCTGCACTGTCGGGTGGCTGCCCAGGAGTGATTCAAGCGCCATGCACTTGATTAGCAGAGCTGCACACAACAGCGTGTGTTCAGGTGCCCCTCCACCCACTGCTTTGCAGCCATGTTGTTCCCGCAGCTGCTCCCAGGACTCTCTTGCTGGCTGTGCAGAGCAGAGGGAGGCAGAGAGAGAAGAGAGGTGCTGATGTCAGGCTGTCCCCTTTCCCCTGCACCCCATCTCCACAGAGCAGGGGAGAGGGGACAGAGCTCAGGACTTGGAGCAGCTCTTAGGTCTGAAGGAGCCTTCTGTCCGCGCAGTGGGTGACTTAAAGAGACACCGCACAGTCTATCAGAGACTTCCCCAGCAGCCAACACTCACACAGTCTCTCCCCTGCCCATGTACCCCATCTCCACAGAGCAGGAGAGAGAGGACATGGCTCATGCAGAGCAGGAGAGCTTTCAGTGAGTGCCTTAAGGAGACAGTGCACGGTGTCTCAGAACCAGCACAGACAGAGTCTCTCTCTCTCTCTCTCTCACACTCACACACACACACACCCCTCCCAAAACATACTTGTATTACTGTTGTTGTTACTTCTTGCACACGTATTCTCTGTAATGATATTCTTTCAAAGTGCGTTGTTTTAGTTTTTTGACTGGTCTATGCCTTTCATAAGTGTAAGAGTGAAATAAAAATTAAATTTAATTCTTTGAGCAGTGAGTTCTAAAATGCCTCACCTGTCCTGGCTGGAGTAATTATCCCTATGGTAACTTTTAAAATATATATATCTCATAACTAGGTTTTTTGTTTCTACTTGTGGGGCACATTACCTGAGTGTACATAACAAAATTTATTCTGCACGTGGATGGAAAAAATTAGAAAGAACATTGGTTCTAGGTGCCATATATAAGGAAAAATGTGGACAAAATGGAGAGAATCCAGAGGAGAGTAACAAATATAAGGTCTAGAAAATGTGACCTATGAGACAAGGTTAAAAAAGAAATGGGCATATTTAGTCTTGAGAAAAGACGACTGGGGGGGAACTGATAACATAGGTGAAGAATATTAAGGGTTGTTATAAAGAGGACTGATCAATTGTTCTCCATGCCAACTGCAGACAAGAAGTAATGGGTTTAATCTGCAGCAAGGGAGATTTAGATTAGATATTAGGAAAAACTTTCTAACGACAAAGGGATAGATCATTGGAAGTTTCTAAAATCGTTAGACAAACATGCCAGAGATTCATAGATTCTAATGCCAGAAAGGACCATAATTTAGTCTGATCTCCTGTATAACAGGCCATAGAACTGCCCCAAAATAATGCCTAGTGCAGATCTTTTAGAAAAAAGTCCAACTGTGTTTTAAAAATGGTCAGTGATGGAAAAATCTACCACCACCATGGTAAATTGTTCTAATGGTTAATTACCCTCACCGTCAAAAATTTACACCTTATTTCTGTCTGAATTTGTCTAGATTCAACTCTCAGCCACTGGATCACATTAGACCTTTCTCTATTACACCAAAAAGCCTATTACTAAAGATTTCTTCCCCCATGTAGATATTTATAGACTAATTAAGTCACCACTTAGAGTTCTTTTACAAGGCATGTTTTCTAATACTGTCATCCCTCTCATGGCTCCTCTCTGAACCCTATCCAATTTGTCACTTCTTGAAGTGTGGGCCCCAGAACTGGACAGTGTTCCAGTAGAAGTTTCACCAGTGCCAAATATAGAAATAAGATCATCTCTTTCCTCCTACTTGAGATACCCCTGTTAATGCATCCCAGGATTACATTAGCTCTTTTGGCCACAGAGTCATACTGGGAGCTCATGTTCAGCTGATTATCCACCATGACCCTCATATCTTTTTCTGAGTCACTACTTCCCAGGACAGTCTCCCATCCTGTAAATGGGGCCTCCATTTTCTCTTCCTACATATATACACTATCATCCCTCACACCTCTCAATGATGAGATAGAATCATAGAAGATTAGGGTTAGAAGAGACCTCAGGAGGTCATCTAGCCCAACCTCCTGCTCAAAGCACGACCAACCCCAACTAAATCATCCCAGCCAGGACGTTGTCAAGACAGGCCTTAAAAACCTCTGAGGATGGAGATTCCACCACCTCCCTAGGGAACTCATTCCAGTGCTTCATCACCCTCCTAGTGAAATAGTGTTTCCTAATATCCAACCTAGACCTCCCCCACTGCAATTTGAGACCATTGCTCCTTGTTCTGTCATCTGCCACTACTGAGAACAGCCGAGCGCCATCCTCTTTGGAACCCCCTTCAGGTAGTTGAAGGCTGCAATCAAATCCCCCCTCACTCTTCTCTTCTGCAAACTAAAAAAGCCCAGTTCCCTCAGCCTCTCCTGATAAGACATTTGCCCCAACCCCCTAAACATTTTTGTTGCCCTCGGCTAGACTATCCCCAATTTGCCCACATCTTTTCTGTAGTGGGGGGCACAAAACTGGACGCAGTACTCCAGGTGTGGCCTCACCAGTGCCAAATAGAAGGGAATAATCACTTCCCTCAATCTGCTAGCACTGCTATTACTAATATGCCATTAGCCTTCTTAGCAACAAAGGCACACTGTTGACTCATATCCAGATTCTCATCCACTGTAATCCCCAGATCCTTTTCTGCAGAACTGCTGCTTAGCCAGTTGGTCCACAGCCTGTAGCAGTGCATATGCTTCTTCTGTCCTAAGTGCTGGACTCTACACTTGTCCTTGTTGAACCTCATCTGATTTCTTTTAGCCAAATCCTCCAAATTTGTCTAGGTCACTCTGGACCCTATCTACCCCTCTCCCCTGCATAGCGTCATCTGAGAACTTGCTTAGGGTGCAAACCTAGACAAATCAGAGGATTGGGCCAAAGTAAATCTGATGAGGTTCAACAAGGACAAGTGCAGAGTCCTGCACTTAGGATGGAAGAATCCCATGCACAGCTACAGACTAGGGACCGAATGGCTAGGCAGCAGTTCTGCAGAAAAGGACCTAGGGGTTACAGTGGACAAGAAGCTGGATACGAGTCAACAGTGTGCCCTTGTTGCCAAGAAGGCTAATGGCATGATGGGATGTATAAGTAGGGGCATTGCCAGCAGATCGAGGGACATGATCATTCCCCTCTATTCGACATTGGTGAGCCCTCATCTGGAGTACTGTCCCCAGTTTGGGCCTCACACTACAAGAAGGATGTGGAAAAATTGGAAAGCATCCAGCGGAAGGTAACAAAAATGATGAGGGGACTGGAACATATGATTTATGAGGAGAAGCTGAGGGAACTGGGATTGTTTAGTCTGCGGAAGAGAAGAATGAGGGGGGATTTGATAGCTGCTTTAAACTACCTGAAAGGGGGTTCCAAAGAGGATGGATCTAGACTGTTCTCAGTGGTAGCGGATGACAGAACAAGGAGTAATAGTCTCAAGTTGCAGCGTGGGAGGTTTAGGTTGGATATTAGGAAAAACTTTTTCACTAGGAGAGTGGTGAAACACTGGAATGCGTTACCTAGGGAGGAGGTGGAATCTCCTTCCTTAGAAGTTTTTAAGGTCAGGCTTGACAAAGCCCTGGCTGGGATGATTTAGTTGGGGATTGGTCCTGCTTTGAGCAGGGGGTTGGACTAGATGACCTCCTGAGGTCCCTTCCAACCCTGATATTCTAAGACCATCCAGATCATTAATGAAGATGTTGAATAAAACTGGCTTCAGGACAGACCCCTGGGGCACTCCGCTTGATACCGACTGTCAGCTAGACATCGAGCTGTTGATCACTACCCGTTGATCCCAACAATCTAGCCAGTTTTCCAGGGTGGATAAAAATCAGATTTTTATTTGATAAAATGCTTTGAGGAAAAAAACCTATCTAAAGATAGTTTTAATTAAGGGTTTCAGAGTAGCAGCCGTGTTAGTCTGTATTCGCAAAAAGAAAAGCACCTTAGAGGCTAACAAATTTATTTGAGCATAAGCTTTCGTGAGCTACAGCTCACTTCATTGGATGCAAAAATATATCTTTGAGCTATAATGTCTCATCATGGAATATAAATTCTAATTTGATATGAGACAATATAGTAATGTAATGTTTAAGAAAAGTTTTGTAAATGAGTTCCAATTGTTCCTGAATTAGGGACTTAATCTTATGTGGTTCCAAGGGCTTCTGTATAGATTATTTAGGTTAATCTTTCTATCTACCCAATAGGACTCAGTGGTCAGTCTAGAAGATACCATCAGAGATGCTTAGTTTTGCAGTTCTCCAACTGTGGATTTTTGTCTCCACAGATAACATACTTGTTAGTAGCACAAATGTTTTAACATAAATAAATAAGAGAAATAACAGACCTCAACCCTATTGTCTCTCTGCAAATCTGTGTACACAGTCAATCCCTTAACTCTCTAAAAGTGCAAAGTTTCAAAAAGTTCAATGAATAGAAGATTGTTGAGGGCGGAATAGATCTGGACAAGGAGAAGTAGTCTGGAGATAAATGAGAGAAGGGAGAGACAGGCAGTAGAAACAAGAGTGAAACTGTTTGAGCAGCATATTCCAGAAATCTTGAGGTCTGAGTGTAGCCTTCATTGATTTGAGATCTACCATACCATTCTCTCACTAAAAGGGAAAACCTATAATGGCAGCAGGCTGTAAAAGAGACCCAGTTTAGGAATATTTTAATGAAGTTCCTCTACCTGTGGGTAAGACAGGCATACATGCAAAACACAAACAGTGCAACAAAGAAATGAAAGGCCTGATTGCCAGAATGAAACAACATCACGGCAAGTGTTCCTTCTCAAGAGGAAGCTGCAGTGATGATGATAAAAGGAACATGTCTGAATATGCAGGATTTTCAGGTTGGTAAACTTTTTTATTTCATACTTCTTTCTTAAGGACTGCCTGTCTTCCTTCTGGACTATTCTTGAATTCTCATGTTTGAGCAAAAAATATAGTACCATAGAGTAACAACTATCATTTTAGATGCTGTTGTGATAAAAAAAAGAATATAGATAGCTGAAATAGGCAGATCTTCCTTTTACAATTTCACCTTTAAAATAGTATGGAGTGTCAGTGAATGCAATGAGTAATACTAAATGAGCAGTATGGTAATAATAATTTAATAACTGCATTGACTTATTTTGTTTAAGAACATCTATCCTCAACATACAGGATTCTGAAGACTATCCACCTTCAAGATCACCATCATTTTCTGTAGTGTCAGAGTTATCTGCCAATGACAGTGTTTCAGTCATATCATGTATGTCACATGACCACAGTATATCACCTGTAGCAAAAAGAAAAAAAAAAAATCTCCATCTTCCAGAAACAACCATAGCTAATGCATCCGATGAAGTGAGCTGTAGCTCACGAAAGCTTATGCTCTAATAAATTTGTTAGTCTCTAAGGTGCCACAAGTACTCCTTTTCTTTTTGCGAATACAGACTAACACGGCTGCTACTCTGAAACCTCTCCTTTCTGTATGATTGAGAACCCACACTTCATTAACATGGTTCAGTCATTAAGACCAGGATACAGTCGACCCAACAGAGCAGATGTCTCACACAAATTGCTGGATAAAGTGTATGAAAGAGAAATTGAACAGTGTGCAAAAGGTCTAGAGGGTGAAATTGTTAACCTGAGACTTGATGGGTGGAGCAATGTCCACAATGATCCCATTTTATGTGCTTGCGTGACAACAGAAGAAGGGAATGTCTTCCTGACAGAAACAATTAATACATCAGGAAATGCACACACAGCAGAATACTAATAAGTAGCAGCAGTAAAAGCTATATCAAACTGAAAAAAAAAATTAAAATGTCTAGTACGCAGCTTGGTCACAGACAATGCTGCAAATGTATCCAAGAGGAGAAGGAATTTAGGAACGAAGAGAGTCCCAAGCTAATAACGTATGGTTGCAGTGCTCATTTGATGCACCTCCTAGCACAAGACTTCAGTGTTCCAGAAATAAAGGCTAATGTTGTTGAAATTGAAAAATAATTCCGTAACAACCACTTTGCAGATGCTGCTCTGAAAAAAGTGGGAGGAACCAAGCTAACTCTCCCACAAGACGTGCGATGGAACTCAGCAGTGGACTGTTTTGAGCACTGTATCAAGAACTGGCCTAATCTGATGACACTTTGTGAACAAAATTGTGAAAAAAATAGATGTCACGGTCACAGCCAAAGTTCTCAACATTGGGCTTAAGAGAAATGCTGAACACATGCCGAGTACCCTGAAGCCTATTTCTGTAGCCTTGAACAAAAAATGCAGGGAAATAGCTGTTTTATTGCTGATGCTGTTAAAATTTGGATGGAACTCAGTGAGAGCTTAAAAAGAGAAATATGCAATGACAGAGTAAAATTACAACGATTAAAAAAGTCAAATGGGACAAGCACCATCTCCAGCTCATTTTCTTGCAAATATTCTCAATACTCGGTACCAGGGTCAAACCTTAAGTGCTGAAGAGAAGGAGTTAGCTATGACATGGACATCCAGCAATCATCCCTCCATAATGCCAATTATAATAAACTTCAGAGCTAAGGGTGAAACATTCAAGAAATATATGTTTGCTGATGATGTTTTAAAGGAAGTGAACTGGTGGAAGTCACTTAAGCACTTGGATTCAGAGACTGTTGAAGTGATAATCTCACTTTTAACAGCAGTAACTGCTTCTGCCGGTGTAGAAAAAATATTTTCTTCCTTTGGACTAATTCATTCCAAATTGAGAAATCATTTGGAAAGCTTGTTTTTCTTTTCCAGATTATGAACAAACAGGAAAATGAAGATGAAGACGACAGAGTTAGCTGCAGAAGCCAATATTTTAAGTTTCTCATGTTGACCTGGCTGACATAGTAGATTTAAATTTTTTTAAAATTTCATTTAAACAAGTTTAACAAAAACAAGCCTAAATTTTAAAAAACTTGAAAGATTCAGAAATCCATATGCTTGTTCTGTTAAATTATTATGTTTGCTGTTGAAGAAAAAAAAAATCCAGAATACATAATACTTTAGTTAAAAAAAACAATTTAAAATGTCTGTCTAGTGATGCTCTCCTCCTACACCATGGCAAGAAAATACTCCAAATATTAATGATTAATCTGTTGAATTGGAGATATTTATGAAGTCTTTGGGAGGAGAACTATCTACTTCAATTACCTTTGGTAAATGAAATAACCAAATGATCATTCATTTTCTGATATAGCTGTAAAACTAATCTGAAAAGTCTTCAAACTAAATCACTTTAAAAATGTATAGTGTGTACCTTCTAAAAATGAAGCCTGTATCTATCTCCGAGTTGTGAAGAATATGTATTAAGGTTATACCAACCAACAAGAATGCACTTTTATGAAGAAATCCATGATTAAAAATTGAGAGAGAGTCTTCCTGACTAGTGATTTAAATTAAATCCACCTTATAGTCCATTCATCCAATCCATACTTTTTTAAACTTGCTGGCAAGAATACTGTGGAACACCATATCAAATACTTTGCTAAAGTCAAGGTACATCACATCCACCGCTTTCCCCATATCCAGAGAGCCAGTTATCTCAGAGAACACAATCAGGTTGACCAGGCATGACTTGCCCTTGGTGAATCCATATTCACTGTTGCTGATCACTTTCCTCTCCTCCAAGGGCTTCAAAATTGATTCCTTGATGACCTGCTCCATGAGATGACGGAAGCAAGTGTTTGGTGGTAGGCTAAGTTCCCTCTAAGCTACGTGGCTCGACAGCAGCCTATCAAGGGCCCCAGCCCGGCCCAGAGCTGCCACAGTGTGGAATGGTGCCTCTCCCTTGGACCCAGCCCAGGTGCAGCCTCAACACCAAACCCCTCATCCACGGCCCCACCCGAGCCCACACCCCAAACCCCCTCCCATACTTCAAACCCCTCATCCCCAGCTGGAGCCCTCACCCCAACCTTTGGGGGCCTTACAGGAGGAAGTGAAGAAGCACATAAATGGTGAGTGGATGGCTGGCCGGCTGGGGGGTGGAAAAAGAGGTGCGTACGTGTAAGCAGCTGGTCGGTGGGCCTGGGGGTGGAGCATGGGGGGAGGAGGCTGAGTGGGGGCAGGCCAAAGAGTCCAGGCATGCACAGCCTCTCCAAATGGAGGAGTCACACACCACCCATGAAGATGACTATGGCTCATCGTGGGCAGAACCTTCCAATGGCACAAAGAATCCCAGCTGATCTATGCCACTGCACCAAAGGAAGCAAAGCAAACATCCTCTTTCTCTGCCACCACTGCCAGCACAGCTATTCCACACAGCGAGCCAGCTAATCAATCCCAACAGCATAACCCAGGCACCAGCCACTGCACAGAATGTTGGGATGGCCATGCAGGATCAGACCCAAAGTCAGTCTAGTCCAGTATCCCGTCTCCAACAGCAGCACAGACTTGCTGAGGGGGAGACTAAACTGGACCAGACGCGACTCAAAACCATCTGGGGTGTCTAACAGGCCCAGGAGGCAGAAGTCCGAGAGGAGCTGGTGAGGTGGGAGTGATTCCATAGTCACCAAGCTTGGAGCCAAGCATGAGACCCTGCTCCCTTGCCACACACTCCCTGTTGATTAACTGAGTTGTTTCCCCACAGTCTGGATGGGAGATTGGAAATAGCCTTTTTAAATACTGAGGAGGTGCTCGACACTGTAGCTCTGGGGGCCACAAGCCCGTAAGTGGGAGAGGGCTTGCACCTTTATTCCCCAGTGTAGCCCACTGCCCAGTAACTTCAGATGGCTGGCAGATGAACAAAAGGAGAATGGTGGCTCTGCATCCTGAGTATCACTCCAAGAGGAGGCCCCATGGAATAGATGCCCACTCAGTCCACACCTACCTGCTGCTTCCCCGTCAACCCATATCTTCCAATGATCTTCCTCATCTCCTCCTTCTCCTTGATCTCTGGGTAACACTTCATCATATACTCCAGGGGTGAGAGGTCCAAGTCCAGTTGCTCTTGCAAGTGCTAGACAAAGAGAAGAGCAACTTCAGGCCAGCACAAGCAGAGATCCCAGTCACCTGTTAAGAGTGAGTTCATAGCCAGCAAGCCCCTCCCAGCCCCCCAAACCTCTTCACCTCTGTGGGTAAAAGCTGGGGAGCAGGAAGCAGAACTTCAGATACACCTTGATCCCCAGATCACAGCAACCCATACCTGGCCAGTGCCTCAGCATAGTAAGAGGCTCACAAGGCATAGGGAAGCGGCCTCCATATCAAACAGAGCTCTGGTAAAGAACGTTATGCTTTGTGCTGTACCAGGCACAGAGTTGCAGTCTCCAGTCCAAGGGGTCAGAGACAAAACAGACAGGCCCAGAGCAGCACTGTCACACCTTCCAAAGGAAGCAGAGGTTGCCACCATGGCCTGCTCAATAGCCACACGCAGCAGGAGGAGACATGAGCTAGAAGGAAGTCCAGAGCCCTTTCACTGAGCAGCAGCCCTTCCCCATTCCAAGTGCTGTGCTGTGACTAATGAGGTGCCTCTTCACCTGGAGGCACAGCCTGTGACCCAGCAAGCAGGAGCTAGAGACACTTAGGCCAGGCTTGGGGGAAGGGCCTGGGGAGAAGAATGGAGAGATGAGACTCCTCTGTTCCCAGGTAGTCATCCCCAGCATCTTGTGACATTCCTCACTGCCCCTGCAGGGATTACCTGGTGGTATCTGCCAATTTTCACATGCGAGTGTTTGCGAATCATCCCATCTGTGGGCAGCAGCTGGAAGGAAGACAAAGGCATTTCACAAGGGAATAGCAGACCAGCCACTCCTCCCATAATAGCCCACATTATCCTGCTCCAGCTGATGGGAGACAGCTGGCTTGAGTGGGTGTGGCAGCAATGAATCATGACTTATCACTTCTCCTCTCCACCAATCCTATTTTGGGGGGGTGGGGGGAGGGCAGCGGCAGCACTTCCTGGGGTCAGTGAATGGATTATGTGTTGTAATAATTACCCCTACAAATTTATTCTAATTGTGAGCTCAGCTCTGGGAAACTGGATAAAAGTTTATACAGTGTCACAATAACCTATAACAGTAAGTGTTGATGGGACGAAAGACTGAATTAGTCCAAACAAAATGTCTCCTGATATAACTCAGGGACTGTGTTAAGATCAAGCTTTGTAAACAAGAGAAGGGTGGAAATGAAAAATCAGAGAAGCAAAATTGATGAGTCAGAAACTAGGCCTAATCAGTGGCAAAACAACAAGAGATGGGTTATTCCACCCATCCCTCCGCTTTTAGGGTTTTTTTTTTTTTTTTTTTTTTTTTTTTTTTTTTTTTTTAAAGAAAAGATGTTGGGGAAGAAATCTGACTACCGCAATGCTGGCTGAAGGAAAAAACTAGAGAAAGGGAAGGAGCTGGCTTCACTATCATAGCTGCCACCCTGGAACCTGGACCCTCTTCATCCTAATCCTGAAAGATGTCATCTGGCTCCATCTCTCTGGCCTGATCTGGTCAGGACACCACTAGTGTCACCAACTCCAGCTTAATCCTAAAAAACCACCTGGGATGTGAGACTGTCACTCACCCTTCCCCCTTGTGTTCTTTTCCTTCTCCACCTTATTTCTTCGCTTTCCTATCCCTCTCCTTTTTCCTTCTGTCTCATACAAGTCTTGCTTATCCAGCCAAGACTGTATATTTTGCAACATTGTTTTAAGCTTGTAACCAGGAAAAGGTAGCTAAATGCAGTGCCCTGCATAACCTGATATTGGTACAAGATTGACAAGTCTTGGAGGAGCTGATTAGACCATGCTCTGCCTGTGTTTTTCCAGTAGTGAAGTTACAAACGAATGCCAACAGAGACAGACGCTGCACTTTCTTTCTTTGCTGTTCTTTCCCCCCCCGCTTTGTGAGTATTTGTCTTGTTTTGTTTTCTAGGAAATGGGATTGGACTTTAACAACGACAGCTTCGGCCCATTTCAACTAACTTCTCTCTTTTGTGGGGAAAAGTTATTACTAGCTTTAATACCATCTACAAGACTGTCAAACAAGGGTTTTCTAAAATCTCTATCCAGCTAAAAGGAAAGGGAACAAGAAACACGGTTAAAATTAAAGCCTTAATACTTTATATTTCATATGCGTAAATGTTTTCCTTCTTTCTTATCTTTAATAGAAAGCTTAAATTTTTAATGATGATTGCCATGGTACTAAGCAGGCTGAAGTCTATGTATACAAAGCCCCCAACCTCGTTTGAAATGCTTTAATGTTGTTAATGTGACCCAGTCAGTGTTCATCTTTGACTCTTTGGACCCATGTACTCCACCTACAATAATACAACAGAGGCTCTGTACAAGGAAGCATTTTAGGTGCTGTCAATCTCTGCAAGTGACACCAGGGCTGTAGGGGTGGGGAAGAGCAGGGGAAACAGCCATATAGGAAGCATACCTCTCCTGTGAGCAGTTTCAGCAGCGTTGACTTCCCAGCACCATTGGGTCCCACAAGTGCCACACGTGTGTCCAGGTCAATCCCGAACTCCAGGTTATTATAGATCCAGGGCTGCAATCCACAGGGGAGACCGTCAGAGGGGTCATGCCACAAAACACCTGGTAAGCTGTGATAAGCAGGCCCAGCTTGGGCACTTCTGATAAGCCACAGCTGCAAGAGCTGAGCCCCTCCCCATGCTACAGTTTGATGGGGAAGCTGGGCCAGTGGCCTCAGGGTCCAAACAAGGGGAGGGGGAAATCTTCATGCAACGCAGGCAAGCACAGCACCAAGCGTGCCTGGGAACGGAGAATACTCACCCCATCCTTCATGTACTTGAAGCTGACATTCTGCACCATGATGACAGGAGGGGGGATTTTCCCACATGGTGGGAAATAAAACGACAGGGTCTGGGAACAAAACACATCCCCATGTTAAGTTCCTGCCCCACCCAGGGTACCAGAGGAGCCCTGCTGTTCAAATATGACTTGGCTTCCAAGTATGGAGGAGCAGCTGCTTGCATCCGTGGAGCCCAGAGAGCACCATGATGCCAGGGAGCAGTGGATGGCTTTACAAGTTGCTCCTAACAGCCACCAGGTCAAGCAGGCCTGTAACTCACTAGCAGGAGGTTTGCTGTGACATTCAGCCCATTGCCGGCGACTGCCTACCCATTCTGCTTCCTTTGTGGGGTAGGTGTGTTCATGTCTCCACCCCCACTTTAATCCTTCAGCTGAAGGGAGGGGCTGCTCCCCCACCTCCAAGCCATTCAGCATTCATTGCTTTGGATCCCTTGGGAGGGTTGGACAAGCCTCCTCCCCCACGCTGGGATAAGAAGCCGCTGTATAGTAGCCCCCCATGCATTCTTCTTTGGCCAGTCTTCTGTTAGAGCTGGTGCTCCATTTACTGCCTCCCCCCACAGCCACTCCTGCTTCCAGCTCTGATGATTATTCCCAGCTGCAGGCTCATTTGACTTCTCCAGTCATATTTATAATCTTTGTCTCCCACAGACAATTCCACTTCTCCATCCTACCTTATCATTCACCACTCTCTCTGTTAGCCCGGAAGCCATCATTTTCTGAAGGGTCTTTTCTTTGCTTTGGGCCTGCCTGGCCAGCTTGGCACTGCCATGACCGAATCGTGCAATGTAATTCTGTAACGAGACAAGGGATTACCTTGTGGCAGCTGCCATAATGGGGTGCATGTGGGGGAAGACTGAGAACTGCAGTCCAGTTAAATAGATACCTTCATGTGGGCAATCTGATCCTGCTCCCAATGGAAACGCTTCATCTGATTTTCTTCCAGCTCCAGCCGGGTCTTCACATATTGATCATAATTTCCCTGGAGGGAGAGACCACAGGCCATGAGACAGCTCCCAAAGGCCACGCCCTCCCTGCACATAACTGAAACAAGATGCCCAGGCCTCTTGCAAAGAGGTGCTCTCTAGACTGCACATTCCTGTCCTGGAGCCAGGGATGGGTCTGGGATGGAGATGGTAGCCTAAACAGGGGTCTCCTCCTCTTCCCCCATCCCAGGAGCTTGTCACACCCTGGTCCCATTCACTCACCGTGTAATACTTCAGTTTGCGGTTGTGCATGTGGATGATGTTGGTGCAGATGCCATTCAAGAAGTCCTGGGAGTGGGAGATCAGCACAAGGATCCGTTTGAACCTGCAGCACCACACGGCTATTAGAGGCCCAACTGGGATGAGACTCCTAGGCTGGCAGCCCTGCCAGGGACCACGAGGGATTCATGTGCACTACAAACCACTCTGGATTCCCTCCCATTACAGAGAACCAGATGCTGCAAGAGCTTTAGGGAAAGCTCCTAGGCCAAGTCCCAGGAAAGAAGATGATCCCTCACCACAACTGGGCAGAATGAACAGGAAAGAGGCCCCGACACACACTTTTTGGAGGGCCTAGTCTGCTCCGTGGGAAACATTAATTCAGTAATGCCTCCCAGAGAGAGTCCTTTTGGGCATGGACTCTCCTACTGTCCATTCAGCACCCAGCACAATGGCCCCTCTGTGACACCATAATACAAACAGACATGTCCACAGGTGGCACCTACAGACAGCTGCTGGGAGCGATTGCTCCAGGAAGCGAGCTGCCCTGGGATGCCCCAGAAGGGTGCACGGGCACCAGAGCACAGCAATAGCTGCCTCCAGCCACGCTTACGTTTTCAGCTCCTCTTCCAGCCACACACAGGCATCCAGGTCCAGGTGGTTTGTGGGCTCGTCCAGCAGCAGCATGAATGGCCGAATGAAGAGAGCTCTGCAGAAGCCAGAAGGAGAGAGGTAGTTGAATAGAGGTTTCCCCAAGCCCAGTTTGGAGGGTGGATGTCCAGAAAGCAACTCCCACCACCTCCCCAGAGATCTCTGCACCTCCAATGTAGCAACCTGGAACAGAAGAGGGGAGTGCCCAGGGAGGGAACACTGAGCATAGCACTCACCTGGCAAGAGCCACCCTCATTCGCCAGCCGCCACTAAAATCTTTCAGCTTCTTCCTCTGCATGGCTGGAGTGAATCCCAAACCGTACAGGATCCGTGAGGCCCGCACCTCTGCCTTATCGGCGTCAAGCTCCTCCAGACGCTCATACAGCTCCATCAGCTTCTCACACTCCGCTGTGAGAGAAGACTCCACCAGTCAGCACCTGCGCCAGCACCTCATCAATCCAAGTCCCCACCAGCGTCCCACTCTCCACTCACGTCCCTCCTCACTGCTGCCTGCAGCGGCTAGGGGCTACCTCTCTGCCCCCTGGTTCACAAACCCCCTCCCAAGGCAGGGATCCCATAGCAAGCTCCAGGGGAGCAAGCTCCACTCTAGTTTGAATGGAAGGTGCTGTTGTGTTGCTGGAGAAGGAGCAGCACTCTCCAGAAATCTCCAGCTAAAACTGGGCAGCAGAGTCAGGCTTCATGCCCTGTGAAAACTTTGGTGAAGAGCCTGAGTAAGAGGCCCTTCCCCCAAGGTGATTCCTTGCCTACATGAACCCCACTTGAGCATTACCGTCCTCGTGAGCCAGCCGCTCAGCTTCCCGCTCCAGCATGGCCCTCTCCGTATCCACCTCCATCACACACTGTATTGGCGTCTTCTCGCTAGGGGGCATCTCTCGGGTCAGGTGATATATGTCAATGTGCTCTGGGATTGGCACTTCCCGCTTCCCGATAGCGGACAGGAGCATCGACTTTCCTATGTACAGGCAGGTAGGCAGACAAACACCCTCCTGTTACTATCTGGCATTGAAAGCGAGTGCAGTTATTACTATGTGATTACCATGACACCTAGGAGCCCTACTCATAAATCAGGAACCTACTGTGCTAGGTACTGTACAAACAGAACAAAAAGACAGTACCTTCCCCAAGGGGCTCACAGTCTAAGTGTAAGGCAAGAAACAATAGATAGGTACAGACAGGGGAGTATGAGGAAACAAGACAATATTGGTCAGCGTGGTAGGCAGCGGTCTCTGCACACTAGCAGACTAATGGTCAAGTTTTATGTAGGATCATCGGAAAGGAGAGTTTTAAGGATAGTCTGGAAAGTAGATAAGGAGGTAGCTCTGCAGGTATTTATGGGGAGCACCTCCCAAGCACGTGGGGCAGCCTGGGCGAACGCACAAAGGTGTTAGAAAATGTAACAAGTGGGCACTGGAGGCTGGCATCTACTGATCAGAGGCAGGCATCAAACAGAGAAATGATAGATAAAGCTGGGACTAACTATGAAGAGCCTTGAAAATGAAGACAAGCAGTTTATGTTTGAGATGATAGAGAAGGGGGAGCCAGTGGAGGGATTCAAAGAGAGGGCTGACATGGTCAAAGTGACAGGCTAGGAAAACGATCTTTGTAACAGTATCTTGAATGGGTGTTAGTGGGGCAACAATGCATTTGTCAAGAACAGAGAGATGGATGTTGCAGTAATCAAGAAGCAAGATGCTGAGAGCTTGGAAGAGAATTTTAGCCGTGTGGATGGATAGGAAAGATCATATCTTAGATATTATGTAGAAAGAATCAGACAGATTTAGATACAGCCCAGACATGAAGACCTAGAGAGAGGTCAGAATCAAATGTGGCTCCCAGGTTATGAGTGTTAGTGACAGGCAGGAGGGTGGTGTTGTCCATAGCGATCAGGAAAGAAGATAGCAGGGAGGGTGATTAGGAGCTCTGTTTTACCCATGTTAAGCTTGAGCTGATGGCTAGACATCCACAAGGAGAGGTCAAAAGAGACAGACTGAGGTTTTAAGCTTGGACAGAAGGAAACAGGTCTGGAGTAGAGAGCTGAATCATCAACACAGAGATAGTAACTGAATTTGTGTTTGCATATGAGATTACCCAGAAATAAGGTGGAGAGAGAGAGAGAAGGGGAGGGACCAAGGGCAGAGCCCTGTGGAAACCACACAGAACCTTTGGAAGGCAGAGGAGGAGGATCCTCCATTAGAGAGGTAGGCGTAGAACCAGGAGAGGACAGAGTCATAAAAGCCAAGAGAGGGCAGGATTTCAAGGAGGGAACCATGGTCACTATGACCTCCCTGCACTGTGACACCGATGCTGCTAAATACACAACACAAAGCTGCAATGCGAATCCATCTAACTTCCTTCCCTGTTTTACTCCCCCTGGGATAAGGGCAGGTGCCCCAGGTGTATTTGCTGCACTACCCCAGCTGAGTCTCACTCTGTTTTTTCCTGCTCAGGGGGCACCTCTCTCCAGCATCACTGAGATTTTGCATCTTACAGCTCACCACCAGTTCATTGACCCCTCCTCCTCCCGAGCATTGTTTCTCCAAACCAGCGCTGAGAAGCTCTCTCCCCACATGTACACAACACCCCCCAATCTCACCTATCCCATTGAGCCCGATAAGGCCATAGCGACGTCCTGAGTTCAGCTCGAGTTTGGTGTCGCTCAGCAGCTCCTGGCCGTGGAAGGTCAGCGAGAGGTTAATGATGTGCACATCAGTGCTGTTGGGGTGGGAGGCCAACACCCCAGTGACAGCACGAGCAGCTGCTTTCTTCAGCTCAAAGTCCTCCAGCTCCTTCGTCAAAGCATCTATCTCTGTGTGCGGAGACAGGCCAAAAGACAAGGACTAACCCAGGGTCCCCATGGCAGCCCTCACTCCACCCCCAGCACCCAAAATGATGTGCGAGTCTGCCCCTGCCCAAGCACTGTTCCCCAGGAAAAGAGGCAGCTCACTTGCTCAGCAAAGCAGGCAGAGTCACCATGGTTAGTGAAAAACAAAACAAACAAGCAAAAAAAAAAAAAAACACACACCAAACGAACAACACACCACAAGGAGTACTTGTGGCACCTTAGAGACTAACAAAGGTATTTGGGCATAAGCTTTCGTGGGCTAAAACCCACTTCATCAGATGCATGCAGTGGAAAATAGAGTAGGAATATATATATATACACACAGAACATGAAAAAATGGGTGTTGCCATACCAATTGTAACAAAATTAATCAATCAAAGGGGGCTATTAGCAGGAGAAAAAAAACTTTTGTACTGATAATCGGGATGGCCCATTTCAAACAGTTGACAAGGTGCGAGTAACAGTAGGGGAAAAATTAGCATGGGGAAATAATTGATTAGTCTCATTACAGTTGGCATGGCAACAACCAAATACCCTGTGCCACTCAGATGCCAACATCTGATCTCCACAAAAGTGGAGGGTTTCTTGAATCAGTCAAGCTGCAAGAAAGCACCACACAGTGCTTAATTTGTAATGAAAAAGATGCCAGGGCTCAAGCAGTTTTTTACATCCATAACTGATTCAGCAAGCCTAGAGGTGGGGGGCTCTGAACTGCCAAGCCCTGGCTGCAATTAAGCACTGGCAGCTCAGCCACTGCTGAGCTGGGAGGCACCTGATGAGCCTGCCTACCTACCCAGAAAAAGGAAAGAGTCCAACACAGGATGCTCCTTTCTCACCTGACCCTTCTGTCCCATTGGCCTCCTCATTCTTCATCTCCTGTTGCTCAATCTCAGCATCCCCATTCTCCTCTAGGGTTTTCTTTGGCCGTTGGCGAGCTTTGGCTGCCTCTTTCTTCTTGGCTGCCTTCTTCTTGGCCAGGTCAGAGGGCATGGTTACAGGTCACAGCTCTAGTACAGTTCAAAAGGAAGAGGAAGCAGAGCCCCATTAGAGAGAAGCCAAGGCCTGGCACAGACCCTGGGGCTGAGTCCCTTTCCTGGGCTTCCATGACAATTTACACCCTCTGAACTCTGGGCTAGTTGCAGTTTCCTGGGTCACGGGTCCTCCCACCTTTAGGGCTCAGAGCGAGACCATCACCCCCTACTCCTCCGAGGCCACCCGCACCCCCCGAGGAGGGCCAGGCACCAGGCCCCCCAAATCGGCGCGGCCGCTCGGCTCCTCGCTGCGTCCGGGGCCGGGGCGTGGCCGGCAGCCCGCGGGCTGCGAGGGTGCAGCGGGCGCTGGGAGGGCCGGAGCGGCGCCGCTGCTGTCTCAGATCTCGCGGAGCAGCTGCCGGGAGGCGCCGCCGCCGCAGGGCCGCTACTGACCCCCGGCTCCGAGGCGGGGCCGGGCCTCAGCTCGCCCGGAGGCGCCAGGGAAGCAGCGGCCGGATGCCGGCTAAGCCCCATCAACTTCTCCCCGGCCCCGCTCCCTCACCAGCCGCCGGCTCCTCCGCGCTTTTCCGCCTGTCGCAACAGAACAGCTGCCACCGCGTGCGCACGCTCCGCCCCCTCCGGCCCTACCGCCAATCGCCACGCGAGACGTCACTTCTCGCCGGGCCTCACGACGCTCTGGGAAATAGAGTCACGTCCCGCCATCGCCAGAAGAGACTGGCCCATACGGGCCTCCGACTCCCAGCATGCACCGCCCCAAATCCCAGAGCCCTCCCCAATAGGCGGCCTAGCCATCCCCGCCGCTGTGCCCTACGGCGCTTAACTTGGGGCAGAGCCCGGCACCTCCGGGCTTCGCAGCGGGGAGCCCCCCCCGGGCCTGGCAGTTCAGAGCCCTCGGCACCTCCGGGCTTCACAACTCAGAGCCCTGGCACCTCTGGGCCTGGCAGTTCAGAGTAGGGTGACCAGATGTCCCGATATTTAGTTGTTTGTCCCTTGTCCCGACCCATGTACGATTGGGTTGCCATTTGTCCTGATATTTTGCTTCGGTGGCACTGTGGCTTTTTTTTTTCTTGCTTGGGGTGGAAAAAACCTAGAACCGGCCCTGGGGGGGGTGAGCCTGTGGTTGCCCCCATGTGTCCCGATATTTTGTTCTTGTCATCTGGTCACCCTAGTTCAGACCCCCAAGACCTCTGGGGCCTGGCAGTTCAGACCTCCGGGCTTGTCATGTCAGTTATGAAAGTAAAAAAATTCTTGAGCTTTGGCACTTCTTTCATTAGTAATTAAGCACTGGTTTCCCCCACCCCCTCAGCAATGTGTCTCATGAACGTGAAACTGATCATTCCAAATGGTGGTGGGTACATTGCAATGCCTTGGGAGAGGGGAAACAGGAGCCCAGAATGGGGTCACAGGATGTGGAGGGTACCACATGCCCAGGATGGGGTCATATGGGGCAGCAGATTGACACCTCTTGGGTCAGGTACAAGTCTGTATTTGCTTCTTTCATTGTTTTATTGTTATTAATTATTTCCATTAGCTTAGTGCAGGGGTGGCCAACCTGTGGCTCCTGAGCTGCATGTGGCTCTTCATAAGTTAATATGCAACTCTTTGCATAGGCACTGACTCCGGGGCTGGAACTGTCGATGCTAACTTTCCAGTGTGCTGAGGAGTGCTCAGTGCTCAACCCCCTGCTCTGCCCCAGGCCTTGCCCCCACTCCACCCCTTCCCCCTGCCATGCCCTCACTCTCCTTCCCTCCCACCACCTGATCACAGTGGGCAGGAGGCATGGGGAGTGAGGGGGGGAGGTGGTGATCCCCAGGCCTGCCACTGGGTGTGAGGCACTGGGAGTGGGAGGGGGAGCTGATGGGGTGTTACTAATGTATTACTGGGGCTCTTTGGCATTGTACATTGGTAAATTCTGGCTCCTTCTCAGGCTCGCGTTGGACACCCCTGGCCTAGTGCCTACCAGCCCTAGTTATGGACCTAGACCCCCCTCAGTGCCAGGTGCTGTACAACCATAAAACAAAAGGCAATTCCTGCCCCAAAAGGCTTACAGTAAAAACCTGGAGATGGGACTGGTGTCTTCCCTTGGGAGAGGCGGGAGCTCAGGTCAGGGGAGGAAGAAACAGGGGCTGGCAAATTGCAATTGGGCATTTTTCTGCGGAGTGTAGGTGTGTCAGGATTCCATTCCCATAAAACACTTCTTGTCTTTTGTGACACTTCCTGGGGGCCCACAAGGCTCTATCAATCCGCACCGCAGCCTCAGCTGCTTGCAGTAGGTGTCCCCCACCCCGACTACTGTACTAGGAGGAATTACGGCCGGAACATACAAATTGACGGAATCAAGCCAGTGGTCCCTCCAATGCAGACACTGGCCAGCAGGGGCCAGTATCGGGAGCTGCAGGGCAAGGGGTCCCTGCAGGAGGCAGCAACGGGAGATAGTGCCCCCGGTCCCGGGGTAGAAGCCACTAAGCCCCAGAGCTCAGACATCGGACCGTGGCGCGGGACGGTTCGCTGCACCGCCCACCCCTGCTGCGCTGGAACCGGCGCTGTTCTCACGGCCGAGCCTTTCCCGAATCCGGCCGGGCTGCCTGCGGGTTCGGCTGGCACAAGGGCCCTGCCTGGGCACGGCGCGGCAGGACCCGGGGCGGGAGCTGCGGCCAAGCACGAGCCGGGCCCCGTCGCAGAACGGGCACGAGCGGCCACTGCAGCCGCCGGACTGCCAGGGCGATGGGGCGTGGCTACAAAGCACAGGGAGGGAGCGGCGGCTCTGGGGGTGAGGACTGCGCACGCGCACTGAACCATAGAGCTCGGCGGAGTGGGCAGGGTTCGGAGTACAGAGCGGCAAGGGAGGGACCATAGAGAGGAGAAGAGGAAGGAGCAGAGGCTGGCATGAGGCGGCTGAGCTGGCAGCTGTCGGAGCGTTGGCCGCACACGAGCAATGCCAGCCTGACCCAGCGCCCAGGGCTGCTGCTGCGTGCCCCTGGCCCCCTCCTGCCTGGCCGGCGCAGCGCCCGCGTGAGGCGAGTCAGCCGGGAGCTGAGCCGGGCCTGGGCTCCTGCGGGGACAGCGTCCGACAGGTAGCTGGAAGCGGCCCCGCAGGGCAATTCCTAGGCAGGCGGGGGGGCCAGGCGCTGTGCTGGGGGCCCCTCGCTTCCCATCCTCAGCTGGAGCAGGGCTGCCCATGGTGTCCGAGAGACCGGGGCTCGCCAGCCCCCCTCCCTCGGGGCAGAACCGGGAACGTTTCTCTGGTACCTTCCCTTGCACGGGTCAGGGCTGGACCGCCCGGGCATCCCAGGACACGTTTTCTCCTCACGCGGCGTCTTGCCGGTGGGTTTCAGCCCTGCCTTGGAGGAACTCTAGGGAAAAGAGGAGAACTTTCTCCAGGCCCTAGTCCATCTTTTTCCTCTCTGATGAAGCTACCAGCTAAGGTCTGGGTGCTGATGCTTGTTATGTTGAGCATAAGAGTCCAATAAGAGTTGCACTGGAACATAGGCTTTAGGGATGGAAAGCCCAATATCCTCACCCAGCCACTCTGCCTAGCCTGGGGCTGCACTGGAACTTGTACCTTAAGGGGAAAAACCCCTGTAGCCCATGTCCCTCCGCTACCTCTGCTAAGGTCCTCATCCTTTCTCATGCAGGAAGCACAAGCCAGTCTCCCTGGCATTGTCTCGGAAGTGGAGCCTCTGACCTCTCTTCTAGCACGGGGTGAATGGTAATCCCAGCTCTGGAGTTTAGGGTATCCTAACCTTAATCTGAGTCTGCACAGTTGTCACTGAGGCAGATTCAATCAAGCAGCTCTGGCTGTTCAGTTTCCCTCTCTCTAGGTAGCCTGGATGGGATCATCAAAAGTGCAGCAGCTTGGAACCAAGAAACAAGCAGGTGGGACAGGCTCTCATGCTGTTAGCCTGAGTCACCACTGAGACACGGTCCACCAGCTGCAAAGGGTCAGTGTTTCATGTTGCCGGATGTTATTCCAGGGGACCTGAGCATTGATTTTTTTCTCCCTCTGCTCCTAAGGCTCCTGTACTTGGAAGTTCAGGAAACTTTCTGATTCCATCCCATGTGAGAAGTGTTTGTATCTTGAAGTCCCTGGAGCTGACTGGATTCACAGATCTCAGGGCTGGAGCACTCTCTGCCTCACCTGTCAAGAAGCTGAGAATGACTTTCCACATCCCCAGGCATGGACACTACCTGGGGCTCATTTAATTCTCTTTTTAACATGAGCCATATTGCCAAATTCTCCGAACTTTGTGGTTTATCTCTGACACTGTTACACACCCATGCCTGAGCTAGATCTGTGGCCTACTACGGCCTTTAAGTGGGAAATCGTGCCTCTTATGCTTCTGGATCACTGTTTTCTAGCTCTCTCAGGGTTTGGTGCATTTCTAGATCTCCCTTTGTCCAGATTTTTTGTGATTCTAGATACTGTCTTGTTGAAGATTCTGTGTATTGTTTCATGATAGCTCTGCCATGCGTCTGGCTACTCTCCTTGCCTTCCTGCGGCCTGCACTGCCGCTCATCCTGGGTCTCTCCTTGGGATGCAGTCTAAGCCTGCTGCGTGTCTCCTGGATCCAGAGTGATGGGGAGGATACTTGCATGGACACAGGGGTAAATAATGGGCTGTTTGCAGGGAAAGTGCAGCAGGACACTGTTCCTGGAGGAAGGTCAAGCCAGAATGATGAGGAATTCAAACCCAGGATTGTTCCCTACTACCGAGACCCCAATAAGCCTTACAAGAAAGTGCTCAGGTAAGAGACACTCCTTTTGAGCAAGTCATTGTGAGGTGAAGATGACCGCCTGTGTCTAACATGGGGTCCCATCAGCTCTTACGGGCTAAGCAGGGTCAGACTGGGTTAGTTGGTTGAACCTATAATTAAATATAGTATAATAAAATGGCTGAAAGATTATGATGTGACAAGGTATAACCAGCACAGTTTCTCCAAAGGAAAATTGTCTCCCACTAATGTATTAGAATTTTTTGAATGTGGAAAAGTAGCAGATAAAGGAGAAGTGGTTGACAATTTAGTTGAACTTTCAAAATGGCTTTGATAAGATGTCTCACAAAAGGCTACTAAAGAAATTAAATAGTCCAGGGGTGAGAGGCAAAGTCTTCTCATGGATCAAACAGCCTTCAACTACCTGAAGGGGGGTTCCAAAGAGGATGGAGCTCAGCTGTTCTCAGTGGTGGCAGATAACAGAACAAGAAGCAATGGTCTCAAGTTGCGGTGTGGGAGGTCTAGGTTGGATATTAGGAAACACTGTTGCACTAGGAGGGTGTGAGGCACTGGAATGAGTTACCTAGGGAGGTGGTTGAACCTCCATCCTTAGCGGTTTTTAAGGCCCGGCTTGACAAAGCCCTGGCTGGGATGATTTAGTTGGGGATTGGTCCTGCTTTGAGCAGGGGGTTGGACTAGATTCCCTGCTGAGGTCCCTTCCAATCCTAATATTCTATGAAACACTGGCTAGGAGAAAGAAAACAAAGAAGGAGAAATAAGTAGTCAATATTCACCATGACAAAAAGCTAATAGCCAGGGCCTCAAGGTTCCATCCTAGGATCTATATTGTTTAATGATCTGGAAAGGAGGGTTTGTAGAAGAGTGCACTCGTGGCAGGCGTGCGCCTTCATCAGTGGGTGTGGCATAGCTGGCACCTTCCCTGATTGGTGGCCCCTACTTATAACTGCTCTGCCCTGCAGTGTCTGTCTTCCCATGACTCGGCTCTGGCCAGATCACAATTAAGTGCCACACCTTTCAGGGTAGCAAAAAGCCCAACAAATAAAATGTCCAATTGTTCCATCTGTTGCATTTGATCCTGGTCCCAGTGGTTCATCTGCCCTTTCCTCAGGACTTTGTCATCTATTCCCTTCTTGGGGCTTCACCAGTGGTTGTAGGGGAACCCAGGCCTGCTTCTACAATGGGTTCCAGGCAGGCAAGTCAAGGTTCAATCCGTCAAACTTCTTGCTGCCTTTTCCCTGGACTGTTCCTTACTAAGCCTATAAGGAGGCTTGTCCCACAACCTTTCTGAGTTCACCCTTCTCGCAGGGCTAGGACTCTCAATGCTTAACCCTCCTGGAATTCCCCAATAAATCCCAAAGTAAAAGTGTAAGCTTAAACCCCCTCCTACCCTTCTTAGGCTTGATCTTTTATTCCTGTCTTAGTCGTCAATTGAATGTCTGCCAGAGCTGTTTCCATTCTCTGATCCCAGAGAGAACTGCAGAGTTCCTACCTCTCTCCCTGCAGTGCCCTTTATCTTCTTATGCTTTATGGTGAAGCTGACTCCTCTACTGAGTATAAATATCACCTACTATATTCCCCATACATCCATGCCATACGCTCTCTTACCCTGCTGAGTATCGTTGAAAAAATATAGTAGAGCTTTTTTTAATGTTACCCCACTTTCCTAAAACACTCACTAAGCCTCTCATACTAAATTCAGCTGTCACCCCTTCTGCCACAGACTTCCTCTATTTATACTGATCCCCACTTCCTCTCCCAGCTAGGGCCAACCCTGCAGGTGTGGCCAGACACTTCTTAATTGAGCTCCCAAGCTCCAGTTTTAACCCTTTTCGTTACAGTGTTGGGTAGACACCCCACCATAGGGATGAGCAGTAAAGTACCAAAATTTGCAGATGATGTTGTTACTTTTATTAGTCAAAACCAGAGCAGACCATGAGAAACTTCAGAGAGACTGTATCATGCTAGATGAATGGCCAACTTAATGGCAAAGTGAATTCAATGTTGCTAACGGCAAAGCAGTACACATTGGAGGGGAAAAAAATCTACTCATACCTTACACAGTTCAAAATCAATTCAGGAAAGCAACCTGCTGTTGTTATAGACAGCGGCATGGAGATCTCTGCTCAGTCTGCAGATGCAGTCAAAAAAAGCAAACAAGGTGTTCGGTTACATCAGGAATGGAATGGAGAATAATAAAAAATTAATGCATTTCTATAAGTCAATGACATGGCCTCATCTGGGTACTGTGTGCAGCACATTGTAGAATAGAGGGGGTTCAGGGAAGGAAGACAAGAATGATTAGGCGATGAAAAAAATCTTTTTTCCTATGATGTGGCTGAAAAGATTGGGACTGTTACCTCAGAAAGGAGACAAATGGGGACATGATTAAAGTATATAAAATGATGAGGGGTCTAAAGAGAGATCAGCAACTTCTGTTCTCCCTGTCTCAAAACACAAGAATAAAGGGGACATTCAATTAAATTAAAAGGTGGGAAAGTCAAAATGGATCAAAGGAAATATTTTTCACTCAGTGCCGCAGGATGTCAATAAGGCCGGACTTCTTATAGTGCTAACATAAATTTTGTAAGAAATATTTAACCTCATGCTTCAGGGTTTAAACCAGTCAAACTACTAATGATTAGAAGACTTCTTGCAGCTTACTCTGATACCAGTGGTGCTGGCCATCATTAGAGACAGGATAGTGGACCAGATGGACCTTGGGTCTGATCCAGTCTGGCAATTTCTATGTTCCTAGTACTTGGATAGGAAACAGAGGTTTCTGGGAGCAGTGTTGGGGGCTTGGTAGTGAGTGCACTCCCTATTTAGTGAGTGCTGATCCCAATGCTATCATATGGCACTAAGGGGTGCTGTACTGCTGGGTGGGTAGATCCCTCAGGGTCCGTTTCCTCTCTGAGTCAGTGCTGCCAGACTGCTACCTTTCGAGTATGATATAAAGGCAAGATCTTGATCATTTGTGTTCATTAAAGATCCTGTGGCACTTTTGCAGGAGTCAAGATGTAATCGCCACGGTATCCAAGGATCTCTCATATATTTACATTTTGCCCCCTTGAACTTCCCCCCTACAATTTCTATTGAATGCAATAGTTAGCTTCACTTCTTGCCCTAAACTGTTGTTCAGCATTGCTGTGTGGCTGTTAAACCACTGCTACATCCCAGCCCAGAGGCGGCAGTCTTTCATTAGTGGGTGATGCCATCTCTCTGTATAGTTGGATACAAGTGTTAGGATGCTAACTGGCTTTGATTTCTGTGAAGTTGGAAGGTGCCTGAAAAATGTGAGATCATTAGTAATGTGTACACACAGCTGAGCCCTAAGTCAGAGCTTTGAAAGGAATCTGATTACTCAAAATATCCAGGGGATATGGGTGCCCCCTCTGCCTCTGATGTGAGTATAGGGATAGATCTGTTTCTTTCCCTTCTCCCAGCTGCTTGTGTTGTAACCATGGCTTTTCCCTGCAGGACTCGCTATATCCAGACAGAGCTGGGCTTCCATGAACGGCTCTTTGTGGCTGTGCTCACCTCCAAGGCAACCATGAACACACTGGCTGTGGCAGTGAATAAGACCGTGGCCCATCACTTTCCACACCTGCTATACTTTACGGGATTGCGCAGCGCCAAGGTGCCGCATGGCATGGCATTGGTGTCACATGGGGACGAACGCCCCGTCTGGCTGATGTACGAGACAATGCGCTACATCCATCAGCACTTTGGGGGTGACTATGACTGGTTCTATATCATGCAGGATGACACCTATGCCCAGGCCGAGCAGATCAAGGCCCTGGTGACACACCTAAGCATTAATCAGGATGTTTACCTAGGACGGGCTGAGGAGTTCATTGGGGGGGATGAACAGGCCCGCTACTGCCATGGTGGCTTTGGCTACTTGGTTTCCCGGAGCCTGCTGCTCAAGTTGCATCAGCATCTGGACAGCTGCCGTAATGAGATTCTCAGTGTGCGCCCGGATGAGTGGCTGGGACGCTGCATCATTGACTTCCTGGGCATCAGTTGCGTCTCCCAGCACCAGGTATTGTCTCTCCGGGGGTTAGGGCACAGCCTCAACCCAACAGACTCCACACCCTCACAAGCCTGTGTCATAGGGTAAAGGGGTGAGTGCCCCCAAAGCTATGCTGTGAAGTACTGGGAAGAAAGTAAGTGTGGGGCAGCATGGAACAAGAGCCCAGCTTCACCCTCAGTACTTGGGAAGTGGAGCTAGACTGACATTTGAGAGAACAGATTTAGTCAGATTTCATCAATTTCACAATTTTTCAAGGGGGTGGGAGGCAGCCTGGGATAGAAAGAAACAACAAGGAGATCTGAATTCTCCTATGATATATGAAGTGAGGAGCGGAGGGTGAAACCCACTCTCGTGCCCACATATTTGTCTCTCTGGGTCTCACCCCCTTCAGAGTAAGTGGGTAGGGGAGGGAGGATCCAGTGTGAGTCCCAGAGTTCCTAACCAGTCTCCCTGAGTCTTATCCATTTCAGGGCCAGCATTACCGCTCCTATGAACTGGCCAAAAATGCAGACCTAGAGAAGGAGGAGGGTGAGGACTTCCAGGCGGCGCTCGCTGTGCACCCTGTCTCTGAGGGGACCCTCATGTACCGACTGCACAAGCATTTCAGCAGGATCCAGCTGGACAGAGCCTACCAGGAGATCCAGCAACTCCAGGTATCTGGGTGGGGGAACACTGACAGGGAACCTGAGGCAGAGATGGAGTGTGAGGTTAGACAGGATCTCTTTTTTTCAGGTCTGTGAGGGAACAGAGAATCTCTGACAGCCAGGCAGTGGCAGACTCCTCTATGGAAATAGCCCCTGCACAAGAAGGGTGTGGTATCAGAATCACTACTGTCCTGCACCACCAAGGATTCAGGAAGCTCTAGGTAGGGAGGAGGGATCAGGCCATTTGCCCCTCTGGGATTGGAGAGGGAGGCAGGAAGAGGGACCAGACCACTTGCCTCTCCAGGAGAAGAGCATCTTCAGACACTGACTCACCAACCTAGTGAGGAAAGCTTTAAACTAGATTCAAAGGGGACAGTTGACAAAAGCCCACAAGTAGATATAAAAAAAAAAAAAGGTGATCTTAACAGAGGGCTAGCTGTTGGGAGCAGGGGATGAAAATTACAGTAGGGTCATAGGAACAACAAGAGGGAAAACGGTGAAGGAATCTGCTCAACATTATAGATGTCTATATCACAAAAGCAAGGAGTATGGAGAGTAAACAGGAAGAACTGGATGTAATAGTACACAAGCTAAGTTATGGCTTAATTAGCATCAGACTTGGTGGGATAAATCTCATGACTGGAATATTGGTATAGAGGGTATAGCTTGTTCAGGAAGGAAAGATAGGGAGGAAATGTTGCATTACACAGCGAGAATACATACGCTTGTTTTGAGTCCACAAGGAGATAAGAGGCAGATAAGTTGAAAGCTTCTGGGTTAAGATAAAAAGGAAAGAAAATAGGGGCAATGTCATGGTAGGGTTTGAGTTAGAAAAATCAAATGGAAGAATACAAAATGGGGAATAACTGACTTGGTGGTAGTAGTATTGCTGAAAAGTATCTGAGGGTTTATAATGGATTATAAATTCAATATGAGCCAACAATGGGATGCAGTTGTGAAAAGGCTAATATTCTGGGGTGTAGTAATAGGAGTGTCATGTGTAACACATGGGAGATATTTGTCCCACTCTACTTGGCATTGGTGAGGCCTCAGCTGGAGTACTGTGCCCCGAGTTGGGTGTCACACTTAAGGAAAGATGTGAACAAATTAGAGTCCAGAGAAGAGCAATAAAAAGGATAAAATATTTAGAAAACCTGAGGAAAGGTTAAAGTGGGCATGTTTACTCTTGGAAAAAAAAAGACTGGGGGTGGGGGGACCTTATAACAGTCTTCAAATATGTTAAGGATTGTTATAAAGAGCATGGGGATCAGTTGTTCTCCATGTCCACTGAAGGTAGGGCTTAGTAAAGAAGTAAAGGGCTTAATATCTGCAGCAAGGGAGATTTAGGTTAGCTATTAGGAAAAAATCTGATAGGGGTAGTTAAGCTCTGGAACAGGCTTCCAAGGAAGGTGGACATATTTAAGAACAAGTTGGACAAATGCTTGTCAGGGATGGTCTAGGGTATACTTCGTCCTGCCCCAGCGTGGGGGACTGGACTAGGTGACTTCTTAAGGTCCTTTCCAGCCCTACACCTATGATTCTATAAATACGAGTGTACTTTCTTCACAGATGCAGATCAGGAATCTGACATCGCTGACACCAGCCCGCGAGGGAGGGCTGACATGGCCCATAGGCATCAATGCTCCCTTTGTCCCCAAATCCCGCTTTGAGGTGATTAGCTGGGACTACTTCACAGAGCAGCACCTCTTCTCCTGTCCCGATGGCTCCCCCAAATGTGAGCTGGCTGGAGCCAGCAAGGCTGATGTTAGTGACATCATTGAGGCAGCACTTCAGCATCTCAACAGTCGTTACCAGCCCCAACTTCGTTTCTACAAGCAACAATTGCTGAATGGCTACCGGCGCTTTGACCCCACACGGGGCATGGAGTATATGCTGGACCTCTTGCTGGAGGCTGTAACCCAGAAGGGCCACAGCTATGTTCTGGCTAAGCGGGTGAGTCTAGTGCGGCCCCTCAGCAAGGTGGAGATCATCCCCATGCCCTATGTGACAGAGGCCACACGCGTGCAGCTGGTGCTGCCTCTGACTGTGCAGGAGGTGGACTTTGTCAGCAACTTCCTGGATACGTTTGCCATGAACACTCTGGACACTCATGACAATGCCCTGCTAACCCTGCTCTTCATCTACCAGCCTTATGATGCTCAGCGGGTCAGCCAACTGGATGTCTTTGCTGGGGTCAAAGCTATGGTGGGAGAGCTGGAAAAACGCTATGCAGAGGTGAAAATCCCCTGGATCAGCGTAAAAACCGAGGTGCCATCCCAGGTGAAGCTCATGGACATAGTGTCAAAGAAGCACCCTGTGGACACCCTCTTCTTCTTGGCCAGCATTTGGACAGAGGTTAACACGGAGTTCCTGAATCGCTGCCGCATGAATACCATCAGCAACTGGCAGGTCTTCTTCCCAATGCACTTCCAGGAGTTCAACCCAGTGCTGATGTACCATGGCGAGCAGGCCTCTTCCTCCAGCACAGACTTCCTGAGGGATGGGCACTTTGACCGTCATGCCTTTGCTGAGGCTTGTTTCTACAACTCTGACTACATGGCAGCACGCACCAAGCTGGCAGCTGACATTTTGGACCGAGATGAAGTGCTGGAGAGCATGGAAGTATTTGATGTCTTCCTTCGTTACTCTGGCCTGCACCTGTTCCGGGCTGTGGAGCCAGGGCTGGTGCAGAAATATACGTTGAGGAGCTGCAACCCCCGGCTGAGCGAGGAACTGTATCACCGCTGTGTGCTCAGTAACCTGGAGGGGCTCTCCTCCCGCTCGCACCTGGCCATGGCCCTCTTTGAGCAGGAACAGGCCAATAGCACCTGAAGGACCAGAAGCTACTAATGGTTCCCCAGCACCTTAACACTTGCACCTTCCACCCTCCTTCCCAGCCCCAGTCCTGCCCTGGGAAAGATGGGTGTGTGAGGCCAAGGGGCGGGCAGGGCAATTGGAAAATTTGGTTTCATAGGAAAAGTAATTAAAGTTTCTTCCCATGCAAATTAACTTGGTTCCTCATAAATTATCACAAGTCTCTTCTCATATGATACAGTGACACTCCCACAGAGTGGATTGTGGGCGTGACGAGGAGGGAACTATAAGATTACAGCCAATCTACACTTAGCCACATAAAACTCATCCAAAGCGCTGTAAATAAGAGACCTGAATCAGAACAAGAATGCCTTGACTGCATATTAATGTATGCACTGTCCCCATTCTCTGACACACTTGGATTCCCTGATGTGTTCACTGCTGCAATCACACAAATACCTCTTGAACCCTGGCTTGTTAATGGTGTACTATATTTCCCTCTTGGGATTCCTGTTCTTTCACTCCATTAAGATGCAGCTTCTCTAGCCCAATGCTGAACATTCACTTTTGAGCTCAGAGGGGGGAAAAAAAATTGCCAGCTGCCCTCACCATAGGGTGACCCTGTACTAAATCTGAATGTCAACTAATTTAAATTCAGTGTAGTTGTAGCTGTCGGTCCCAGGATATTAGAGAGACAAGGTGGGTGAGGTAATATCTTTTATTGGACCAACTTCAGGTGGTGAGGAAGACAAACTTTTGAGCTATACAGAGCTCTTCGTCGGGTGAAGAGGACCTCCATGTGGCTCAAAGTTTGTGTTTCTCACAAACAGAAGTTGGTCTAGTAAAAGATATTACCTCACCCAGCTAAGTCAAATCTCTTACAGAAGTCATGGATCCAGTGAGGGTGAGCAAACAGTTGCTTAGTTCCATTCAGATGTGTGTTTGTCAGAAGCCAGACATGGCTGGTGAACATGCATGGAAGGGGACGTAGTCCTGGGAGAGCATGCATAGGGGAGTTCAGGCAGCTAGAGTGTATTGACTTTGGGATGGGGGAGCCTGATCAAAGGTATATGGACAAGGGGCTAGAATACGAGTCTTACAGCTATTCAGTCTTTTAGAATGGCTACCCTCCACCCCCCTGCAGCCCAATTCAGGCTGCATAAAGTGATGCATTAGCTGCTTTCTGCTGCTTCTCTTCTGTCCTATCTAGATTATTATACTGTGCTTTTTACTATGGTGTCTGATGCCTTCTCTCTGAGGCTTCAGTTTTTAAGATGTATACAAGGGTATCCCAAGAGGAGACCTTAGTGAGACTGCAGCAACTCTTTTGGGCATTGAATTGGTATCTAGGTGCTACTCCTGCTCTCTGCCCTTTCATTTGGGAAGAACCTTTCCCTGGGCCCTTTCCTGAGATGACGGGGTATGCACTTGCCGCTCTGCTCCTTCTCTAGAGCTGTCGAGAGCAAACCCCCTGTCACTCATCCAATGGTGGTTATAGATGGTAACTCCTCATCCACTGTAAAGGAGATGCCCATCTGGTGACACAAAATGCCTAGCTGCTGAGACTGTCAGCTAATACTGGGGCTTATGTGAGCTTCACAATACCCATGGAGACCTGTTAGAACAGCAGTTCTCAAACTTTTGTACTGGTGACCCCTTTCACATAGCAAGCCTCTGAGTGAGACTCCCCCTTATAAATTAAAAACACTTTTAATATATTTAACACCATTATAAATGCTGGAGGCAAAGTGGGGTTTGGGGTGGAGGCTGACAGCTCGTGACCCCCAATGTAAGAACCTTGTGACCCCTTGAGGGGTCCTGACCCCCAGTTTGAGAACCCTTGTGTTAGAATATTATTCCTCAAATGCTACAGACCTTTGACTTGATTGTTAACCTTGCTAGCTAGGCTGTTCGGTCATCTGGGAAAGGAGCCATCTGCAGGGATGATGCCCTGCTCCTTCAGATCACTGGGGGGTGACTGGTTCCTCTGCAGGGTGTATAGGTGCCATGGCAACTCTGCTGCTGTGCACACTGTGCTCATGACATAGCACTACAGGGGTAGGGTCACCCTATGGTGAAGGCAGTGGGCAATTTTTTCCTCTCTGGGCTCTAAAGTGAACATTCTGAACTGGGCTAGGGAAAACCGAAATATACTGAGCTGGGAAGGTGGTAGACAGCCACCTAAGTTAGTTAGCTGTGTCACTGCCAGTGTATATTTTTCACACCGCTGACTAGCATAGTTGTGCCAGTATGAGGCACATAAGGCCATGTCTACATTACAAACTGGCCGACACAAGCTATGTGATTGTCGTGCAAGTGTGCAGGGCTGCTAACCATCTGCTGTGCAGGACTGTGACTCAGCAATGTTCAGGACATAGTGGATGAATTTGCCACAATAGGTTTCTCAAACAGCAGTGGGGCATTAGTCTGCACACAAATCCCTATTTTCACAATTTAGTCTTAAATCAATTTTCATCTCTATACAATTTCAGACAGAATTATTGGCACTTATAGTGTCTGGCCATACATTTATGTCAGACAATAACAGACAAGACAGAATTGGTAAATGGGCCCAAGTTACCACATTCTATGGCATTAGGAAGTACTTCCGTCTTACATGATAGTTATTGCCTTCTCTGATCCCTTGATCTGGTCCTTCAGTCCTATTCTTCAGTTTCTGGTCTAGTGTATCTCCAGTTTGAGCCCATGTTCGCTTAGGTTTTTTATGCATAATCTTTATCCGATTGGGTTGTAGCATATCAGTCCTTTGGATTTTAGGTAACCCGTACATTATGCCTGCTCAAGCTTCAATTATCCAATGGCTGATAACATTTGTAGATGGCAAAAAGATTGGCGGAGTGGTAGATGAGGACAGGACAGTCACACAGAGTGATCTGGACCACTTGGTAAACTGGGTCCATTCAAATAAAATGCAGGCCATACCTACAGAGTGGAGGACTGTTTCCTGGAAAGCAGTGACAGAACAGGATTTAGGGGCCACAGTGGGTAAGCAACAGAACAGGAGCTCCCAGTGTGATCCAGTGACAAAAAAGGCTAATGCAATCCTTGAATGCATAAACAGGGAGTGATGAGTTGGAACAAGGAGGTGAGTTTACCTTTGTGTGCACTGTTAATGAGATCAATACTAGAATACTCCATACAGTTCTGGTATCCACATTTTTAGAAGGATGTTGAAAAACTGAAGCAGCTGCAGAAAAGAACCACAAAAATATGAGGGCTGGAGAACATGCCTTATACTGAGACACTTAATGAGTTCAATCTGTTTAGTTTATCAAAAAGACAATTGAGAGGTGACTTGATTACAGTGTTCAAGTACCCAAACAGGGTAGAGGCCTGTAGAGGCCAAACAGCAAAAATTAAGATATTTGTACACCAATGCAAGGAGCCTAGGTAACAAAATGGAGGAACTAGAGCTACTGGTGCAGGAAGTGAAACCAGATATTATAGGGATAACAGAAACATGGTGGAATAGTAGTCATGACTGGACTACAGGTATAGAAGGGTATGTGCAGTTTAGGAAAGACAGAAAGAAAGGTAAAGGTGGTGGAGTAGCATTGTATATCAATGATGAGGTAGAATGTAAAGAAATAAGAAGCGATACAATGGATAAGACAGAGTCCGTCTGGGCAAAAATTACATTGGGGAAGATAACTCGTAAAGCCTCTCCTATGATAGTGCTTGGGGTGTGCTATAAACCTCTGGGATCTAATTTGGATATGGATAGAGCCCTTTTTAATGTTTTTAATAATGTAAATACTAATGGAAACTGTGTGATCATGGGAGACTTTAACTTCCCAGATATAGACTGGAGGACCAGTGCTAGTAATAATAATAGGGCTCAGATTTTCCTAGATGCGATAGCTTCCTTCATCAAGTAGTTGCTGAACCGACTAAAGGGGATGCCATTTTAGATTTAATTTTGGTGAGTAGCGAGGACCTCATAGAAGAAATGGTTGTAGGGGACAATCTTGGCTCAAGTGATCATGAGCTAATTCAGTTCAAACTAAATGGAAGGATTAACAAAAATAAATCTACAACTAGAGTTTTTGATTTCAAAAGAGCTGACTTTCAAAAATTAAGGAAATTAGTTAGGGAAGTGGATTGGACTGAAGAACTTATGGATCTAAAGATAGAGGAGGCCTGGGATTACTTTAAATCAAAACTGCAGAAGCTATCGGAAGCCTATATCCCAAGAAAGAGGAAAAAATTCATAGGAAGGAGTTGTAGACCAAGCTGGATGAGCAAGCATCTTAGAGAGGTGATTAAGAAGAAGCAGAAAGCATACAGGGAGTGGAAGATGGGAGGGATCAGCAAGGAAAGCTACCTAATTGAAGTCAGAACATGTAGGGATAAAGTGAGACAGGCTAAAAGTCGAGTAGAGTTGGACCTTGCAAAGGGAATTAAAACCAATAGTAAAAGGTTCTATAGCCATATAAATAAGAAGAAAACTAAAAAGGAAGAAGTGGGGCCGCTTAACACTGAGGATGGAGTGGAGGTTAAAGATAATCTAGGCATGGCCCAATATCTAAACAAATACTTTGCCTCAGTCTTTAATAAGGCTAAAGAGGATCTTGGGGATAATGGTAGCATGACAAATGGGAATGAGGATATGGAGGCAGATATGACCATATCTGAGGTAGAAGCGAAACTCAAACAGCTTAATGGGACTAAATCAGGGGCCCCAGATAATCTTCATCCAAGAATATTAAAGGAATTGACACCTGAAATTGCAAGCCCATTAGCAAGAATTTTTAATGAATCTGTAAACTCAGGAGTAGTACCGAATGATTGGAGAATTGCTAATATAGTTCCTATTTTTAAGAAAGGAAAAAAAAGTGATCCGGGTAACTACAGGCCAGTTAGTTTGACATCTGTAGTATGCAAGGTCCTGGAAAAAATTTTGAAGGAGAAATTAGTTAAGGACATTGAAGTCAATGATAAATGGGACAAAATACAACATGGTTTTACAAAAGGTAGATCGTGCCAAACCAACCTAATCTCCTTTTTTGAAAAAGTAACAGATTTTTTAGATAAAGGAAATGCAGTGGATCTAATTTACCTAGATTTCAGTAAGGCATTTGATACTGTGCCACATGGGGAATTATTAGTTAAATTGGAGAAGATGGGGATCAATATGAACATCAAAAGAGGTGGATAAGGAATTGGTTAAAGGGGAGACTGCAGCGGGTCCTACTGAAAGGCGAACTGTCAGGTTGGAGGGAGGTTACCAGTGGAGTTCCTCAGGGATCGGTTTTGGGACCAATCTTATTTAATCTTTTTATTACTGACCTTGGCACAAAAAGTGGGAGTGTGCTAATAAAGTTTGCAGATGATACAAAGCTGGGAGGTATTGCCAATTCAGAGAAGGATCGGGATATTATACAGGAGGATCTGGATGACCTTGTAAACTGGAGTAATAGTAATAGGATGAAATTGAATAGTGAGAAGTGTAAGGTTATGCATTTAGGGATTAATAACAAGAATTTTAGTTAGGGTTTAGTTTAGTTGGGGACGCATCAATTAGAAGTAACGGAAGAGGAGAAGGACCTTGGAGTATTGGTTGATCATAGGATGACTATGAGCTGCCAATGTGATATGGCTGTGAAAAAAGCTAATGCGGTTTTGGGATGCATCAGGAGAGGCATTTCCAGTAGGGATAAGGAGGTTTTAGTACCATTATACAAGGCACTGGTGAGACCTCACCTAGAATACTGTGCAGTTCTGATCTCCCATGTTTAAAAAGGATGAATTCAAACTGGAGCAGGTACAGAAAAGGGCTACTAGGATGATCCGAGGAATGGAAAACTTGTCTTATGAAAGGAGACTTAAGGAGCTTTGCTTGTTTAGCCTAACTAAAAGAAGGTTGAGGGGAGATAGGATTGCTCTCTATAAATATATCAGAGGAATAAATACAGGAGAGGGAGAGGAATTATTTCAGCTCAGCACCAATGTGGACACAAGAACAAATGGGTATAAACTGGCCATCAGGAAGTTTAGACTTGAAATCAGACGAAGGTTTTTAACCATCAGAGGAGTGAAGTTTTGGAATAGCCTTCCAAGGGAAGCAGTGGGGGCAAAAGATCTATCTGGCTTTAAGATTAAACTCGATAAGTTTATGGAGGAGATGGTATGATGGGATAACGTGATTTTGGTAATTAATTGATCTTTAAATATTCATGGTAAATAGGCCTAATGGCCCGTGATGGGATATTAGAAGGGTGGGATCTGAGTTACCCAGGAAAGAATTTTCTGTAGTATCTGGCTGGTGAATCATGCCCATATGCTCAGGGTTTAGCTGATCGCCATATTCTGGATTGGAAAGGAATTTTTCTCCACGGCAGATTGGAAGAGGCCCTGGAGGTTTTTCGCCTTCCTCTGTAGCATGGGGAACGGGTCACTTGATGGAGGATTCTCTGCTCCTTGAAGTCTTTAAACCATGATTTGAGGACTTCAATAGCTCAGACATAGGTGAGGTTTTTCGCAGGAGTGGGTGGGTGAGATTCGGTGGCCTGCGCTGTGCAGGAGGTCGGACTAGATGATCAGAATGGTCCCTTCTGACCTTAGTATCTATGAATCTACCCGCACAGGGAGGAAAGACTCTAGTAGAGAAAGGCAGAGCAAGAAACAGTGTCTGGAAACAAGCCAGACAAATTCAAATTAGAAATAAGGCATAATGTTTTAGCAGTGAGGGTGATTAACCATTGGAACTTGATCACATTTATAATGTGCAAACAGAATGAAGTCCAGACCAGTAAAAAAACAAAAAAAACATACACACACACACTCTCTTGCTCCTTTAATAGGACCAATTTCACAAAGCTGAAAAAATATGAGCCAAACCAGCAGGAAAGAAGAATTTAATCAGAAAAATGTAAATGATAATTGGGAATCATTTAAGAATATCTTACTAGATGCCCAAAAAGCCACAATCGAGGAAAATGGCCATACTGGTTAAAATACTGACCTGGTTTAGAGGGGAAGTGAAGAAAACTATAAAATAGATAACAAATGGAAGAAAGGGAAAGTTGATAGTAATTAATATAAATCAGAAGTTAGGAATTGTAGCGAATTGACAAGGGAACCAAAGGACACAAGGAGAAATCTATAGCCAGCAATGTTAAGGACAATAAGATATATATTAGGAACAAAAATAATCATATGAAATTGGTCCAGTGCTAGATAGAAATGGTAGAATTATCAATAGTGCAGGAAAGGCTGAAGTGTTCAATACATATTTCTGTTCTGTATTTGGGGAAGAAAAAGATGATACAGTCTTCATATGGTGATAACACTTTTTCCATTCCTCTAGTATTTCTAGAGGATGTTAAACAGCAGCTACTAAAGGCAGACATTTTTATATCAGTAGCTGCAGATAACTGACATTGAAGAGTTTTAAAAGAGCTGGCTCAGGAGCTCACAGGACTGTTAATGTTGATTTTCAATAAATCTTGGAGTACTGGACAAGTTCCAGAAGACTGGAAGAAAGCTAATGTTGTGCCAATTTAAAAAAAGGGTAAACAGGATGACCTGGATAATTATAGGATTAAGAAAGAAATAACATGATCCAATGACTGGAAGCTGAAGCTAGATAAACTCAGATGGGAAACATGGTATTAATTTTTAACTGAGAGAGTAATTAACCATTGGAACAATTTACCAAGGATCATAAAAGTCAGGGACCTCAGGAGGTCATCTAGTCCAACCTGCTGCTCAAAGCAGGACCAATCCCCAATTTTTGCCCAAGATCCCTAGATGGCCCCCTCAAGGATTGAACTCACAATTCTGGGTTTAGCAGGCCAATGCTCAAACCACTGAGCTATCTCTCCCCCCCACCAATCACTGACCATTTTAAAATCAAGATTGGATGTTTTTCTAGAAGATATGCACTAGAAATTATTTTTGGGATGTTCTATGGCTTGTGTTATACAGGGGTCAGACAAGATGATCACAATGGTCCCTTAAGGCTTTATATTCTTTCCCCCATTAATTACCACCCTCCACTGGGGATCAGAAGAGTCCGCCCATGAGAGTACAACAAGACGTACACAAATACCTGGGGTGCAAGCTCATCCAGCAGTGTATCCCAAGCAGCAGAGAAGCTGGCTGTATACCACTTTCAGTCACATAGTTCACTTAATAAGGTTGAGCTGCAGGCTTCCTTCTTGGCTGGAAAGAGGATGGGTGAGCCCCTCGGTCCCAGACAAATGTTCTCAAGCCTTGGGCAGTACACCCACTTATGCAGTGTTTTCCTACAGATACTACATCTCAGATCTTTGAGGTATAGCTACACAGCCTGTGGCAGCGAGCCTCCCAGCCCAGGTCAACAGAGTGTAGACAGCATTTTGAAGTTGTGGCTTGGTCTGGAGTTGGGACTCTGAACCCCACCTTCTTCTCTAGACTTCAGAGCCCAAGCCACAATGTCTTCACAGCTATTAATTGTGAACCCAAGTCTCTTGACCCAGGATGGGAGGCTTACTACCAGGCTGTGTAGACATACCCTAAGATCCCTCACTGGGGGTCTTCTGGGGTTGGCTGCTCCCTCCAATTTGGGGCATCTACACTGATGCCCTTTCCAGGACCCAGGCTTAGACCAATCCCTTATGGGAACATTCTCATAGAATTGCTTTAACCCGACCAGGTCATATAAATCTGGCCATTGCACTGCTACCTCTTTTGTGGAGATATTCTCCCATCTGGGTGACATTTTCCAATACATCACATCCTATTTCTTTTGCACACCCTGAAACCTTTTCCTATAAGCCTCAAGTGTCGCTTCAAACTTAAGCAAGAGAGTCTTTTTAACTGTTCATAATCCTCTGTATCAATTCTGTCCATCTACCTATACACCTCTTACCGTTTTGGGACCCTGTCAGGAAGTCAAACAATGGAGCTGGTCTGCAGAACCAACCTTAGTCAAATCACAAGCCTTTTAAAGTCACCTATATCCCTCCCTCTATCTCTTTAAATTGGGGGAACAATTTGATATCTAGGCTCCCTGCAGAATTGGCTTCCCTTGATCTCACCCTACTTATCCTTCTATGGGACCTTTTGCTCTTCTGCTTCTCTCCATGTGCAGTTTATACTGATGATGCTTTTCATGGTTTTTCCACTCTTCCACCTGGTGTTTTCACTGCTCTTCCTTAGGTTTTTGATGGTTCCTGTGGTCAGCTCACTCCCTTTCACAGTTCGCTAATCTCTGTTGCTCCTGACTGTGAAATCCTTTTGTTGACTCTTACTTGAGACTGACATGGAGACAAGAGGAAAGAGACAACAAAAAGAGTCCACAGCAGCTGTGTGTAGTGCTGACTTGGATAAGATAGACTATGTCTTTATCTTTGCTTATCTGTGCTAACCCAAGGATTTCCCATTGCTGCATTCCAAGGATTTCCCATTGCTGCATTCCAGTTGACTAATAAACCTTGCTCTGTTTGCAAAAGGCTGTCTGGTGTCACTTCAAATACTTGCTGAGGTACATTGATCCCCAAAGAGTGTAAAAATCTCTGAATATGAGTCTACCTCAGTTGGACTTGCTGGGTAAAGCAGACAGTGTGAAACAGGAATGATGGAGCCCAGAGGCTCAGGGCTGGTCTACACTACAAAATTAAGTCAACTTAGTCGACATACAGCCACCACAGCAATTAAAGTGATGGTTCACGTCCACACTTGCTGCTTCTGTTGATGGTGCATGTCCTCACCAGGATCACTTTCACCAACTGAAGTGGGGCATTGTGGGAAGCTGACAGCTGGAGCCCAGCAGCTCTGCATGAGGCTCACAGCTACCTCAGCACTGACAGCTCAAGCTGTCAGCTAGACACAGGCTCACAGCAGCCACCCCCCCATCCCGGCGCTGACAGCCCAAGCTATCAGCTGGGCATGGGGCTCATAGCTGGCCCTCCAGCACTGACAGCACGAGCTGTCAGCCTGGCACGGGACTCACATCTGCCCCCCCGATCCTTGCACTGACAGCCCAAGCTGTCAGCTGGGCATGGGCTCACAGTTCCTCCCCCCCATCGATGCCGGGGCAGAAGGGAGGGCTCAAGCTGTGGGTGCTGGGGCAGAAGGGAGGGCTCCAGCTGTCAGCCTCACTGGGGGCTAGCAGCCAACAGGCTATGTAAGTAACGCAGTGTCTACACAGATACTGTGTCGCTCGAACTACAGTGACATAAGTGCTACGTCTCTCGTGGAGGTGGAGTTACTATGTTGGTGTAGCAGGGGACAGGGTAACAAGGCAGAAGCTGCATTCTAGTGCAGCCACTGAATAATTAGGTCTTGTGTAGACACTGCACTACACTCTATAATTAGGTCTAGTGCAGACACTGAATAATTAGATCTAGTGCAGACACTGTACTGCACTCTATAATTAGGTCTAGTGCAGACACTGAATAATTAGGTCTATGTAAGCTGCCTTGTGTTGACCTAACTCTGTAGTGTAGACCAGGCCTCAGTCTTAGAGGCATTGAAGCCTCATGGTCTACCCTTAAGGGAGAGTGGGGTCTGGCACACTGAGGGGGTTCCTCCAAAGAACTGTGTAAAAGCTGGGGGATAGCACAAATCCTGTATATCTGTGACGTGGGTGGGGAGGAGTTGGTGCCTGCTTGGTGGCCAGGGAGGGAGGGATGGTGCAGCTGTGTTGTCAGTGCCTGGTCCCTGGCAGGGGTGTGTGTGTTGGCACCTGGACAACGTCAGGGGAGGGCATGTTAGTGCCTGGTCTCTGGCAGGGGACCCGGGAGTATCAGGAGAGGGGTGTTGATGCCCAGTCCCTGGAGGGGAGGGGGACAGGGAGTGGCAAGGGTGTGGGTGGTGCCCAGTCCCTGGGGGACAGGGAGGAGATGTGAAGGAAGGAAGAGTTGTCAGGGTCTGGTCCCTGGTGTGAGGCATGGAGGTGGGAGAGGGGTGTCAGTCCCCAGCCCCTGGCTAAGGGGGGCAGAGGGGATGTTGGGTGGCAGAGGGATGTCAGTGCTCAGCTGAAGGGGGCACAGCGGGTGTGGTAGGGGAGGGGTCTCAGTGCCCAGCTGAGGGGGCAGGGGAGGGGGAGGGGTGTCAGTGCCCGGCCGAGGGGGGCAGGGCTGGGGAGGGGGAGGGGTGTCAGTGCCCGGCCGAGGGGGGCAGGGCTGAGGATGCCCGCGGCGGTGTCTCGGCCAGTGCCCGCCCGGGGCGAGAGTTTCCCGCGCTCCCGCTCGCGCTCCGTGGCGGGGAGGCTCTTTACCCCGATCCCTAACGGCCGCACTTTGCAGACGCTCCCTGCCGGCCGCCGCTCCCCGCATCGCCGCGCAGGCGCCCCGCACGCTCCGGGAGGGGAGCCGCGGCCCCGGGAGCGGGAGAGTCCGGAACCGGCGGGGCGGAGCATGGACGTGAGGGTGAGGGTGAGGGTGAGCGCCGCCCCGGGTCCCGCTGCCCCTGCCGGGGAGACCGACCCCCGGCTCCTTCCCTTGCCTCTCCGAACCTCCCCTTTGGGAGAGACCGACGCCCCGCAGCCCCGAGCACTGCCCTCTCCGCGTCCCTCCGGGCAGACCGACCCCCCAGTCCTGGGTACTGCCCCCCCCGCCGCCCCCTGTCGGGGAGACCGACCTCCTGCCCCCCAGCCCTGGGTACTGCCCCCTTCTCTGCCCCCTGTCGGGGAGACCGACCTCCTGCCCCCTAGCCCTGCATACTGCCCCCTTTCCCTGAGCCTGCTGGGGAAGTCCGACTCCCAGCTCCTTCCCTTGCTCCCTGCTGGGGGAGACTGATCCCTCAACCCGTTCCTCTGGTCGGGGGAGACTGACCCCCCCAGCCCCTTCCTCTGCCCCCTGCCAGGGAGACCCCCCAACCCCTTCCCTTATCCCTAGTCCTGGGTACTACCCACTCCCCGGCCCCCCGCTGGGGGAGACGGACCCTGCCTCACCTCAGGCACTGTGTCCTACTTCCCTCAGGTGAGACCAACTGCTACCTACTGGCTCCTCCTGGGACAAATGAACTGCCCCCAGCTAGGAAAGATTGACCTCGACCAGTTCCAATCTTTGCTCCCCTGGCGTTAGGAGAGATCCAACACCACTTCCTCACAGCCCCAGCAGTGCCTCTGGGAGAGACCTCCATTTTTGTGATATATCTTCTCCTACATGGCACTGTTCCCTACTCCTGAGACATACACTGGAGGCTGGGTCTACCTTTGTCTTGAGATAGATTAATTCTCCTTCCCCTGCTCAGTCTGGCAGTGCTATTGCTCCCACCTGCCCTGGAAGAGAGATATGCCTGGTACTACTCCACCTGCCCTGGGGGAGAGATACTCTTTCCTCCTATCCCCGCCCCCTGCACTGCCCTCTATCCGGCACTGCCCCCCTTCCCTTGGGGAGAGACTCCCTGCTTGGAATTGCTCTCAGCTTGCACTGCCCTCTGGCCCTAGGAGACAGACCCCTGTCTAGCATTGCCTTAAGCTGGGCACTGCCCCCCTCCCCTGGAGAGACCCCTAGCACTACCCTCAATCCAGCACTGTACCTCTGCTGTGGGATACCCCTAGTTCTGCCCTCAGCCTGGCACTCACTCCTGCCTTTGGAAAGACACTCTTAGCACTGCTTCCTGTTCTTTCTGCCTTAGCACCCCCCTTGCCTGGCACTGCCCTTCAGTCTGCAGTTTGTCACTATGTGCCTCCACCTTACAAGCCTTGCTCCCTGCCTTCCAGGCTTGGCACTTTCACTTGCCTCTGCCTTGGCATTGTTCACCTGGCCTTGCATGGCCCTGCTTCAGTTCATGCCATTGTCCACTACGTGGTACTGCCCAGATCCTCCTAATTATTTCTGGATCTACTGGTGGGCACTGTTAACAAGTCCATCTGCCCACACTGTCCCATATCCCCTGTCCACTTTCCCCTGCTTGGCTCTGCCAAGCAGCTGTTTTGGCACATTGTGGCTCTGACCTGGTATTGCTGCTCACTTATTCCAAAATGGCTGCATGGTACATACCTTGGTCTCTTGCACAGTCTGCCTTAGTGCTGTTCATTTTTCACCTGCCCATCTCCATTTCTGTCTGTTAGCCCATATCTTGTTGGCACTGCTGGATCTGGACCCATGCCCTGCTCTTCAGCCCTGGCAGAGTTGGTTCTTTTGCCATGACAGAGCAGGCTGAACACCGCTGCTCTGCTCATCTGACTTAGTATTGCTACATGAACATCCTCTCCTCTCGGTCCATCTGCTCTTGGAACATCTGAATTGTCAGCGAGCGCCCTACTGGCCTCAACACAGCTGGGTATTAAACTACCCTCGCTGTACATCCCTATGAACACAGCTGTGTTTTCCTCTCTCCACTTGCTGTGATACAGCCTCGCCTTACTTCTTGGCTTGCAGAGTTAGCGTAATGTGCCATCCCTCTTCCACTGGCATAGCTCGATTGTCACGCTCTTCCCAAGGAGCAGTTGTATTGACATCCTCTTTTCCATAGACAGAGCTGGATCTGCATCCCCTTCCCCAGGAACGGCAGGATCTGCTCTGGACTTTGCATCCACTTGTGTTGCCCATGTGCCCTAGAAACAGCTGGATCAACAGCTCCATTCCAACCTACCTACCTCAGGATATTTGGATGTTACCCTATCCTCCTTACACATCTATATTTACATCTCACCTGCCTTAGCACAGCTAGTTCTGCACTTCCATGTCCTGGTACAGCTGAGGTAACAGTGTCTCTGCTAAAATATCGTACTTTGCTGTCTGTTTTTTGTAGCCTTATTTTATACACCAGCAAACTGACACTTACAGCTCCTGAACTAGACTTTCCCCAAAATAACTAGAGTCCAGATGTGCCCAACAGCAGGAATATATTCTGGAACAGCAATATCAGTAAACACTCTCCACTCTTCCTTCAACATCTGGGGCTGATAGCCTCTCTATCTTTCTTCTCACAGCTTGCAAAGGTACATCTTGGGTCAGCACTGACCCAGCAAGTTCACACTGATTTGTTGTGTTCATCTCTTCCCTCCCACTCACTGCCTACCTTCTCCTTTCAGAGCTGGATTCGAATGTATCCTGGGTTTGCTGCGTTACAGCAGTTCCTGCTTCAGTTAGATCAAAACCTTCCCTGCTAATTCATCATGACATAACCAACCAGCCACCTCCCGCTGCACAGTTGGATAAGCTTCTTGTTTCCCATTGTTCCAAGCACATGTGACTCAAGGCCTTCATCATCCACCTAGTCTGGTACAGGTAGGTTTAACCCTTTGGAAAGCGGATTGTTCCTGGTGCGAAGGAAGATGTATATGGTTTGCATGAGATAGGGAGAATGTCTGGGGTTGGCGATCTTGGGTATGTTAGGACTGTTGCTTGGAGCCAGTCCTAGACTGAGCTGCTCCTTCAGTACTGGATATCTTAGCTGGTGCTCTGATTAGTTAAGATAGGCTGGAATGGAGTTGTTGATTACCATCATGGCTGGTAGAGAGGAGACTGACATGGGCAAGGCAGGGAGTTTGGCTTGGAGAGGGAGAGGTAGCCACTGAGAGAGCAAACAAGAGTGCCTGTTGTGGGGGAGAAGGGAAGAGGAGGAGCCTGAGGTGTTCACTCACAGTAACTCCTCCTCCATTCACTAAGGGGATTGATGCTTGCCAGGCTGTCACTGACTTGCACAGGTATCATGCTTATCTTTGCACCATACCTAAATCAACATTTTTTGAGTTCTCATTTCCTTCATGTAGTGTCACACAGTAAATTCTCCTCTGCCTGCTATTCCTCCATGGATACCCGTTGGTTAACTCTAAATTTACACTAACATTCTAGAATCTCCAGTTCAATTCTTTCGTCTTTAGTATCAATTCCTCTGCCTCTTGTCACTTCCACTGGAGCGTTTCCAGATGAGCCATACTGCCTCCTGCTGCTCTGTCACTTTTTTACAGTTTCTCTAACCGGTATTCTCTTTTCCATGGTTGGATCAGTCCCTTTTTTCCTGCTTAGACTTGCAAAGTTTACTTCAGTGGTCGCTGGTGATAAGAGTAGTGGACGAACACAGTGTTACCCTAGTGAAGGTAACAATTTTATCGCTTAGGATTATACCATTATGATCAGCCGGTTTGGCCGCCTGTGCAATCCTGGCCAGAGACGCTCTCCTAGTGCTTCCTGCATCAAGTTCATCGCTTCTGGCTGAGCTAGAGCATGTTGCTGAGTGAAAGACACTCAGTCTTGCTTTATAGATTCAAAGTGATGGAGAATTCACTGTGGCCCAGGTAAGTTGTTTTGATGGTTAATTACCCTCACTGGTAAAAATTTGTGTTATTTCTAGTCTGAATTTGTTTAACTTCTGCTTCCAGTTAGTGGATCTTGATGACTGAAAACTTAATACCTCATCTTTTCCAGTCCAGTTGGTGTAGCTGAACCACTTAATGGAGTTTTAAAGCCAGAAGGGACCGTTATGGTAATCCAGTCTGACCTACTGCATAAGACAGGTCAGAGAATTACACCTAGTGAATTCCTGCATCCAGCCTAAGAGCGTACCTTTTAGAAAGGCATAAAGTCTTGACTTCTCATGAAGTACTCTTGCTCAATATCTGGCAAAGATTGGGGCATGGATGAAAGCTGGCTGGCGGGGCTCGACTCAGATAAGAACAAGATAATGCTGGAAAGTTGGGGGAAGCAACTGGAAAGAGTGGTAGTGATTATCAGTCTGCTTGGTCGAGGGAGTGCACCTGCCATTTATACTCTTGTTTGCCATTTAGGGACTCTGTTAGGTCTTAGACAGCCGCTGGATGCCCCAATAGCAGCTGTGGCCAAATTGCTTTTTCCCTTCTGCGTTTGGCAAGGAGGGTGCAACATTTGTTTTCCAATTCTGAGACCTCATTACAGTTGTCCCTGTTGTTGTCACCTCAATACTAGATTATTGCAGTGTGCTCTACATTGGTTTACACCTTAAAGTCATCTGGCAGCTGAAGTTACTGCTGAATGAGTTTCTCTGCCAACTTGTTTGCATGTTGGAGTTCGAGAGTCTGAGGAGTTTGGGATGGAATTTAAGGTGTTGTTTTTGACCTACAAAGCTCTAAAAGGTTTGGGACTTGCCCCTCTCCCAATGTGAAGTTGCTACAGTGGTGTTCAGTGGGAGACCTCAAGGTAACAGCCTGATGCCTTAAACAGAAGGGAGGTGGAGGGAGGGAGGGTATTTTTCTTAAGGGGCCCTTTGACTCTGGACCTGGCTAATTTCCCAAGCCCTGTCCAGCAAAGTTTGGACCATTTTAACTAAGATCCTACTTGAATCGTGGGATGATCTTCAAATAATTGCGGCTGAGTTGAGAACAAGACATGGAAAATCATGGAAAAGTACTAATGGACATTTATTAATAGCGGTAATTTGGAAAAGCCAGAGTAGACCTATTTGTTTAAGAAAAAATTGCTGGAACAATATAAACACTCAAGTATTATGTTATGCCTGTTAATTTTTTTGATAACTAGACATTTTGTTGCAACTGTATTACATTCATTTAAAAAAAAAGTGACCCATACAATATAAAATTTAGAAGATTAAAAAACTTTTAACATAACTACTGTAGAAATCAACTCCAGTCCACTTTAGCCTTTAAAATTTTAATGGGCATTGTATGTTAGTGCAGTACTAATTGCATACTCAAAATACTTGCAAAATTGTGGACTGTGCAAAGTAAGCCAATTAAAATCCAAATTGCAGTAGAAGCCTAATGTTGTGGGATTTACAACTTCCACAATATTGCAAATGAAGTAGGGGCTTAGTTATGACATTCAGGGCATGCTGTAAGACTCAACTCTTTTCCTAGGGTTTTCTGGAAAGATTCATATTTTGAGATGGGAAGGATTCAAAGTCTCTTTTATGGATAGCTCTCTTTGTATGTATTCAGTTGTGTAAAGGTGCCGTAATCCTGCATAGTTAATTACTTTTAGACAAATTGTAAATAACTAAAATAGACAACCCTAAGGTGCCACAAGTACTCCTCATTCTTTTTGCTGATACAGACTAACACGGCTACCACTCTGATACATGTCTTTGTATCTCATACTAACAAGTATTTGTATTGCACTCTCCGGAATGTATTCGTGCCATATATAGTGACTACTAAATGTTCTCATCTCACAATGTGTATTGCTCAAAAATGTCCTCAGATGGGTTCATTAACTGCTTCCAGCACAGAGACTGGTATTCTGTGGGCAAGTATGTCTGGTATTTAGCAACTTAACATGGGGACCTTAACACGGGGACCATAAGGCGGAACTAGCACTTTATGTAGCGGATAAGTGTCCCTTGAGTTGCAAGGATGCTTGTAGGGTAAGAAGTGAGAGACAGTTCTAAATATAAATGACAGTGTGCAGTGACAGAACTCATAGAATATCAGGGTTGGAAGGGACCTCAGGAGGTCATCTAGTCCAACCCCTGCTCAAAGCAGGACCAATCCTCAACTAAATCATCCCAGCCAGGGCTTTGTCAAGCCTGAGCTTAAAAAACTAATGGAGGGATTCAAGAAATTGGGTGATGTGGTCAGAATGGTGGCAGAAGAAGGTCATTTCATGACTTTGCTTCTATGACCTCTCTGGCCTTGACAACTGTCAACCTTGCCCCTTACAAATCTATTTAGTATACTTCTGCGAAGATCATCTTCCTGGCCTGTCACTTTGATTATGTCACCCTTCTTTTTAGTCCCTCTGCTAGCTCCTCCTCCAACGTATCAGACACAAACTTCCTGTCCTTCCCTTCCAAGCCTTTCATAACTTAGCTCTGCCCTATCTATCCTTCCTGTTATCCCAGCATTGATCCCCACCTTTGCCATGGATAGGTGTCAAGGGCCATGGATAGATGTCCTCTTTTTTAACAAGTGAAGTCTAGAGTTGAGGTTGCAGAGGTGTCTGTTTTCAAATGCTTTTAACTTTGTCATCTTTTACTCTTTGCTTTAAAATTTGGCACATTCTATGGGAATGAAATTTTTGGATGCTTTTAGTAAAGTGGTTCAGCTGTTTTCAAGAACCAGGAGAGTGGAGAAGAAATACAATTTTGCAATTATAAAAATGCATTGTGGCCCTTTTTTGTTGTTGTTTGCACAGCTCTAGTGCCTCAGTGGAAAATTGAATAAACGTGCATTTGACACGTTTTTGCATACGCTCCTTAGATTACAGTGTGCCTTTTGGTGGTCTGATGAAAATTGGACTTGATTTGGTGAAATTACAAGGGTTTTAAAAAACATATTTTGTACATGTTGGGTGCTCTCAATAAAACAATTAGTTATTGTTCCCCTGGCAGCACGTGTGCTGTATGGAAATGAGTAAAATTCTTTATTTACAAGGTGATCTCGTGGAGGAGAAGTGAAGTTGAATTTGTAAATGTTAGGCAGTTGAGTGGGAAATGACTTTTAAGTGATCCATAGATAATTTAAAAAAAAAAAAAGGTTTGGTCTTTTCTGCTGCTTTTTGTGGTAGAAAATGAAGAGCTGGAAGTGTTTTAGGGGTTTTCTGTGTTTGTTTTTCCCCTTAGAAGTACATAGGGACAGGCCCAAACCAGACCCTAGGAACAGCTTCCTGTACTGATAGTGGCCAATACCAGCTGCTGCAGAGGGGAGGCCCAAGAAACCTTGCAGTAAATTATTATTCATAGATTCTTAGAGTTTAAGGCCAGAAGGGATTATCAAGTCCAGGGGTGGCCAACGGAGAAGTGGCTCTTCAGAAGTTAATATGCAACTCCTTGTATAGGCACCAACTTTGGGGCTGGAGCTACAGGCGTCAACTTTCCAATGGGTCAGGGAGTGTTCACTGCTCAACCCCTGGCTCTGCCACAGGTCCTGCCCCCACTCCACTACTTCCTGCCCCCTCCCCTGAGCCTGCTATACCCTTGCTCCTACCCCTTCCCCTCTGAGCCTCCTGCATGCCACGAAACAGCTGATTGGGAGGTGCGGAGGGGGAGGTGCTGATTGGCGGGGCTGCCAGTGGGAGGGAGGCACTGGGAGTGGGGTGGGAGGGAAGCTGATGGGGGGGCTGCTGATGTATTACTGTGGCTCTTTGGCAATGTACATTGGTAAATTCTGGCTCCTTCTGAGGCTCAGGTTGGCCACCCTAATCTATTCTGACCTCCTTGATAGCACAGGTCCTGTATTGACCCAATAATTTGTGTGTTACTAAAGCATAAGTTGATGTTTGGTTAAACCATATCTTCCAGAAAAGCATCCAGTCTGGATTTGAAGACTATCCTTGTGTTGTTTGTTAAGAACATAAGAATGTGTGTTATTTGTTGCTAAAGTGATTTTAATTTATCTAAATTCCATGTATACTTTACAAGGATCTGAAGTGGTGTAGGGTAGAAGATTTTGGTTTTGCGGAACATTGGTTCATCTTCTGTTGGAAGAGGGGGCTATATAGTTTGAGATGGCCTTCACCTATGCAGAAGGGGGACCAATATTCTTGGTGGCTAGAATAGTCAGGAGGGTGTTAAACTAATAACAAAAGAGGAGGATAAAAAGAGGAAAGATATGAGAACTCAACACAAAATTGAGATGTTGAAAATAAAATTAATAAATGACACAAAGAGAAGAAATTATTGAGTTGCCTATACACCAAGGCTGGGAGCATGGGTAACAAACAAGAGGATTTGGAATTGCTCATTTATGAGAACAAAATTTGATCTAGTTTAGAGGTTCTCAAATTTCATTGCACTGCGACCCCTTCTGACGACAAAAATTACTACACAACTCCGGGAGGGGGGACCGAAGCCTGAGCCCCGGGCAGGGTGGCCAAAACTGAAGCCCAAAGGCTTCTACCTGAGCAGGGACCTGTAGCCTGAGCCCCACTGCCAAGGGCTAGGGCTGAAGCTGAAGCCGGTGCCTGAGCCCCGCCGACTCAGGCTCAGGCTTTGGCTCCCGGCATAGGGCCTATAACTTGATCCCTGCCACCCAGGACTGAAATCTTTGGGCTTTGGCCCCAGGGGATGGGGCTTGGGCCCCAGCAAGTGTAATGTCAGCCCTGGTGACCCCATTAAAATGGCATTGCAACCCACTTTGTGGTCCTGACCCACAGTTTGAGAACTGCTGATCTAGCTGGTACTATTGAAACCTTGTGGGATATTTAAGATCAGTGGTTATAACCTATTTAGGAAGGATTGGGTGGGTAAAAGGAGAGGGAATGTCTGTGTCAAAAATGGCATTATCTATTTCCAAGTCACTGATAACTCAGAAGAAAATGATCTTGAATGATCTATATGTCTTGAATTGAAGGTGGAGTCGGCAAGTTATTTAAAGCATTTCTCCTTTAGACAGCATAATTTCTGTCTTGCCTGGAGCATCTTGAGGAATTCCTCTGTAAATCACCAAAAATCCCAGATGTGCATCCTGCTAATCTGCAGACCTCCAGAGCCCTGTGAGACCTTCAAGACTAACCCCTGGAGGATATGACAGGGATGCGGTGTGACATGGTGGTTCAGAATTTACTGCCCTAAGTATCTTCAACATCCACACTAATACCACCTCTGATAGGAACATGGGACTGGAAGGGGCCTTCTGGATTGTCAAATCCAGTCCCCTGTTGTTGATGTAATAGTATGAGATCTCCATCTACCCTCTCTTTCCCACAGGTTGTTTCTTGACTTTGCCACATTACCATTCACGCTCTGGACCTAATTTCAGACTGGGTGTGGATATAGGGAACACAAGAAACAGTTCTCTGTTCTGGACTGATGCTCTTTCTCCAAACAGAGATGAGAAGAAAATATAAAATCTGGAAGAAATCAATAAAGATATGGAAGAAAATATAAAATCACTGCCAACAAAATATGCAGATGGTGGAGTGGTAAATAATGGTCAGTTATACCAACCAATCTGGATTGTTTGTCAAAATGTGCCATTTGAACACTATGCATTTTAATACAGCAATCTACAACATCATACATTTAGAAACAAAAAATGAATATCACACTTATAGGATGGGGTGCTGTGTTCTGCAATGCGGCAACAGAAGAATTTAGGTGTCATGTTAGATAATGAACAAACGTGAGCTCCCAGTGTCGTGCTGTAGCTAAGAGGGCAAATGCAATCCTTTGATGTATAAGCAAGGGAATACCAAATAGAAGTAGGTTTGTAATAATACCTCTGTATACGGCATTAGTGAGACCATTACTGAATAGTGCATCCAATTCTGGTGTCCACACTTAAAAAAGGATGTTGAAAAATTGGAAACGGTTCAGAAAATAGCTACAAGGATGATTTAAGGTCTGGAAAACCTGTCTTAATAGTGAGAGACTAAAATAGCTCAATCTATTTAGTTTATCCAAGAGAAGGTTGAGGGTGAATTGGTCACATTCTGTACGTATCCATATGGAAGAGTTTTTGATAATAGATGGCCTTGAATCCAACAGAAAAAAGCAGAATGAGCTCCAATGGGTGGATGCTGAAGTTAGACAAATTCAGATTAGAAATAAAGTACATATTTTTTTCCTGGAATGGTAATTAATGGAACAGTTTACCTAAGGATGTGGTAGATTCTCCATCACTTGACATTTTTGTATCAAGTCTAGATGTCTTTCTAAATGAGATGCTGTATCTTAAACTGAAGTTATGGGCTTGATCCAGAAACTACTGGGTAAGAATGTTTGGCCTGTGTTATGCAGTATGTCTGGTTAGGTAAACCTAACAGTCCCTTCTGGTTTCAAAATCCTCATTTACAGATAAACAGCATCCCTGGGAGCTTCTGGACTGGCCAGATATACGGGTAACTCCTCCTCAGTCCCTGAAACAGGCCAGAAAATAGGTGATCTATTGAGCTACTAAGATTGCTCCATAACCACATCCACTGACCCTCGGGCACCAATGTGCCTGCTCCATTCTCGCCCCCGAGGTCTCCCTGGTTTCAGGGATAAGATGTGACATGAAAAGCATGAAGGAACAAGACTTGTTTGTTGGGGAATATGCTCCCCCCTCCCTGCATTTTTGTGGCTTTATCATCCTATTTAAAAAAAATATTTCCCCTCCTCTGTTACTGCACAAGAGAGTGAGTGACTGACTCTGCTAATTGGCCCTGCCTAGGGTAGGGGACACCTGGCCAACCAATCAGCTCTACACAAAATGCAGGCTAATGCCAAATTTTCTGCAATTTTGGTTAGTAGGAGAGGGAATGAGAGAGGTTACCAGGACAGTAGCAGGAAATATTTTCAGACAGGTGTTTTTTTAAATTAAGAGTCTCTCTCTAAATTTAGATACCAAAAATAGCTGTAGGGAATAATCTGGCATATTTACTAAACTGCCCAAAATTGGAGCTGAAGAACAGGAATGGGGATGGGGATTTCCTGCCTGTATAGTTAGGGGGCTTTGATCTATCAGTGTAAAATCCCTTCCAAGCTTTAGGCACTCTGAGATCCTCAGTACCCTGAGATGTTGTTAGGACATTGTTCCCCAGTCTCAGAAAGCAATGGCTGCATCTCCTCGGCAACGGGAAAGGCACAAGTCTGTTCCCATGGAAATACAGTGAGAAGTACTCCAATGGGAAGCCTCTGTGTGGAAGCTGACAGCCCAAGCTCTTTGTTTGACCTGCTGAATCTAAGGACTCTCTGTACACTCTGGGTATGTCTGTGGTGCAGTTAAACACCTAAGGTTAGCTTGTGTCAGCTGACTTGGGCCGTAAGGCTATTTCTTTGTAGTGTAGACGTTCGGGCTCAGTCTGGAGCCCGAACTCTGGGCTCCTCCCCCTCAGCTCAAACCTCTGCACTGCAATTAAACAATCCCAGAGCCTGAGTCAGCTGACACAGGGCAGCCGTGGGTGTTTAATTGCAGTGTAGACATACCTCAGGTGCTCAGACGCTGGAGAAGTGAGATGTGAATTGTGGTGCTGCTTTATCTGTAAGAAATTTGTGTTGCACTACATTCCCATCTCAGGAGCTTCTGCTTCAATCACTGAGAGTCTGTCCACCTGCTGAAATCAGAGGTGCAATTGCGGCACATGTAGACGTACCCAAGCTAGTTTGGATTTAGCTAGCTCAGATACCAATAGTAGTGAAGCTGTGGCAGCATGGGCTAGCTGCCCAGTTATGTAGTCAAGTTTCCTGGTGGGCTTGTACTCGGTGGCTAGATCATGCTACTGTGGCTTCACTGTTTTTGGTACCTGTGCAAGCTAGATTAAAGCTAATATGGAGGTGTCTACACATGCAGCAATCTCACACCTCATTACTGTTGTGTAGACATGCCTGGTTGCAGCTTTTGTAAGGAAGGTGATGCCTCGAGAGTCAGGGAGGCACCAGAGGGATAAGCAGGGAATTTGTAGTTCAGTGGAGTCCTTTTCTCTGTTTGAAGGAAGAAATGTTTCTGTGCACAAATTACATCCAAGCTGATGAGACAGTTTGATTATACAGTAGAAAAACAAAGGGTATTGAATACATCTCCCACACCTGCAGCTCACAGTGAGCAAAACTAGACCTAGAGAGTAGTGAGTTAATCTTGGAGATTAGCATGTTTTTTCTATTCTGAAGTGGTGGAGGAAGGGGAAGCTGGTGGAGGAATTGAAAAAGGGTATGATGCAGTCAAAACAAAGGACAAGGCAGGTGATATTAACACCAGCACTTTGTACTGTACAGATGATGTGATTGTAGAAGAGTTTGGAGAGCAGGTGGCTAATGGTTCAGTGTTTTTTAAAGCCCTTTTATCACTTCTGAGTGGGCTGCCTTTTTAATTTCATTGGCTATCCCCTTATTTCTCTTTTATGAGAAAGTAAATAGAAATGCTTGATTTTCCTCCTTTATCCCTTTCATTATCTTGTATTCTCCTCCCCCCCCCTTATTTATCTCCTTTCTAATTTAAACAATCCCAATCTTTTCAGTCTCTCCTCAAACAAAAGTCTCTCCAACTTCTAATCCTATTTTTCACTCATCTCTGAATGCGCTCTGTTGAATATTTTTAGAGATGGGGATGACCAGAACTGCATACAGTATTCCAGGTGAGGGCATACCATTGATTTTTATGATGGCATTAGTTTTGAGTGTCATTCTCAATTCCATCCCTTTTGCATCCTAACATTTTGTTTGCTTTCATGTCCACTGCTGCATATTAAGTCAAGGTTTCATTGGGCTGCCCATGATGATGCTCTCGTCTCTTTCCAGAGTGGATCGGTTGCCTTAAGGTATGTCTACACTACGAAACGAGGTTGAATTTATAGAAGTTGGTTTTGTAGAAAGCGTTTTTATACAGTCGAGTGTGTGTGTCCCCACACAAATACTCTTAGTGCATGTAGTCGGCAGAGTGTGTCCACAGTACCGAGGCAACTGTCGACTTCCGGAGCTTTGCACTGTGGGTAGCTATCCCATAGTTCCCACAATCTCCACCGCCCATTTGAATTCTGTGTAGAAATCCCAGTGCCTGATGGGGCTAAAACATTGTCGCGGGTGGTTCTGGGTACATATCGTCAGGCCCCCGTTCCCTCCCTCCCTCCGTAAAAGCAAGGGCAGACGATCGTTTTGCGCCTTTTTTCTTGAGTTACCTGTGCAGACGCCATACCACGGCAAGCATGGAGCCTGCTCAGCTAACCGTCACCGTATGTCTCCTGGGTGCTGGCAGATGTGGTACTGCATTGCTATACAGCAGCAGTTTATTGCCTTTTGGCAGCATACAGTGCAGTATGACTGGTAGCTGTCGTCGACGTAGTCCTGGGAGCTCTTTTAACCAGGTGCCTGGGCAAACATGGGAATGACTCAGCCAGGTCATTTCCTTCGTTTTGTCTCATGGTGATTGAGTCCTACTGGCAGTGCACTGTCTTTTAATCTGCAGGTAGCAGAAGACGATGGCCAGTAGTCATACTGCACCGTCTTCTGCCGAGCATCCAGGAGATGACGATGGCTAGCGGTCGTACTGCACGGTCTGCTGCCAACGAGATGTATAAAGATAGACGAAGTGGCTCAAAACAAGAAATAGACCAGATTTGTTTTGTATTCATTTTCTCCTCCCTCCCTCCCTCTGTGAAATGAATGGCCTGCTAAACCCAGTTTTGAGTTCTATCCTGGAGGCGACCATTCAGTTTCTCACAAAGCCACCCCCTTTGTTGATTTTAATTCCCTGTAAGCCATGTCTCAGTCGCCCCTCCCTCCATCAGGGCAACAGCAGACAATCGTTCCGCACCTTTTTTCTGTGCAGACGCCATACCACGGCAAGCATGGAGCCCGCTCAGATCACTTTGGCAGTTAGGAGCACATTAAACACCACACGCATTATCCAGCAGTATATGCAGCACCAGAACCTGGCAAAGTGAAACCGGGCGAGTAGGCGACATCAGCACGGTGACAAGAGTGATGGGGACATGGACACAGACTTCTCTCAAAGCACGTGCCTTGGCAATGTGGGCATCATGGTGCTAATGGGGCAGGCTCATGCAGTGGAATGCCGATTCTGGGCCTGGGAAACAAGCACAGACTGGTGGGACTGCATAGTGTTGCAGGTTTGGGATGATTCCCAGTGGCTGCGAAACTTTCGCATGCGTAAGGGCACTTTCATGGAACTTTGTGACTTGCTTTCCCCTGCCCTGAGGTGCAAGAATACCAAGATGAGAGCAGCCCTCGCAGCTGAGAAGCGAGTGGCAATAGCCCTGTGGAAGCTTGCAATGCCAGACAGCTACCGGTCAGTCGGGAATCAATTTGGAGTGGGCAAATCTACTGTGGGGGCTGCTGTGATGCAAGTAGCCAACGCAATCAAAGATCTGCTGATATCAAGGGTAGTGACCCTGGGAAATGTGCAGGTCATAGTGGATGGCTTTGCTGCAATGGGATTCCCTAACTGTGGTGGGGCCATAGATGGAACCCATATCCCTATCTTGGCACCGGAGCACCAAGCCAGCGAGTACATAAACCGCAAGGGGTACTTTTCAATAGTGCTGCAAGCACTGATGGATCACAAGGGACGTTTCACCAACATCAACATGGGATGGCCAGGAAAGGTACATGACGCTTGCATCTTCAGGAACTCTGGTCTGTTTCAAAAGCTGCAGGAAGGGACTTTCTTCCCAGACCAGAAAATAACCATTGGGGATGTTGAAATCCCTATAGTTATCCTTGGGGACCCAGCCTACCCCTTAATGCCATGGCTCATGAAGCCATACATAGGCTGCCTGGAGAGTAGTCAGGAGCTGTTCAACTACAGGCGGAGCAAGTGTAGAATGGTGGTAGAATGTGCATTTGGACGTTTAAAAGTGTGCTGGCGCAGTTTACTGACTCGGTTAGACTTCAGCTAAACCAATATTCCCACTGTTATTACTGCTTGCTGTGCGCTCCACAATATCTGTGAGAGTAAGGGGGAGACGTTTATGGCAGGGTGGGAGGTTGAGGCAAATCACCTGGCTGCTGGTTATGCACAGCCAGACACCAGGGTGATTAGAAGAGCACAGGAGGGCTTGGTGCGCATCAGAGAAGCTTTGAAAACCAGTTTCATGACTGGCCAGGCTACGATGTGAAAGTTCTGTTTGTTTCTCCTTGATGAAACCCCCCACCCCTTGGTTCACTCTATTTCTGGGGTGGAGTGGCTGGGTGGCCGGAGGCCCCCCCACTGCATTCTTGGGTGTCTGGGTGAGGAGGTTATGGAACTTGGGGAGGAGGACGGTTGGTTACACAGGGGCTGTAGTAATGGTCTGTGCTCCTGCTGCCTTTCCTGCAGCTCAGCCATACGCTGGAGCATATTAGTTTGATCCTCCAGCAGCCTCAGCATTGAATCCTGCCTCCTCTCATCATGCTGCTGCCATCTTTCAGCTTCAGCCCTCTCTTCAGCCCGCCACCTCTCCTCCTGGTCATTTTGTGCTTTCCTGCACTCTGACATTGTCTGCCTCCATGCATTCGTCTGTTCTCTGTCAGTGTGGGAGGACAGCATGAGCTCAGAGAACATTTCATCGCAAGTGCGTTTTTTTCGCCTTCTAATCTTTGCTAGCCTCTGGGGAGGAGAAGATCCTGTGATCCTTGAAACATATGCAGCTGGTGGAGGAAAAAAAGGGACAGTGGTATTTAAAAAGATACATTTTATAGAACAATGGGTACACTCTTTCACGGTAAACCTTGCTATTAACATTACATACATAGCACATGTGCTTTCGTTACAAGGTCGCATTTTGCCTCCCCCCATCGCGTGGCTAACAGCAGGGAACATTTCTGTTCAGCCATAGGCAAACAGCCCAGCAGGAACGGGCACCTCTGAATGTCCCCTTAAGAAAAGCACCCTATTTCAACTAGGTGACCATGAATGATATTACTCTCCTGAGGATAACACAGAGAGATAAAGAATGGATGTTGTTTGAATGCCAGCAAACATATACTGCAATGCTTTGTTCCACAATGATTCCCGAGTACGTGCTACTGGCCTGGAGTGGTAAAGTGTCCTACCATGGTGGATGGAATAAGGCTGCCTTCCCCAGAAACCTTTTGCAAAGGCTTTGGGAGTATATCCAGGAGACCCATGAATGCCAGGGCAAATTAATCATTAAACATGCTGATTTTTAAACCTTGTATAGTATTTTAAAAGGTATACTCACCAGAGGTCCCTTCTCTGCCTGGCGGGCATGGAAGGCAGCCTTGGGTGGGTTCGGGGGGTACTGGCTCCAGGTCCAGGGTGAGAAACAGTTCCTGGCTGTCGGGAAAACCGGTTTCTCCGCTTGTTTACTGTGAGCTATCTACAACCTCATCATCATCGTCTTCCTCGTCCCCAAAACCTGCTTCTGAGTTGCCTCCATCTCCATTGAAGGAGTCAAACAACACGGCTGAGGTAGTGGTGGCTGAACCCCGTAAAATGGCATGCAGCTCATCATAGAAGCAGCATGTTTGGGGCTCTGACCCGGAGCGGCCGTTCGCCTCTCTGGTTTTCTGGTAGGCTTGCCTCAGCTCCTTAAGTTTCATGCAGCAGTGCTTTGGGTCCCTGTTATGGCCTCTGTCTTTCATGCCCTGAAAGATTTTCACAAATGTTTTGGCATTTCGAAAACTGTAGTTCTGATAGCACGGATTCCTCTCCCCATACAGCGATCGGATCCCGTATCTTCCGTTCGGTCCATGCTGGAGCTCTTTTGCAACTCTGGGACTCCATCATGGTCACCTCTGCTGATGAGCTCTGCATGGTCACCTGCAGCTTGCCACACTGGCCAAACAAGAAATTGAAATTCAAAAGTTCGCATGTCTTTTCCTGTCTACGTGGTCAGTGCATCTGAGTTGAGAGTGCTGTCTGGAGCGGTCACAATGGAGCGCTCTGGGATAACTCCCAGAGGCCAATACCGTCTAATTGCGTCCACAGTACCCCAAATTTGACCCAGCAAAACCGATTTCAGCGCTAATCACCTTGTCGGGGATGGAGAAAGGAAATCGATTTTAAGAGCCCTTTAAGTCGAAAAAAAGGGCTTCGTCATGTGGACGGGTGCAGGGTTAATTCGATTTAATGCTGCTAAATTCGACCTCAATGCCTAGTGTAGACCAGGGCTTAGAATTCAGCAAGATCCTGGGCCTGATAGTTTGGGGGCAGGGAGTGTCCTGTTACTCCAGGAGCTAAGAGGAACTCCTAGGACACATCAATATGGACCTTGAGGGGTCTCTGTGCTTATTGTTTTGGGGACTGAGGGGGTCTTGAGGCATGTCAGTCATTTCAGGGTCTGAAGGAGGGTGCCTTGTGGTACAGACATTTTCATTTAGAGATTAGAAAAACCCCATTAGGTTACATCTAGTCCATTCTACACCAGGACTCAGCCAGGATGGAATTGTTTCCTACAGAGTATTCTCCCAGGGCTTTATTTCGTTGTAAACATCCAAAGGGTTTTTAACCTCTCCTCATAAGTCAGTCCCTTTTGCCCCCCAAAATTTGCTAGGCACTTGGACATTTTGATTTGGGAGATATAGAAGTAGCTAGATAGAGCATGTATAAAGTAAGGGCCCAGGCCTGCAAATACGCAGTCCCAATAAAATCATGTTGCAAATCACATGCATACAGAAGTACCTGCAGGACTGGGCCCTAGTTTGAGATATGTCTGGGTTAACAGATAATACAGAGGCCATGTGAAAAAGGAAATATGAGGGTAACAGTGATGTCATTGTGGGGGAAAAGCTTTTTTATTGACATGCTTATTGTGGTATTGTGGAAGTGGAAATGGTAGCGATGTAGCGTTCTGGAATTGGGTGGTATGATACCTGCATGGGGAAAATGTTGGGGTTGGTCCTACTTTTTGAGCAGGGGGTTGGATGAGATGACCTCCTGAGGTCCCTTCCAATCCTGATATTCTATGATTGTGGGGAGAAAAGATGCACTAAGAGACAGGTCCCAGCCTGCTCAATGACTTACAGCCCCAAATCACACTTTGTCTGCTATATTTCATTTTGTGTGCAATATGTTGCTATCTCCCCCTCTAGTCTTGTTCAGGCTTTACAGTGTCCTGGGGAGCTCCTACCATTGAATATTGTTTATTTCCATCAGTGCCCGTGCTACGGTGGGTACAGTCTCTGCCTTGAAGAATCTTAGTACAGAGAGACCAGGTAGACCGAGAGATGGAGAGGAAAAGGAAAACAACAAATACGCTTTTAAAAAAGTGTGTATATCTTTGTAAGATCCCAAATGTGCCTACAGCCCACTCTGCCAACTATAGTGTGTGTGTGTATCAGTGCTGTCTCCCCTGCCTACTCCCAGGTGTATTAGCTATACTACTCCTGGCTGCGTCTCATTCTTATTTCCTGCCAAAGAGGGGGAGGCTTCCTGCTCTAGGGCCTTTCAGGCAATAACTGTCCAAGCTGGGGTTCGGGATGCTCCCCAGTCATCTTCACGTTTTTCCTTATTATACTTTTTACTCCACTATGTGGATCTGCCACGTCTACTATAGTTAGTCTAGACCAGCTTTTTCTTTAAAGCTCAGCTTTTGTGTGTGCTCTAAAATCTGCACCGTTACTAGGATTGCCTTGAAATTTGCTGTGCATCTTGGGGATACGGGATAGGTTAGTGAACTAAATTTGGAGTCATTTTGAGCAAAGGGTTCTCTTGATACAGCCACCTTCCCCCCAAAAAGCTGTTCTAAAGGTTGACATTTTTGAAACACTTTTTTGCCCATATTTGGGGATAAAACCAGGGCTGTTGTCAAGCTGTCTGGAGTGGCTCCAGAGCATGAATACCAATCTCAGGGCAGACTGTTAAAAAGCAGGGCCCAAAGCCCAAACTGGAAGCGAGTTCATAAACCAAGTGTAACGCCGATAGACCCTGGTTTTTGGTGGGCGGGATTGAATCTGGGATCTCTGGAGCTTAATGCATGAGCATCTATTACATGAGCTAAAAGCTACATGGCCCCTACCTAAGGCTGTAGCAGACTCATTAGTCTCTAAGTGGTCTTGGTGCCACTAAAGGGAACAGAGCACCACACCCAGGAGGTGTGTGGGTTACACAAGTATCTAGTGTAAATTCCTGAAGCACTGCAACAGCCTTAACATGGAGTCACATACAGTCCTCTGGGGTACTCTGGTCTATCTTGCCACTGAGGGACGCTTGAATTTGTGATGGTCCCTTAGAAAATCACAATAATATTCAGGTTAATCCCAATTCCAGATGACCAGTTACTTACTTACCTCAGGCCAATTGCACTTTAGATCTTACACCAAAGACAACGCTTGTAGCCAATCCCATAATAAACTAAAGATTTATTAACTAAGAAAAAGAAATGGGTTATTTACAAGGTTAAAGCAGGTAAACATACACACAGATGAGTGAGTTGTAGGTTCCAAAAGGTGGTAGAAGCTTCTATAATAAGCAAGCTCTATATTTCTTTAAGGGCTAATGCAGGCTAAGCAGCTGGGGATCCCTTGCTTCTGCTTAGAAATATTGCCCTCTCAAAATCCACACATCATAGAGATGGTTTCTTCTTATCTTTTGTTCTTTGATGTTTCAATGTCTCATTTGGTTTCAGTGGGCCTTCTTGGTGGGCAGGACCTTCCACCTTGTGTAGGAAGTCAACATTTCACATTAATGAATGCTTCTTTCCTGTTAGGTGAGTTACACAATTACACAGTTTACACCCGGGAGAATTCTGCTTCAAGAAATTAAAAATTCTGCGCCTAAAAATTCTGCCCACAATATTTTAAAGTTCTGCATATTTTATTTGTCAAAATAACACAGTATAATCACACCAGTTTCAATAATTTTGCTAATTTATTTCAAAATACCTGTCAGCAAGGTTCTGGTAACTTTTTTTGACAAATAGATTCCTTAGTAGGCATAAAAGAAAAGGAGAACTTGTGGCACCTTAGAGACTAACAAATTTATTTGAGCATAAGCTTTCATGAGCTACAGCTCACTTCACTGGATGTTCTCCTTTTCTTTTTTGCGAATACAGACTAACACGGCTGCTACTCTGAAACCTGTTAGTAGGCATATTAATACAGATCTTTGAGTAATTCATTTAAACTAAATGAGACATTGAAACATCGAAGAACAAAGATTTTGTTAATTGCTCCCCACCACACCCAGAAAGAGGAGATGTGCATGTGGACTCATCCCATCAGCTTGAATTCTGGTGGAAAAAAATCATTTCCCACACCCGACAGAAGCAGTGAAAAGTCTTGGGGGTGTCAGCGGTAATGGAGGAGCTGAGGGAGAGGGAAGGAGCCTGGAGTGAATCTGGTGGGGTGTTGGGTGTGGATGGGAGAATTATGGAACAGGGTTTTTTGGGGGGAGGGAGAGGGATTGTTAGGGAGTTGGGGAGCCTCCCCCATGCAGACCCTGGCTGACCTCAACCCTCTCCCATTCAGTCAGGTACATCTGTCCCTGTCCCCATGCCTCCTGTCCCCATGTGGCCCTGCAGCCCCCTCTCCCCATGTGTCCCTGCACTCCCACTCCCATTCAGCTCCTGGTTCAATGCTGTCATCCCACTAGCTCCTGAGCCCATGCCCCCAGTCTATCCCACTTGATTAGCCTTTCTGAACCCATCTGTGACCCCTCAGCAGCCCTGTGTGCCCCACTCTCAGTCCTAACTTGGCTCCACGGGCAGGGTGCTGGGATGAACTTCTGCGGGAATTCTGCACCACTGTGTACAATTTTTTTCCCCACAGGAAATACATTCTGCCCCAGAAGTGCTGTAGTTCCGCCTTTTGTCCACCAGAGGCCGCTGTGGTGCCAGAATACTTAGCAGCTGGCTAAGTTAATTTTGCACGTGCCCAGTAGCACAGAATTTCCCCAGGAGTAACAGTTATAGAGGTTTACAATGCAAACACTCCATATCACATGGAGTGTAGATGTTAGAAGTGAGTTTAATATATGCAGTAATGTACAAGCATTTCATGACATCTAACCACTATACACATTTTTATAAATGTAATACCTATTTTAACAGTATAGCACTCAGGTGAGGCAGACTGGTTTCCAGCTATGCATTTGGCAGTGTTCAGTTGAGGCCTAGGGGTCTTGGCAAGCATGAGCTGGCACCTGGTCTGCCAGTGTCACAACTCTGATCCTGGCACAGGGTCTAACTCACAAGAGGGTTACCCCCAGAACGTTCATGGAATCCACTAGCCCTTTGGGGAAGCAAACTAGTAATCAAGAAAGAGTTTAGTTCTACCTAGGGGTTACAGTGGACAAGAAGCTGGATACGAGTCAACAGTGTGCCCTTGTTGCCAAGAAGGCTAACAGCCTTTTGGGCTGTATAAGTAGGGGCATTGCCAGCAGATCGAGGGACGTGATCATTCCCCACTATTTGATATTGGTGAGGCTTCATCTGGATCATTATGTCCAGTTTTGGGCTCCACACTACAAGAAGGATGTGGAAAAATTGGAAAGCCCAGTGGAGGGCAACAAAAATGATTACGGGGCTGGAGCACATGACTTTTGCGGAGAGGCTGAGGGACCTGGGATTGTTTAGTCAGCAGAAGAGAAGAATGAGGGGGGATTTGATAGCTGCTTTCAACTACCTGAAGGGGGGTTCCAAAGAGGATGGATCTAGACTGTTCTCAGTGGTAGCAGGTGACAGAACAAGGAGTAATGGTCTCAAGTTGCAGTGCGGGAGGTTTAGTTTGGATGTTAGGCAAAACTTTTTCACTAGGAGGGTGGTGAAGCACTGAAATGGGTTACCTAGGGAGGTGGTGAAATTTCCATCCTTAGAGGTTTTCAAGGTCAGGCTTGACAAAGCCCTGGCTGGGATGATTTAGTTGGAGATTGGTACTGCTTTGAGCAGGTGGTTGGACTAGATGAGGTCCCTTCCAACCCTGATATTCTATGATTCTCTGGATAGGCTTGAACCTTGTGTTCCTAAGGCTCACAGTTAAGCAAATTATACTGAGTATGTGAAGCCAGAGGACCCAAGAGGATTTTTAGCCTTGCAGTGTCACTGAAGCTGGATAGCTCAAGGGGCTGAGCAGTAGTCCTTGAACCTGACCCACTCAGCCAGTGTCAGCAAGAGTCCACCTTGGGTAGAAATCTGGTAAAGGTATGAAGGCATACTGCTAAAATTTGTTCCTCAGGCTTATTTTTTTATTTGTGGAAAATGTAATCAAAATATTCTTGGGGAAAATAATTAGATATGCAAATACTTGCTGGTAGGGAAAGGAGAGAAATAGGCCAGGACAATAGTGGTGGTGGGTGGGTGGGGGGGTTTGGGAGCTCAAGCTTGGGGGAAAGATTAGGGAGAGTGGAGGGTTGGTGCTCTGGAAAAGGGGACATTGAGGTGAAAGGCAGGGCAACTAGGGGAGAATAGGGGCAGGGGGCATCTGTGAACCTCACATTCTCTCTCCCATGTATGTTCCAGGATCTGAGGGGGGGGGTTCTCCCAGGGAGTCTGAGCCAGTCTCCCTACCTTTGCATGTGTGCTGGGATCTGAGCTCCTATAAATGAGTGGCTGTCTCCCAGGCAACCCTGTGTGGCAGCCCTCAAGTAGCCCCTCTTCTCAGTTTTCTTTGAGTCACTAGTAACTCCGTGGAAGTTTATCCTCTAATCCATGACCATAGTTTATTAACAGAACATAGTACAGAATTCCCAAAGCATAAAACATATCATCCTAGTGCAAATCCTTACTCTCTTGGCCATTGACATAACACATACCAGTGTCTTCCACCACACCCAGACTCCATCCATCCCCTCTGTCAGGCCAGCCACTGCAGCCTTTCCTTGTGGGGTGTGTGACATTATTGACATAATCTGGGATCGTATAGATCATTGTTGCAACCAAGTGGCACCAAATCTTATATAAAGGGGGTCAAATAAGGTGTCTAAGACAAGGTTGTGGTTTGCTGGTTATGATTGTGTTATCTATATGTGGATATCATTTTTGTAGTTAAAGTTATGAATATTGGCTTTATCCTGTCTGTATTTCAAACTTATGCTATGCTTCTGGGTGACACCCCAAACAAGTTGGTGTCAGCTCTGCCTAGCCTGCTGGATGGCCCGTTAAGGACCATTAGCTATACAACTGACCCATTGAGAGAAGGCAGATACGTTTAGTGATTCAGCAAAGTATGCAGGGACTTGTCCATGTGACTCCAAACTCCATTTTGCTGTAATTTTCCACAGTATGAACATAGAGGTGTTCATACACCTGGAAAAGACTATAAAAGGCTGATGCCTCATCTCCATCTTGTCTTCAATCCTGCTTCATACTCCTGGAGGAACTTTGCTACAAACTGAAGCTCTCAACAAATGACTGATGACCCATCCCAGCTGTGGATGTCCTCCAGAGACTTGATTTAAACCTGCAATTTATTCCATCACTGCTACAAGTCTAAACCAAGACTTTGCCATTACTGGATGTAATTGATTCCATTGAACCAATTCTAGCTCTCATCTATATCTTTTTCCTTTTATGAATAAACCTTTAGATTTTAGATTCTAAAGGATTGGCAACAGCGTGATTTGTGGGTAAGATCTGATTTGAATATTGACCTGGGTCTGGGGCTTGGTCCTTCAGGATCAAGAGAACCTTTTTTCTTTTATTGGGGTATTGGTTTTCATAACCATTTGTCCCCATAATGAGTACACTGGTGGAGATACTGGGAAACTGGAGTGTCCAAGGGAATTGCTTGTGTGACTTGTGGTTAGCTAGTGGGGTAAAATCAAAGTCCTCTCTGGCTGGCTGGTTTGGTTTGCCTTAGAGGTGGAAAAACCCAATCTGTGGGCTGTAACTGCCCTGCTTGAAGCAGTTTGTCCTGAATTGGCACTCTCAGTTGGGTCCCACCAGAACCAGCATCATTACAGGGTGCAACCCTGCTTTTTCCCAGAGGGAACTCCTTTGCTTGGAGCATCCCTCACATCCCTGCTCCTCTCACTGTTTTTCAGGGTCCAGCTGTGCAGCAAGATGACATCAGTGAGTTAACTGTTTTTCCCCCTGCCTTCAGCCTCTCTGGCCCTTGGCTCCAGCTGTCTGGCTTAGAGCCAGCAGGCATCTCCCTACTGCTGCTGCTCCTCCTGCCTTCAGCCCTGGCTCTCTTGCTTGGGAGTACCATCCAGGAAACACCTCTTTCTGCTCTCTTGCCTTCTCCCAGGAGTCACCTTCTTCAACCAGTGCAACTGGCTGGAAGCGCAATTACTGCATGACTGAGCGTGCATCCCCTTCCTGATCCTCCTATGGCAGCAGTGGCTTCGTCTCTTCCTCCTCCTCGCTGCTGTGTGGAGCTTGCCCAGAGCAGGGAGCAAAGTTGCAAGGCGGGAGGTGGCTCCTAGCTGCCAGGATGTTGGGGGTCATCCGTCTCTGGGCTGGGCTGATCCAGGAGCTCTGCTGCTCTGCCTTTCTGCAGGGCAGCATTTGGTCCTGCTCTGTTCTCTGGTCCTTGCTCCCTGGCTCCCCCTGCCTCCCAGGGGCTGCATGAGCAGGGCCACTCAGGCTGCGTGGACTATCAGGGCAGAGAGTGGAAACCAGCCCCAAAACTTTCCTGCAGCCTCCTGGGGTGCAGTGGGAACAGGGATAAGGGATGCCCAGGAGGTGCTGGAGCACACTGCATCTCAAGCCCCGAGGGTGCACTTCACTGCTCCGCAGCCAGCAATAGCCAGGCTGGAGTGTGTGTGTGTGTGTGTGTGTGTGTGTGTGTGTATCACCTGCGAAGAACATAAGAATGGCCATATTGGATCAGACCAAAGATCCATCTAGCCCAGTAGCCTGTCTTCCGACAGTGGCCAGTGCCAGGTGCTTCTGAGGGAATGAACAGAACAGGTAATCATCCAGTGATCCATCCCCTGTCTCCCAGCTTCTTCCAAACAGAGGCTAGTGTCACCAATCCTGTCCATCCTGGCTAATAGCCATTGATGGACCTATCCTCCACTAGAATTTATCTAGTTCTTTTTTGAACCCTGTTACAGTCTTGGCCTTCACAACATCCTCTGGCAAAGAGTTCCACAGGTTGACTACCCATTGTGTGAAGAAATACTTTCTTTTGTTTGTTTTAAACCTGCTGAAATTCTTTTTTGGCCTTCCTAATTATATTTTTACACTTCATTTGCCAGAGTTTATGCTCCTTTCTATTTTCCTCAATAGGATTTAACTTACACTTTTTAAAGGATGTCTCTTTGCCTCACTCTTTCTTTTACTCTGTTCTTTAGGCACTTTTTTGGTTCTCTTACTATGTTTTTTAATTTGGGGGCATACATTTCATTTGAGCCTTTATTATGGTATCTTTAAAAAGTTTCTGTGCAGCTTGCAGGAATTTCACTTTTGGCACTGTCACAGGTTTCAGAGTAGCAGCCGTGTTAGTCTGTATTCGCAAAAAGAAAAGGAGTACTTGTGGCACCTTAGAGACTAACAAATTTATTAGAGCATAAGCTTTCGTGAGCTACAGCTCACTTCATCGGATGCATCCGATGAAGTGAGCTGTAGCTCACGAAAGCTTATGCTCTAATAAATTTGTTAGTCTCTAAGGTGCCACAAGTACTCCTTTACTTTTGGCACTGTACCTTTTAATTTCTGTTTAACTAACTTTCTCATTTTTGTGTAGTTCCCTTTGCTGAAATTAAATGCTGCTGTGGTGTTTTCCCCGTCACAGGGATGTTAAATTTAATAATATTATAGTCACTATTACCAAGCGATTCAGCTATATTCACCTCTTGGACCAGATCCTGTGCTCCACTTAGGACTAAATCAAGAATTGCCTCTCCTCTTGTGGGTTCCAGGACTAGCTGCTCCAAGAAGCAGTCATTTAAGGTGTCAAGAAGCTTTATCTCTGCATCCCATTCTGAGGTGATATGTACCCAGTCAATATGGGGATGGTTGAAATCCCCCAATATTATTGAGTTTTTTTTTATTTTTATAGCCTCTCTATCTCCCTGAACATTTCACAATAACCGTCACCATCCTGGTCAGGTAGTCGATAGTATATCCCTACTGCTATATTCTTATTATTTGAGCATGGAATTACGGTCCATAGAGATTCTATGGTACAGTTTGGGTTCATTTAAGATTTTTACTTCATTTGGGAGGATTGTCTTGAAAATTAATGTGCCTCATGTATGCACAGGGTAGGGCTAATGATTCAAATTTGGGGCCATTCCAGCAAGTTTCCTACATACAGCTACCCACCCAAGAAAACAGCATTTCATAAAGTTCACAGATTCTACCAACTTTTTCTGTGTGCACAGCTGGCTTCTAAAATGTGAATGGCTTGATGGGATGGGATGGGAGGGTGAGCTCAAAATGGTGGTGATGGAGGAGGAGGATGTATGTTGCAGCGAGTTGCGGAGAGAGAGAGACACCAGTCTTCTCTCGCATGTTTAAAGTTCCTGTAACCATCATATAATAAACCGTCAAATTCTTGGAACATATACTATGTCTGAGATTTTTCTTGCTGGCTTTGCTAGCAGCTATACATTCCAGACATTTCAAAGCATGACCATTATCTCCAATTCACTATAACAAAATGTACCGGGGGGAACATTTAGCAACCATGTGGGCTAATGGAGAGAACTGTGGACTGGGACTTGGTAGACCTGGGCTTTATTCCTGGCTCTGTTACCACCCTCCGGGAAGACTTTTGCCAAGTAATTTTCACCTCTCTGTGCCTCAGTTTCCTCATCAATGGAGATAATAATGCTTCCCTCCTTGAGACCTACTACTGGAAAGTGCCATGGAAGAGCTAGGTATAATTATTATTACCTGACCTCAGGAGCATCTGAACTGTGCATCTGTATGATAATTACACCTGTCTAAATGACTACTAACTCTTACCAACAATATTTCTCTGTCTGCTCAAAAAACTAGAAAATTTAAATGACAAAAAAATTCATTAACACAGAGAGCTTGGCAACGTGAGCAGTTAGACTGGGACAAGCTGGAGTGTGAATCTATTGTGCACTAGCCTGCAATGCTCTAATTGTCCATGTGCACTCTGATGGTGCAAATCAACAGTTTGTAAGCGCTTTGATTAAGTCCTCTTGAAACAGCACTAGCTTAAAGTGCAGGGTAGATTCACTCCCCCAGGTTGCCACAGTCTAATTGTTTGTGTAGACAAGCCCAGAGTTACGATTGCCTGGCTTTGATCTTTGGCTTGTATCTGGACTCTGGCTTTGATATCAGCTTGTCTTGTCTTTGGACTCTGACTACCCAGCTCTAGCCTCTGGCCTGCACTTGGATTCTGGCTACGGTTCTGATCCTGGTTTGTCTACAGACTCTGATATCAGTTTTGATCCCAGCTTGTCCCCAGATCTCAATTCCAGCACCACCTTTGGCCCAGGCCCAACCCTATGCCTAGTTGTGACCTACGCTCCAACCACTAGGCCTGATTATTGGAGGCAGCTCCTGATAGTACATGCCCATGCAACTTTAACTCTGTTCTGGGGGGTAATGTCCCATTATGCCAATAGCCCATATTCACAATCTGCCTGTGCGCTGTGTTGAACAGGAGCTACCTACACCTATGCTCATAAACTTAAACTGCTCCATGGACAGAATGCCAGCTCTGCTGTATTTGACAATCTCTTTTACAAATGTTTTTCCCCTTATGTGCATAATGTCATCTAGTTGTATATTGTCACTTACCTTTCATTGAACTTGCAGACCATACTCCTTTCCCATCTAACTGCTGACAATCCCCTGTGCCCTTCTGGTGACACAACCTACACCCCACAGTGCTGAAATGAGGGATCCTGGATCTCTCCAGGTACACATGCATGGCTTTCCTTTGATCAGACGCAAGGGGAGAGGGGCTCACATAAATCCTCAGAGGGCCACAGCCTCTCAGATTGCCCCATATCATTTCCCAGTTAGCTCCATTTGTCCCTCCACCATTCAATACAGGTGCATCTAACGCAGTGAGTGCAGTTTGTGTGCATGTAGATAATTCCCAGTGGCTATTGCCAGCTGCAGGGGGACAGAATTTAGTTTGTATGGGAGTGTATTTTACTCCATGTTTTCTTGCTTACACAAATTTGAGTTTTGATGAATTCAGTGTTCCAGAAGAGCATGTGATATCACCAGGAAAGCTTAATTCTGTTAACAAAGTGTGGGTTTTTTTGTCAATTTAATCTTCTTGAATGTTAGCGAAGATCATAACACGAATGCTTGTGGCTCTCACAAGAGTGCTCATAGCTAACTACAAATGCCACCTCCTCACCCACATTTTTTGGCAATAGGACCTGACTCTCACCAGTGCTTCCAATCTGCTATATTGAACAATTATTGCAGAAATATCCCCAAGCCACAGCCTGCCTCTTGCTGGCAGCTCCTGGGAAATGTGTGCGAGTGCGAATCACTGTGGTGGTTTTACTCGTTCTCTTATGGCGGGAAGTCTTTCCTCTGCCTTCATTTCTTCATATATAAAAGGGGGATATGATATTTACTTTCTTCAGTAAAGCAGTTTGAGCTCAATGGATGGAAAGTGCTAGGTAAATATGAAGTATTATTCGAGGGGGGGAAATGTGTCAGTATTTGGAGAAGCAGGTGGGGTGTATTATGAGGGGTGGGAAGACTAAGGCCTGCTGATTTTGAGAAGGGGATGAACCAGAGTAGTGGGAGAGAATGAGGTAGGGATGAAAGCGGGGGTGAGGGATATTGGGAGGTGGGATGGATTGGCATTGCTGGGACAGGTGGAGCGGTTAGAGGAGTTGAGCAGATGAGAGAGCTCGTTTTTAGTGAGGTGGGAGGAAGTCCTGTTGGAGCTTGCTTCCTGCATGGAGAATGAGGAGTGGGCAGGAGGGAGCTGGATTCAATGCCAGTAGAGGAGCAAGGTTTTTGGCTAGGAAGATGGCAGTGCTGAGGGAGGAAAGAGTGAATTTGTAGCAGAGGAGGTCTTTGTGGTTGAGGGAGGTCTTTTTGCCAGAGGTGCTCATCTGTATGGGAGTAGAAACAGATGGTGGGGATGCCTCAGGTCTGTGAAGTGTGTGGCAGACCTTGTAGCAAGAGATAAGGGCAAAAAATCAAGGATGTCAGTGACTTAGGGCATGTCTACACTACAAACTTAAGTCAACTTCAGTTAGGTCGACATCCAACCGCCACAGTAATTAAGTCGGTCGAGCGTGTCCATACCACACTCCTTGTGTTGCTGGAGCATGTCCTTATTAGCATTGCTTGCATTGATGCAGAGAGCAGTGCACTGGGGGTAGCTATCCCACTGTGCAACTCACTACAGGGGGTTTTGGGAAGGGCTTGCAATGCCTCATGGGACCAAAACATTCTCACGGGGAGGACTGGGAACATGGCTTCAATGTCCCATGATTAAGTTTTCTCCCTCCCCTGATTTCAACTAGAACCCATAGTATTTCTCACCTTTTTTCAAAAGGCTGGCATAGCCACGTGTACACCATATTCTGAGAAGCATGGACCCCGCTCAACTGTGCACTATTGACCAGATGTCCCGATTTTATAGGGACAGTCCTAGTTCTGGGGGCTTTTTCTTACATAGGGACCTATTACCCCCTCCATGCCCGTCCTGATTTTTTACACTGGCTGTCTGGTCACCCTAACTATTGTGAGCATTACAAACACCACATGCGTTATCCTACAGTATTCACAGAGCTGTGAGAGGAACCACCATGCAGAACGTGGCAGTGTCCTTCAAGCAGCACATAGAACGAAACAATTCCTGGTTGCTGCTGGCAGTCGTGCGGGAACTGAACATGGTGGATTGCTGTTTCTGGTATTGAGAGCCAAGCACTGACTGGTGGGATCACATTGTTATGCAGTGTGACGGGGCAAGGCCAGATGGCTATAGAAAAGTAGTCTTATTGGGATCCGGGAAGTGGGCGGGCGAAGCCCGTCCACTGCTAAAGGGTCCCCCCCAGCCTAAAAGGGGGATCCACAGGACCTAGATACCCAAATAATTCCGGGGGACAACTAATAAAAGAACAGGGACAGGAGTGCGGTCAAAGGGTCAAAAGAAGGGAACCGGACGGGGACACCGAGCAGAGAACCCCGGACAGAGCCTATAGAAAAGTAGTGGGAGATAGATATATTAGCTCCAGGCTAAACAAATCCCTGGTACCAGGTTAAGTGAAATGGAAGCTGCTCCAGGTCAATTAAGACACCTGGGGCCAATTAAGAACTTTCCAGAAGGCAGGGAGAATGCTACGTTGATTGGGACACCTGAAGCCAATCAGGGGCTTGCTGAAACTAGTTAAAAGCCTCCCAGTCAGTCAGGTGGGGGTGTATGTCAGGAGCTGTGGGAAGAAGTTGCACTGTTGGAGAGGCTGAGTAGTACACACCATAACAGGCACAAGGAAGGAGGCCCTGAGGTAAGGGTGAAGTGGAGCTTGAGGAAGTGAGGGCTGCTGTGGGGGAAGTAGCCCAGGGAATTGTACATGTCATGTTTCTAAAAGGTCAGCTACCATAGCTGATACTATTAGGGTCCCTGGGCTGGAGCCCGGAGTAGAGGGTGGGCCCGGGCTCTCCGCCCCCCTTTGCCCCCTGTTTAATCACTGAGGCTGGGAGACAACAGAGACTGTGCAAGGAAGGATAACTTCTCCTCACCTCCCTCGCTGGCTTATGATGAAAATGACTCAGTAGACTGTGACCCTTGTCTCTAGAGAGAGAACGGTTACGTGGAGGGTCACAGTGAGCCTCTGATGCTAGCGAAATCCGCCAGGAAATGCGGGACCCATGGCGGCAAGGACAGAGCTTTGTCACAGTAGTTATAGGATGATGATCAGTGGTTGCAGAACTTTCGTATGCACAAGGCCACTTTCCAAGAACTGTGGGCAGGGCTCTCTCCAGCCCTGCAGCGCAGCGATACTAAAAACGAGACCTGCTCTGACAGTGGAGAACTGAGTGGTGATTATGTGGGGAAGCTTGCAAAGCCAGACTGCTACCTGTCAGTGGGGAATCAATTAGGAGTTAATAAATCCATCATGGAGGCTGTTGTGATCCAAGTATGCAGGGCCATTAATTATCTTTTGCTAAGAAGGATTGTGACTCTGGGCAAAGATACTGGATGATTTTGCTGCAATGGGGTTCCCTAACTGCGATGGGGTGATAGATGGCATGCCTATCCTTCTCTTGGCACCAGACCATCTTGCCAAAAAGTACATAAACAGAAAGGAATACTTTTCAATGATGTTGCAAGTGCCGGTGGATCACCGGGGCCATTTTACCAACATCAACATGGGATGGTCAGGGAAGGTGCATGATGCACGCATCTTAAGAACACAGGTCTGTTCAGAAAACTGCAAGCAGGTACTCTCTTTTTGGCACACAAAATAGCCAGTGGTGATGTTGAAATGCCAATAGTGATCCTGGGAGACCCAGACTACTCCTTACTTCTGTTGGCTCTTGAATTCATACACCAGACACCTGGACAGCAGCAAAGATCAGTTCAACAATAGGCACAGCAAGTGCAGAATGGTGGTTGAATGTGCCTTTGACCATTTAAAGGGTTGCTGGCGCAGTTTGCTTACTAAGTTAGACCTCAGTGAAAGCAATATCCCCATGGTTATAGCTGCCTGCTGTGTGCTTCATAATATCTGTGAGGCAAAGGGAGAGATGTTTCCACAGGGGTGGGACATGGAGGTGGATAAGCTGACTGCTAATTTTGAGCAGCCAGATACCAAGGCTATAAGAAAAGCTCAGCATGGAGCACTGCATCTCACGGAGGCTTTGAAAACCTGTTCTAGTAATGACCCACAGTAATATGCGCTGTTTCTCTGTACTGTGCCTCCCCATGGTGTGAAACTTGCTGTGACAGCACACCCCTTCTATTACCTCAGTTTCTTTGTCCATTCTCTTAAACCCCCACCCCCGTCCGGCTGTTTTAAATTAACAAACCATTAATTCATTCTCAAGACATGGACTTTTATTGAACAAAGATACTGAAACTTAAAGATCACAAATAGAATTTAACTTTGGACACAAGGTGTAATAAAATTGGTAGGGGAAAAACACATTAATCTTGTCTTTAAAAGCACAGTAGCCTTCCTTGTCATACATCATTGTATATGCAGCTTTTATTTTTGGGACCTTCCCCTGAGGTTGTGTGGAAGGGATATTGCATTTGCCCTCCTTTTCTCCTGGAATGTTAGGGGGAGGAGGAGGAGGAGAAGTACGTTGACATTGGAATGCCATTCTGCAGAGGCTGCAGAGGGAGTCTAGCCTCAAGGTGTTTCTCCTGAAGGTCAACCAGATATCTCAACATGTCTGTTCTTTCAGAATCCCCCGCACTTCCTGCTGCATGCCACGGCCACTTTCCTGGGCTGCTGCTCTGCTCACCATGTCCAGTTTTTCAGAGAGAGAAATCCTCCATGCTCTCTGCGCGGTGTTTGCTGTCCCAAAGGCGTTTGTAATTCCAGTAAACATGTCGTCATGTGTTCTTTCACCTTTGTCTTACCTGGGAGAGCCTCTACGCCATTGTGGAGGAAGAGCTGAAGGCCACGCTTTCAGCTGTAAGCCATGGAAAGCACAAAACAACCATTGTCAGTGCAGACCTAGGATCTAGTGCAGAGTTGCTATATAAAAATCACTCTTTATTTCACAGAAGTTTAAGGCAGAGCCTTTTCATTTATATAAGGTATTCACTGAACCAGTTCGCTGTCCCAGCGCTGGTGAGTATGGCCCTGGGGCATGGGTACCAGACAGTCAGCAGCATTGGGTGGGCAATCTGCGGTGGGACCAGAGGTGGGCAGGGGGCCATGCCACTTCCTCTTTATAACATGGATGTTGTCTGGAGATTGTGGACTAGCATTCACCATCCCAAACTACAAGCCTTTGCAGAGGCTATGCCGGAGGGTGCCTATGGTGGTGAGTGGGCACCACAAAATTTCCCTTCTCCTCCCCCGCATCCCTTCCTCGCTGCTGCTAGCCGAGGTTTGTAGCTACTAAGGTCAATGCCCAACCCCAGCTGCCCAGACTATAACCATGTTTTGGAAACCGTGGGGCAGAAAATCATAGAAGATTAGAGTTGGAAGAGACCTCAGGAGGTCATCTAGTCCAACCCCCTAGTCAAAGCAGGACCAATAAGGCGGGGAGAGCACAGACATTATTCTTTGCACAGATACTATTGTTTGTGGTCCAAGCAGTTGAAATGAAAACTACTGTCATCTCCCCTAGGTGAACCTATCTGATATCAGGCTCCTGAGGGTAACAGAGGCAGCAAGGGAACAGACCAGGTCTTTATGCTGCTATGCTGTGTACTGCAATGATGCCAGCCAAATTAACACTGGAGTGGCATGTGGAATTGTCCTACCATGGTGGAAGAAGTAAAGCAGCCCTTCCCAGAAACCTTCTGCAACAGATTGCAGAGTACCTGAAAGTTGCTGGAGAAACCAGAAAGTTTCCTGGAGATTTCTATGGAGGATTCCCGGCCCATCCCTGTGTACATAAATAGTCTTTTTTTTTTGTGGGGCATCCTCTGTGTAGTTGGTGTGGCTACTGGGAAGCATATAGCCACTCTACCTCACCTTTTTAATTTTAATAAAAAATAGAATACAAGAACACATGACCCCAAAATATTACTTGAAATTGAATACTCACCAGAGGTTCTTTCCCCGGCATAACACTTGGCCGTGATGCTGTTCTGTGACTGGCTGCACTGCCCCGGGAAGATGGATTCCCCACTCACCTGTCTCCCATTCTCCTCCTCCTCTTCCTTGTCCAGGACCACCACCTCGCTATTGCCTGTGCTGGCCCAGGACTTCACCTCCTCACCTGTATCCACACTGCTCTTGTGGGTTGGGGGACCGGGATCGCCACTGAGAATCACATGCAGCTCCTTGTCTGCAGTGTTCAGTGCTTCTTGGCAGTTAATAGCCCTAGCACCTCTGGGCTTGCTGCATCAGTTATGAATGAAAAAAAATTGCTTGAGCCTTGGCACCTCTTTCATTACAAATTAAGCACTGGTGATGCTGCATCAGAGTGACTGTTTGCCTCCCTTGTCTTCTGGTATGCCTGCCACAGTTCCTTGATTTTCATGCAGGACTGCTGCATGTCCCTAATGTAGTCCTTCGCCCCCATTCCCCATGTGATTGGCTTGTAGATGTGTACATTTCTACAGCTGGATCGGAGCTGTGCCTGCACCGCTGCTTCTCCTCACAGATGAAGAAGATCCACCACCTCCTGTGTACTCCAGTCTGGAGCGCCTTTGGAGCACAGAGCCATCATGATCAGCTGGGCAGGCAAGCTCTTCCCACTGAAAAAGCAGGAAATAGACATTCAAAAGTTCCCGGTCCTTTAACGGGGAGGGGCTATTTCCTGTGTACCTGCCTGTTGTGCAGCGGAGTTAAAAATGTTTACCAGAGACGTTAGAGCAGAGCATTATGGGACTCCTCCTGGAAGCCAGTTAGGTCGATGTAAGCAACACAGTGTCTGCACTGCCTCTACGTTAACCTAACAACATCTAATTATGTAGAGTTGGAGTAATTAAATCAACATAGTAGGTGAGTTACATAAGTGGAAGGGACCTAGTAGTAGTGTAAAGACATGACATAACGCAGCCTACATCAACCTCTCTGTGTAGTGCAAACCAGGCCTTGGTCAATGGAGGAGAGGGCAATAAAAGGGAGAGAAGTCATGGAAGGACTGACTAGTAGGGAAGGGAGTAAGTGGGCAAGGTTAATAGAAATGGGACAGAGGTTGGAGAGGGGGAATTCAGTGATGGAAAGATCAGAGAAGGAGCAATGCTGGCTGAAAGCCGGATCAGATGGATGGGAGAGCTGACCCATTGGTTGCAGATCAGATAAGTTGGTGAGGACAAGGAGGTGGAGGGCAAAGGAATCAGATGAGTCATAAACAGGGAAGTAAAAAAAGAATAGAACTTTGGCAAGCTTTTCTCCAGGTCCCCAGCTCCCAATGTCTCCCGTGACTGGAATAATAGTTAAATTTAATAATTAAGTAAATTCATTAGTTAATACCTTTAGCATCCTAGCTTTAGCAAGTTCTTTTAACACTTTAGGTTTAGTAAACATTCTATGTTATGCCATTTTACACCGAGTGTCTCGTTCCCTAGGTTTAGCTAAATCCCTCAACAAACTAGAGTTAATAAGATAGCACCCTGGGATTCATATCATACAAACCACAGGTTTGTATATATTCAGATTTCTCATATATTTCCTTATCTGTTCCCCATCAGTAACTGTTTTATAAGGTTTCAGAGTAGCAGCCGTGTTAGTCTGTATTCGCAAAAATAAAAGGAGTACTTGTGGCACCTTAGAGACTAACAAATTTATTTGAGCATAAGCTTTCGTGAGCTACAGCTCACTTCATCGGATGCATTCTGATGAAGTGAGTTGTAGCTCACGAAAGCTTATGCTCAAATAAATTTGTTAGTCTCTAAGGTGCCACAAGTACTCCTTTTATTTTATAAGGGTTTTGTTTTTAATTGTCCAAACTTCCAGTCTTTATTTTTATTGTAAAATACTGATTAAAAGAGATTCAACAGCTCAAGAATTTTGGAATCATATTAATTTAATCACTCCCTGAATTTATTAAGAGCTACTTTCTCCCCAATTTGTCTCTTCCATTTAAGGTTTTGAAGTGCCTTTCTTATTCCTGTAGCTATTTTGGCATCATTAACCCATTGTGCCATTTTACTGTGTTATCTTTTCTCTGCATCCTTATCTGGCAGAATATTCCTGTTTGGTTACCTCCTCACTTCTCCATTTTTAGTAAAGATTTTCCCTTTTACACTCAATCGCTTGTGGAGTAAGAGAGGCCTTTTCCCCTTGCATTCTTTTTCAGAAGAGTAAATAGATGTTGCTTCTTAATCATTTAGGATTTTGCTATATAGATTTTTAATATTTCTTTCCGTTGCACTTTACTCATTAATTCTCTTAATTCCTCAGGATTTGCTTCCTTGAAATGTGATCCCCTCATACTCCTGCATTGGGTGAAATCCCACTTACTCTTTCAAACATCTGTTCCAAGCTTCTCTGTTCTTCACTTAATTAATCGGTTCCTTGCGCTCAGTGAGAAGCAGATCCTGGATCAGATCCTTAGCCCCTGCTAAAGCTCCAGAAACCAACCCTAAAAGGGCTCTAGACTTCCCTGGTGTGATGGTGGCTTGGGCTGCCATAAAGCCATCTACACCAGCTTTGTACTAGTCCCTCTTGAACTATCCCCCAGTGCAGGGGGTGTGATGGAGCTGACTAGGGTGAGGAGTGGGTCCAGGAGACTCCTTTAGCCAGTGCAAGGTAGAACAGCCCTGTGGGGCCTTAGCTGGGCAGGGCACTGTGTCATCTGGCTATCAGTTTGCTTGTGATACTGCTAATGATAATCTCAGCTTGTCAATGTCCAATGAGGCCATGAATTTGCCTCACATTTTATAGAGCTTTAGCGCATTTGTCCTCCTTAGAAGCCATGGAAGAAACTGGCCTCAAGTTTTACAGCCAGCCTCCAGGATGCAGTTCCTCAGCAAAAGCACAGTAATTCTGCATTAGGGCTGTTTCGCTAGTGAATTCCTGCTGGTGGATCACAGGCTGCAGACCCCAGAGGCAGCAAATCCCTGAGAATAGGGATCACTGCTGTGCCTGCCACCCACAAACTGTACTGCACATGCAGCTGGCTAGCATACCCCACAGAAAGGGCCCAGCTACCTGGGGAGGAAGTGTGGTCCTTTGCTTAGGCAACCTCTGCCAGCCAATCAGCAAGTCTCCTGAGGAGCCCTGGCTAAATTAAATCTGCTCTCGTTTAGTGGAGGAGGTTAGTGCCTTCCCCTGCAGATGACTTGCCTCCTTGGATACAGCTATTCCCATAGATGTAGGAGGAGAAGAAACCCCAGACCAACACCTGTAGAGCTGAGTCAAGCCCTTAGTGTCAATAAGATTTCCTTTATGTAACTGTGGAGGAGACTGTCATGCCTTATTAATAATCTTTGATGACACATTTATAACTATCATTAAGCCTTCCCATATTATGGAGCCAGTTTGGGTGTGGCATGTGGGAACTGGGGAATTTCTTTGAGGAATGAAGCATGCTGGCTGCATCTGGGTAATTCAGATCCCTCATGAGGATATTGTTTCTTTGATTTCAGGTTACACATTGGGTGTAAGCTGGTCAGAAAACAGGTGTAAAAGGGGTAAAATTGTGTAAGTTGCTCTAATTTGGCATTCAGTGGGTGTCCAATATCCATAGTACAAGTGTCGTCATGCTGACTGGGGTTGTCCATTGATTGTACTTCCTCCATCTGTTTATATACCTGTTATCTCTTGTCTGAGGGGGTCTGTTTACACTGACAAAAAGTATGTTTTTTACTTGGGTTAGCTAACTCAAGTTAAAATACTAGTGAAGACACAGAGACTCTGCTTTTAACTTGAATTAGCAGCACAAGCTAAAGCCTGTAAAGCAGCATGAAGTTAAAAGCCAAGTTGCTATGTTTTCACTGCTGTTTTAACCTGAAGTAGATAAATTGAGTCAGCTAAACCAAATAAAGAACCCCTGCCTTTTTTTTTTCTCAGTGTAAACATACTCTCTGATTGTAAGCTTTACCAGGAAAGGATCATCTTTGTGCTACGTATCTGTATGGCACCTAGCAAAGTGGGCAGCTGATACATGGCTGGGGTCTTTAAGCACAACTGTAATATCAGTAATAAATACAAATGGTAAAAATGTCACTCATAGTATGGTGTAAGATGTAGCACATTCCCCTCCCATCCTCAAACATACGCACACTCTCTCTCTCTCCTCACTACATCTTCTTGGCCTTCCTGCTACATCCCCCTCACTCTCTTAGCAGATGCAACCAATACTGTTTTTACTCCTTACACACATTGTGTGGTCCTTTTGCACCCAAAATGTAACTTGTGCCATCATTTGTGTCCCCACTGATTTAGATCTGTTCCTCTGGGTACCTCCCAGCTCCCCTGACATGGTACGTTTGTGTATACAGTCCAAAACCTCATTGGCCTGTCCTGCAGACATGTCACGTTTCAGTCTCCTGGTCAATTCACTGTCCACTTCCACCTTTGGTCTCTCTCCATTCTTGCTCCCCAGTTTTGTATCACCCACTGCGTTACCTGTGTGTTTTCCAACCTGAATCCTGTGTCTTATCTATTCACATCCCTTTGGATTATTTCTCTGTCCTTGCTTGCAATGTGACCCTCTCCAAATTAGTGTAATTTGAGGATTTAATTAATATGCCATTTATTTCCCTCTTTCATATCATTAATGAAGATGGTAAATGAGACTGGATGTAAACCCCATCCCCACAGACCCCATTATACACTTACCCCCAACTTGATACATTGACATTTGATTACAGACCTTCAATTAGTTTTCACTCCACCTGATAGTGTTATATTTTAGTTGAATTCATGCTGAGAATGTGTGAGGTACTGTATCAAATGTTTTACTAAAATGTATTTAAATTACATTGGACACTAATGGCCGTCCCAAGGGCCAGTAATTTCCAAAGGGTCATTGATGTTTGTTCCAGGCCTTGTTTGCTGTAATTATGTATTGTTAAGGCTGTAAGAAAATGACAGGCCATGGTTTTGTTGCACAAACATTGACTTTCAACACACACTGCAACTTTTTTGCAATGCCAATCAGTCAAATTTGGCCCTGCTGCCCTGGCGGGGCCAAAGTTGAGTGAGTGGCATTGCAACTGGTACACATGGTGGGGTCAGTGGTGCAGTTGGATGAAGAGGTTGCCATGGCTGGGGACTTGAGTGGTCAGGGCCAGGCTTCCCTAGAGAGCTTATCCTGCTTACTGCCCTGGCTCTGTGCTGACTACTGCTGCCTTCCTTAGACCCTGCTGGTGCTGGCCTCACACCATCCAGGTGCAGTTTCGCCTCTGCCAGGTGCTGCAGACCAGACCTGCCAAGCAGCAGCAGCTTCTGTGTGGCTTTGAAGAGTTCACCTTCTGTGGCTGCCCAGCCATGCTTGAGGACAAGCTTGGCGAGGCCCTGGTGAGTGGGGCTGGGTGGGGACTGGGGCTTGTGCCTCCTTCTGGGTGTGGGACTGAGACAGGGGAGCCGAAGCAGTGCTGGACCCCCACCGGGCCTCCACTTGTCTCTGAATGGAGGGCTCATTTTCCCCCACCCCCACCCCAGCATGGGAATTAGAGGAATGGGGGGTGGGTATCAGCTCCTTTTGGAGGGTACAGGACTCAGATGACAACTCAGCAAAACAAGAGTTTAGGCGCTGCAGCCCCCCCCACCTCTGTCCTAAAGACCTTCAATGTTTAAAATATGTTATTTCAAATGAAAATGTGCCAAACAGCAACAAGCAGAGACTCTTTTGAATTACACAGATGCTCTAGTAATCTATTTGCATGTTTTTTGTGGTTTTTCATTTCTGTTTTTGAACAAATGCTGTGAATCCATTTTTGTTTGTTTGTTTATGGTACTTGAACTAACTGCATGAAAACGGCAACTAACAAACTGGTACTAATTTGAACCAAAAATTGACAATTTTCTTAGTCTTATGTGTTGTTTGAGCTTGTCTTTTTTTAATTTTTTTCATTTATTTTCTTTCATCCTCTGTGTAATTGTTCTTGTTCTGCAAAATAAAGCATTTAAAAAAAAGGCATTAAAGATAGTCTGGAAAACGTGTTCTTTCTGACCCCAAATATTGCTTATTGCTCAAAATTACATTATGTTCAGCAGTGTGCCGTTGTTGCCAAGAAGGCTAACAGCATATTGGGCTGCATTTGTAAGAGCATTGCCAGCAGATCGAGGGAAGTGATTATTCCCCTCTATTTGGCACTGGTGAGGCCACACCTGGAGTATTGCATCCAATTTTGGGCCCCCCACTACAGAAGAGATATGGACAAATTGGAAAGATTCCAGTGGAGGGCAACGAAAATGATTAGGGGGCTGGGGCACATGACTTACAAGGAGAGGCTGAGGGAACTCCAGTGGCGCAATGCGTTTAGTGTACAGTACTTATTAGAGCAGTGCTGTGTGGAGTATTGCTGAAGTTATGAGTTCAAACCTCACCTGGAGCACTGATTTTCTTTAATCTCGGGGGAGGGATAGCTCAGTGGTTTGAACATTGGCCTGCTAAACCCAGGGTTGTGAATTCAATCCTTGAGGGGGCCATTTAGGGGTCTGGGGCAAAAATTGGAGATTGGTCCTGCATTGAGTAGGGGGTTGGACTAGATGACCTCCTGTGGTCCCTTCCAACCCTGATATTCTATGAACTGGGGTTATTTAGTCTGCAGAAGAGAAGAGTGAGGGGCGATTTGATAGCAGCCTTCAATTACCAAGGGGGGTTCCAAAGCGGATGGAGCTCTGCTGTTCTCAGTGGTGGCAGATGACAGAACAAGAAGCAATGGTCTCAAGTTGCAGTGGGGGAGGTCTAGGTTGGATATTAGGAAACACTATTTCACTAGGAGGGTGGTGAAGCACTGGAATGGGTTCCCTAGGGAGGTGGTGGTATTTCCATCCGTAGAGGTTTTTAAGGCCTGGTTTGACAAAGCCTTGGCTGGGATGATTTATTTGGTGTTGGTCCTGCTTTGAGCCGGGGATTGGACTAGATGACCTCCTGAGGTCTCTTGCAACCCTGATATTCTGTGATTCTATGATCTGTAGTGATTTTTTTCTCCTTAGTATTTGTTCTGTTTTACAAGGGATAGGAAGTGGATTTATCAAACCGTTATTGCCAAGATTTCTCTCCTTTGTTTGGAGATGTACTTTTCTCCAGTCTTCTAGTGCTCCCTCACTAGTGCTTTCCAGGACTGTTTCTTGTTTCCTCCATACTGGTGCATGTTAATAGTTCTTCCAGTCAGACTCTGCAGTGATTTTTACACGACACCTTAAGTTATAGGCATAATTGGAAATAGATAATTGGAAATGTATATTTCCCATTTTAAAGGAAGAATAAAATAAAAAGCATTACTGTAATCTGATGTTCCACTGCTATAGCCAAGCACCATCCTTTTTATTTAACACCTGTGTTGCAGTAGTGAATAAGGAACTCAACCAGGTCAGGACCCTGTTGTGGCAGTTGCTGTACAAACATACATTAAATGAATGACAGTCCCTGCCCCAACAAGTTTACAATCTAAAAGACAAGGCCTAATAGGGGAATGAGACAAACAGTACTGCGCAGAATCCTCTGTCTTGCATAATTTTGTATTTTCCCAAATAAAATAAATTTGCCTAAGAAGTGCTGCAGTTCTTCCTTTTGCTCACCATAACTGCTGTGGTGCCAGAATAGCCAGCTGCAGGAACACAGCTAGCTATTCTGGCACCACAGCAGCCTCTGGTGGGGAAAAAGGTGAAACTGCAGCACTTCTGGGGCAGAATGTATTTTCTATAGGGAAAAAAAAATTCTATGCCCAGCGCTGCAGAATTCCACCAGGAGTAGAAGTTCATCACAGCACTCTGCCCACAGAGCCAGGTTAGGACACACAGTGGGGCACACAGGGCTTCTGGGGAATCACAGATGGGCTCAGAATGGCTGGGGAGTAGGACAGACCGGGGCATAGGATCAGGAGCTAGTGTGGTTACAGCGCTGAGCCGGGGGGAGGGAGAGGGGGAGGGGCTGCAGAGACCCATGGGGATGGGGGCTGCGGGGACGGGCAGATGTGCCTGACTGAATGAAAGAGACTTGGAGTCAGCCAGGGTCTGCATGAGGGCGGCTTCCCAACTCCCTAAGAATCCCCCCCCACCCAAAAAAAAACAACAACCCCTCATAGCACCAACACCCTCCAGGATCACTCCTAGGCTCCTTCCCTCTCCCTCAACTTCTCCATTACCCCTGACTCCCCCAAGCCTTTGCACTGCTTCTTGACAGGTGCAGGAAATACAGTTCTGTATTGTAATGTAAATGCATTCCTCAAAGTTCTGTATTAATGTACCTAGTAAGGAATCTATTTATTTGTTTAAAAAAAACAAACAAACAACCACACACAGAATCCCATTTTTTGGTCTGTATTGTTACAGACATATTTGCTGATGGATATTGAAATAAATTACCAAAATAATTTAAACTGGCATGATTATATTGTGCTATTTTGACAAATAAAATATGTGGAATTTTGCAGAAATTTCAAATACTGAATTTTTATTTTTTTGGTGCAGAATTCCCCCTGAAGTAAAACAGGCAGACGAGGGTAGCATATGATAGGATATGTGAAATCGTTAGCCAGTCACTATTAGTGATCTCACACTGGGCACTCTGCTTATATGCTGTTTTTATCTTCAGTCTAATGTCACACTGAGATATTTTGGGATGGGATGGGATGTCTCTTATCTTCTAGCCACAGAAGTCTATGCATGTGCAGTTCTTTTTAGGCCTTTCAATTGTTTAGATGGAAAGCTGACACAATAGTTCTGGTAGAGTTTGGTTTTAGCTGCCAGGATAAGAAATATTCTTCCATAGTTTTAAGGTTCTTGGTTAGGCTGTACTCTATGATAGACGGATTCTGTGCCTGTGCACTCAAAACAATGTCGTCAACAATGCATAGACACATTTCTGTGATGAAGTCTGGGGAAGGTTGCTTGTGTGAAATATTAAACAGGATCGGCACTAGGACAGGTTCCTGTGATAAGCAATCATTCAGAGTGCGTGGCCTGCTGACCTCGTTATCAAGGAAAATGCAAAACCTATGATTGGTTATGGTGAAAGTTACTTTCAGATTTTTACTTAAAGCAGGACTAAAATATCTGCTTTGCAATTTAAATGTTGAATTTCTTCTCAGATTTGACACAGTTCTACAGAGGGCAATGGAATATTGTGTATTGTTTTAGAAAAAGGTTTTGTAACTTTTGCAAAGGAAATACTTTAAAAAGCTCCTTTTGAAATTTTGCTGTTTTATTCACTTTTTTTGTATTCCTCTATTGTAAAACATAAATTTACACAAGCTTAAGATTTCACCAAGTAACTCATCTTTACAATATCTCAGACACAGGCTAAGGTGTGGAACCTGACATATTAAAGTTATAAAAGAATTGCTATAATTTACTGTGAGCAAAGGAACCTGTAGGTCTTGAGAAGTGTTGTTGATGCCACACTCTGGTACAGATCATGAGACTGCTGAGAGTGTCCTTTTTGGGGATGGGGGTGTGATGTTATCTGATTAAAATATGACCATATAGATCATTGTTGCAACCACTGTTATATATTTGCATCAAATGTTGTACAAAGATTGTCAAGTGAGGTGTCTATGAAAAGGTTATGATTTTGCTATATGTATGCATGTATCATTTTTGTATTTGAAGTTACAAGTATTGGCCCTCAACTTGGATTTCAAATGTTTACTCCTGGGGTACCACCCACAAGGTAGCTAGCCAGCACATGTTGGAGGGACTATTCAAATTAAATGGCTCATCAAGAAACACTTGGTTGACAATGGACAATGGGAGACGCCCATCTACGCTGTGTCATTTTAAACGTTCTGTCTGGAATGTAGGTAATGGCTTCCTGCAATGACTGAGTGAAATTGGGCATGAACATGTGACTGCAAACTCCATCTTGTTGCTGTAATTTTCCACAGTAAGAACAATCGGATGCCCTCCACATGGCAGAAGCTATAAAAGGCCCTGGAAACACTTCCATTTTGTCTTCAATCCTGCTTCTTACCTCTAGAGGAACTTTGCTACAAACTGAAGTTCTGAACAAAGGACTGAATGACCCATCCAAGCTGTGGATGTATTCCAGAGACTTGACTTAAGTCAGCAGTTTATTCCATCACTGCTACATGCCTGAACCAAGAACTTTGCAATTACTGTATGTATTTGACACTTTTAACCATTTTTCTTTTTCTTTCTTTCTTTCTTTCTTTCTTTCTTTCTTTCTTTCTTTCTTTCTTTCTTTCTTTCACTAAAGGATTGGCATCAACGTGATTATTGGGTAAGATCTAAGTTATATATTGACCTGGGTTGGGGGCTGGTCCTTTGGGATCAGAAGAACCTTTCATTTGATGAGACTGGTTGTAAAGAACCACTCATCTCTGAATCCAGTGTTTTTTGTGGTTATATAAGAACTGGAATGCCCAGGGAAACTGCTTTTATGACGACTTGTTAGCCAGTGTGGTAAAACAGGAGTTTACTTTTGTGGCTGGTTTGGTATATATCATAAAAGAATAACCACCAGTTTTCGGATGTTTGCCCTATTTCTCAGTAGTTTGTCCTGAATTTGGCATCCTTAATTGTGACCCATTAAGGCATGGTTACAGGAGGAGGAAGCAGGAATGTGGGGGAGCAGGAGGGCTTACCAGAAGTATGGAGTAGGCATTGCAGGCAGGGAGGCGTGAGCAGCCATCTTGGTGGTGGGTGAGTGGGGAAGGGAAGGGGAGTGTTAACCTTTTCCTTCCTTCTCTACCTGACCTGCTGTAGTTTGCTGGAAGTGGGAGGGTTACTTTGCTTTAAGTCATAGCAGGAATGCTGCAATGGTTCTCTTTCTCCACAGCCTGATGAATTGCAAGACCTTGCAAGTCTGCTATCCCTAGTGATCAGTCTGAGCTGCAGATACTGCTGGTGTTTGGGGAAAGAGCAAGTGCAGCAGGAGGAAGTAGGGGCAGGGCAGCACTAGAAATGTCTTGCCGTCTCTGCCTGATGAACCCGTGCCTCAAGTGGACCCAAGCCATTGCAAGTCCATCAGGTGAAGAAGGCAAAGACAAGCTACTTTTCCCTTATTTTGCCTTCCTGCTTGTACCCCACCAGAATCTCCTTGCTCCCATGTCCCCCTCATTCTTACTTGTCCCCCACAGCCCAATTTGCTCATCTCCCATGCCCTCTCCATGGCTCTGCTAACTCTTCGGTACCCCCAAAGCCTCATATCACTTCTTGCTCTCCCAAAACCCTGCACCCTTCTGTCTCCATAAGTCCCATAACTCTTCTCACCCAGTAGCTATATTGATGATCCTCTGCTGCCCCTCTCTCGAGCATGACCATCACTGCCAGCACTCTTCACTGCCCCCAATCCTTGCTGTCATCTCTTGCTTCCCAATATTCCTTATACTACTACTTCTAGCACTAGCTCCCACTTCTTAGAATCACAAGGAGACTCCCACACAAAAACTTTAGAGCTGTTTGCTCAAGTGCGTTTCTTATCCATGCAGTCACTAGAAATAATTGAACTCCTTGGTGAAGACTACATTAATATCCAGAACAAGTTCAGCTCACATGCCTTGTCATCCCTATATGCGTGGACTCTTTACCTCAACAGTAGACTTCCTTTCGCTTCTCACAATTCACATGTCCAATTCCTCTAAATCACACTCAAACATACAAGTTTTCATAGATTCCAAAGCATCATCTAGTCTGACCATCTGCATAACACAAGCCATAGAACATTCCCAAAATAATTCCTTTTGAACTAGACTATATTTAAAAAAAAAATCTTGATTTTAAAAATGTAAGTGATGGAGAGTCCACCACGATCCTTGGTAAATTGTTCATCAGTTAATTACCTTCATAGTTAAAAATTTACGCCTTTTTTCTAGTCTCAGTTTGTCTAACTTCAACTTCTAGCCATTGGATCGTGTTAGACCTTTCTCTACGAGAGCTCATTATCAAATATTTGTTCCCCATGTAGGTGCTTAAAGACTGAGCTCCTTGTGTCTAACAGAGAAGGTTAAAACGTGACTTGATCACAATCTATTTAGCTTATCACTGTAAGGCAGGTTTTTCAATCCTTTAATCATTCTCCTGGCTTTTTTATGAATGCACTTCAATTTATCAACATCCTTCTTGAATTGTGGACACCAGAACTGGACATAATATTCCAGCAGTGGTTGCATCCGTGCCAAATAAAGAGGTAAAAACCTCTCCGTTCCACCCCTGAAGTACCTCTGTTTATGCATCCAACGATTGCATTTGCTCATTTGGCCACAGCTTTCCTTTTGGAACTCATGTTCAGCTGATTATCACATTCTCCCCCCCCCCCCCCCCCGAAAAAAAAACCTTTTCAGAATTCCTGCTGCTTCTGCAAGTGCTGCTGGTGGTGGTGCGGACTGACTGCCTCTCCACTTCCTTTTTACTGCCACATGGTCTGAAACAGAACCCTTCTGTTCCTGGAGCTGATCCACCTACATCAAACCTGTAAATATTATAAACTGTAAATATTGTGTATAAAATTTCTTAGTTTATTAGACAGATATCAGGGACATGCCTCTGGAGCCCCCACTTCCTGCTATGGGAGTCCAATTATGCCCGGGATTCTGGGCTTCAAGAACCGCCTCTCCTGTCCCTGTTCTTTTCCGGTCAGCAAAGAGCATTGCAGGTTCCTTTACTGCCTTGGGAGAAGGTCATATCTCCCCTAAGTGCAGTATCGGTCGCTCCTTTCTGACTTGAACCCATCAAGCCCAGGAGTTCAGACTTAAGAAACACCTCATGGAGCAGGCTATGAGGCCCCTGTTGGATTTGGGCTGGGGAGACCCCCCCTGTACAGTGGGCTTGTAATGCCAAGTATTACACACCAGACACAGATGCAGGCAAAGGTAGAGCCTAGGGCTTCTTTTCTCAAGCTTCATGCTAAGGCAAGAAACCCTCTCTAAACCTGAGAGAAAATTTCCCTTCCAGATCCACTTCTAAGAGGAGAGCTGAATCACTTATACTCTTGAGGTTGGGTGACTCTCAGAGGCTCGAAAACCCATTGATGTCGTGGTACCGTCCCACAGGCTGAAAAGACTGACCGCCTCCACTTTGGCATCATACGTGGCAGTGGGACTGTTACACCTGGGGTTATTTGAACTATAGTAACTAATTCTTGTTTTCCAGGTGGTGGCAGGAAATAAACCTGTGGGGACACAGCTCCTCTGTCCAATAAATGATTGGTACAAGAGTGCTTCCACTTAGTTTTAAGCGCGCGCACACACATACACACACACAACAGCAATAGTCTAGAGCACCCCAGATATAGTTACCCGAAGTCTGAGGTGGTGTCGAGTGGGCAACAGCAGATTTTTGGTGATCAGCCATCCTTCCAGTTGCTGGGGAGTAAGATGTCAGTCTGCTAACTCTTAGAAATACTCCTCAATCTGCTTCAAATTGGACACTTTCAACCTCTAATAAGCTAACAATTTTCCTAGCAACAGCAAAAAACCTCATAATGGTATTTATCAGCAAAGCAACTCCAAGTCATAACAGAAAGAAACACAGATCCAAACTTAGTTATCCACATGTTTTAATTTTAATAAATCTGTACACAGCTGCAGCTGTGCAGCTATTTGTATGGTTTACTTAGGCAAAGGCCAAATTATTTCTAACTATATGGTATTTTCATTTTCAATTATTGGTGGTGGAGTAAACAAAATGGCTACGGTTATGTCAAGTCCAGCTTACGTCATGTCCAGTTCTCTTGTAACAGGACCATCAGTACTGAGTAAAAAGAAGCATGAGCGTAGACTGGCGAAAGACAGATGACCATCCCATACACAGTCGTCACTGGCACACACTTTGAGCTGACACCAAAGGTTCACAGGGAGAAGACTCGTGGAAAATACAGCACTTTGGGGGACATAACCATCCTGCGGATCCAGAATCTCCCATCTTATCAGAATGGATTCTTACAAGGGAAATCATGACACCATTGGTCCACAAACATTATGAAAGAAGCCAGTCTCCTGTTCCCTCTGCTACTTGGGGTATTTCCTCATCCACAGTTCTAACATCACCACCTTTGGAGATGGAACCTACATTTTTTCTTCAAGTGCTTGCTCATGTCCATTCAACTAGGTCCATTGAACCGGCTCCAGCGCCCCCAGGAGTAGCGCGCACATGCCACAGTATATAGGGAGCCGCCAGTTCCCCCCATTCTCAGTTCTTCTTCGAGTGATTGCTCATGTGCATTCCACAATAGGTGTGCTTACTTGCCACATGCACTGGTGCCGGACGTTTTTCTCCTAGCAGTACCTGTAGGGGAGCGCCCCTAGCAACCCCTGGAGTGGCACCACCATGGTGCAGTATAAGGGGCACTGCGCGCTCCCCGCACCCTCAGTTCCTTCTTGCCACCAGTGACGGTGCTTCGGAACTGCTGTGCTCCAGCTCTCCATTGTAGCTTTCCCTGTTTGGTCTGTCATTTAGTCTGTAGATAGTTAGTACTTGTAGTTTAAAAATATATATATATATTAGTAGTAGTACTAGTAAAGTAGAAGAACCACGCCTGGATTGGGGCATGCCCTGTGCCCCGGGCTTCAAGTCGTGCACACTTGTAAATGGCCTATGCCCAAAAGTGACCCACACACTAGCCCCATCCACGGGACACTCTAAGAAGACGAAGAAGTGATCTTCTCTGTCAAGGCACCAGGGCAAGGCTGGAGGGGAGACTAGACCCGTGCTGGGCAGCTCTCAATCCCCATCAGCTTTGTGGCCTCCGACTCAAGTAGAGCGGAGTAGCCCAGACCACTCTGAGCCGACCTCCCCAGAGGCTGGTGGCCACATACAGGTGCCCTCCATGTCAGAGGCCCTGCAGGCAGCTTGAGACATAATATCTCTCCCATACCAGCTGCACCGACCCCAGCGGCTCCCTGGGGCAGAGGCAGGCCAGCGCTGGGACTGCTGCAGTTGCCATCCGGGCGGTACCGCTCACGGTTGCAGGAAGGTTCCTGATGCCATTCTTCACCGAGCCCCGCTTGCAGCCTGCACCGGTCCCTGTCAACCCCCACCCAATTGTCTGGGGTGCCAAGCAACAGGGAATTGAGACACTGCTCCGAATCTAGGGAGCTCAGGCCTCAAGGTCAGAGCATGCCCCACCAGGACTGGGACTGATGGCATTGGAGGTTGCCGACTCCGAGAAACCACTGTAGTCCCTCATGGTAGCAGTGCCGGCGCCGCTCACACTCCTCACCCCGGTCAAGGTCCCCAGCATGGCACCGCTCCCGCAGCCCCAGGTGTAGCTCACTGGCAACTGGCCGTCACAGATCCGCCTGATGGAACTGTTTGCAGAGCAGCTATTACAGATGGACTCCTACTCCTCTACACCAGACTTAAGGTCTTGAGCCCAGCACCGCTCCTGACACCGCTACTCGTCCCCATCCCAGGATAGCAGGTGTTCGTATGCAAGCCTAGCCTCCCCTCGGAGCCGACAGTCAGCGGACCAGACAAGTCCGGCGGGGCAGCCTGCTCCGACTGTGCCGCAGCATGTGCAGTGGTACCAGGCTCCCTGGTCAGTGCCCTGGTACTAATGGACCCCATGGGCCCTGATGCAGCCCCCGGTGGTGGCCCACTCAGTAGCTGGCGCATCGGACAGGCCGTCAGCCTCCCTCTCCTAACCCCCCAGCTCCGCACTCAGAAGGGGACCAAGCGCTTGGGGGCTGCGGCGCTGGTGGGAACACAGAGCATTGCGCCTCCATCCGCATCCTCCCCAGATGAGGCCATCATGACGCCGCCTCCTTCTGTTCCCCAGGAGGATGCAAAAGCCCACCAGTAGCTCCTGAAAAGGGTGGCTGCAAGCCTCAATTTTCAGCCCTAAGAGATGGAGGAGCCTTCGGACTCCCTCTTTGATGTCTTCTCAGCCACAGCACCAGCTAGGGTGGCCCTCCCTGTCCGTGAAGGGGTGGCGAAAATCTCCACTGCCCTATGGCAGACCCTGTCTTCCTTGCCACCAAGGGGCACAAATATCTCTATACGCAACCCATATTGGCCTTCCACCTGCCTGTCCAGGGCCACACAGTATTTTCTCATGCCATGACCAGTCGATTCCTTAAGGGCTTGGATTGCCTCTTTCCTTATGTTAGACCCCCTGTTCCATAGTGGGGCCTGAACTTGGTTCTGGCCAGACTGACAGGGCCTCCATTTGAGCCTCTTGCCACATGCTCCTGGTCCCACCTTTCATGGAAAGTAGCCTTTCTTGTGGCAATCACATCGGCTAGGAGGGTCTTGGAGCTCCGGGCCCTGATCTCCGAACCCCCGTATACGGTATTTCATAAAGATAAGCTCCAACTCTGCTCACACCCTTCGTTCCTCCCAAGGTGGTCTCCGCCTATCATATGAACCATTTTCCTTCTGGTGCTCTGTCCCAGGCCTCACGCGTCCAGTGAGGAGCACTGTCTCCACATGCTAGATGTGAGACAGGCCCTGGCTTTTTACCTGCAATGAACAAAACCATTCAGGAAGTCTTCATCGCCACGGCTGAATGCATGAAGGGTAGGCCAATCTCCACTCAGCAACTCTCCAGCCGGATCATTTTATGTATCCATACTAGTTACGACCTGGTGGGAGTTCCCCCAGCACAGATTGTGAGAGTGCACTCGACAAGGTCACAAGCCTTGTCGGCTGCCTTTCTGGCTCATGACCCTATTCAGGACATATGTAGGGCTGCTACATGGTCATCAGTCTACATGTTCACGCGCTATGCGATCGTCTCCCAGACCAGGGAGGATGCTGGGTTTGGCAGGGCAGTGCTCTGTCCTGAGTGTCTGTGAACTCCTACCCACCTCCAACAGGTATAGCTTGGGAAACATTACTGTGGAATGCATGTGAGCAATCACTCCAAGAAGAAAACAGTTATCTTTTCCGTAACTCGTGTTCTTCAAGATGTGTTGCTCATGTCCATTCCACATCCCGCCCTTGTTCCCCACTGTCGGAGTTGTCCAGCAAGAAGGAACTGAGGGTGTGGGGAGTGCCCAATGCTCTTTATACTGCGCTATGGTGGCTCCACTCCAGGGGTTGCTGGGGTGCTCCCCTATGGGTACTGCTAGGGGAAAAACTTCCGGTACCAGTGCACGTGGCGAGTATGCACACCTAGTGTTCAATGGACATGAGCAACACATCTCGAAGAACACCAGTTATGGAAAAGGTAACTGTCTTTTCCTTCTTGCCACCAGTGATGGTGCTGGAACTATTGCTGCTTCAGCTAGTGCTGTTGCTGCTCATTCATATGAACTATTTAATTCTTCTATTATAGTGTATATAGTTTTGTTAGTGTTTGTATATCTCTTAGCTATAGTTAGAGACTTCATAGGTCCTGAACGGAACTTGTCTTGGGATGGGGCATGCCCCGGTCCCCGGACTTTAAGCCCCGTGATGGCTGCAAGAGGCCCATGCCCATTAGTGATCCACACAGCAGTTGTCTGCATTGCTTGGGCAAAGGGCACATTAGTGAAAAGTGCAAAATTTGCAAGTCCTTCAAGCCAAGGACTAAGAAGGAGCACAATATTCATTTAAGAGCGGTCCTTATGGAGTCAGCCCTCACCCTGGCATCGGAGCAGTGCTCCGACTCAGCACCGAGCACCATGACCTCAGTACGCAGTGCCCCACCGGGACCAATCACTGGCCGGCACTCATCCCCATCTGTGGCTCTGATCAAGAAGCCCAAGAAGATGGTGTGAAATCGGTCTCCAGCCTCCCACAAGGGAAAAGATAAGACTGGGTCTGAGCAAGGTCTCATGCTGGGCAACTCTTCACCCCATCGGGATCTCGGGCCCAAGCTCTGGTGGAGCAATGTAGTCCAACCCACTCCCCGCCGGCTACCCCGGATAGTGGCAGAGGCCTCCGTCAGTTCCCGGTACCGTCCATGTCAGAGGCCCTGCAGTGGGCACAGGAGATCATGTCCCTCCCGTGTGCCCACACCAGCTCCTGCAGTTCCCCGGTCACGGGGTACACCCACTTTTGGACCGCTTCAGTACCCACCTCAGTGGCACCATTCCCCGTTGCAGGGGATGTCCCACCAGCGCTCACCCTCCTGTATCCGCCATGCCGTTGACCGTGAAAGGCAGACACAGCGCAGCCCCATTCGGTCCCCAGACCTTGGGCATGGGCAGAGAGGCTCAAGGCACAGCTTGCCGGCTACTGTGCGCAGACCTTTGGAGGCATGCGCCTCCTGGCAGGAGTACTGGTCCCGGCACCTGGTATCTCTGAGACTGTGGTACCACTCCAGGGAGCAGTTGAGGGATCAACATTGCCATTCCTCAGACCGTCACTGATACCCTAGGAGGGCATCACCGGGTGCAGGCGTTTCTCGGCACCGGGCCTATTCCAACACCTGGTCCCACTCCTCATCCCGGTACAGTTCGTCAAGCGTGAGACAGAAATCGCCAGATCCAAGCCGCAATGGATCTGTCTAGCTCCACCGGTCCCTAAGACCCCGCTCCAGATCGGACTCCAGGTGGAGTGACTGGCACCAGCTGGGACAGAGTCACCGTTCCACTTTGTCCTGGTCACCTGGGAGCGACCGCCGAGGATCCAGCCCTGGTTGGGAGTGAGATTCCCTGATGGCGGGACAAGCTCTGGTACAGGCGGTACCAGCTACATTGTTGGCACCAAAACTGGCCCCATGGTCTCAGGCACAGTGGCTGGCACTGTAGTACCCAAGGAATCTGTGGGGGTTCACTCAGTCCACCCAAGCTGCCCGCTTGGTGTCTGGATCCTCAGAAAGACCAGCTGCCTCTCTCTCCCGGCCTCCTACAGTGCATGAAGCCTCGGACGCGAGGACCCGCAGGTCCAAGAGGGAGCAGGGGAACAAACCACTGGGCTACCAATGGTTGTGGAGGACCCTACAGCACTGGCATCTTCCTCGTTGTCGCCAGATGAGGCTATAATGGGGCCACCTCCCCCGGTTCCTCAGGATGATGCTAAAGCGCACCAGAAACTACTGAAGAGGGTCGCTGCCAACCTGGGCCTTCAGGTGGGGGAGCTAGAGGAGCCCTCGGACTCTCTCTTTAGAATCATAGAATATCAGGGTTGGAAGGGACCTCAGGAGGTCATCTAGTCCAACCCCCTGCTCAAAGCAAAACCAGTCCCCAACTAAATCATCCCAGCCAGGGCTATGTCAAGCCTGACCTTAAAAATTTCTAAGGAAGGAGATTCCACCACCTCCCTAGATAACGCATTCCAGTGTTTCACCACCTTCCGAGTGAAAAAGTTTTTCCTAATATCCAACCTAAACCTCCCCCACTGCAACTTGAGACCATTACTCCTCGTTCTGTCATCTGCTACCACTGAGAACAGTCTAGATCCAACCTCTTTGGAACCCCCTTTCAGGTAGTTGAAAGCAGCTATCAAATCCCCCTCATTCTTCTCTTCCGCAGACTAAACAATCCCAGTTCCCTCAGCCTCTCCTCATAAGTCATGTGTTCCAGTCCCCTCATCATTTTTGTTGCCCTCCGCTGGACTCTTTCCAATTTTTCCACATCCTTCTTGTAGCGTGGGGCCCAAAACTGGACACAGGACTTCAGATGAGGCCTCACCAATGTCGAATAGAGGGGAATGATCACGTCTCTCGATCTGCTGGCAATGCCCCTACTTATACATCCCAAAATGCCATTGGCCTTCTTGGCAACAAGGGCACACTGTTGACTCGTATCCAGCTTCTCGTCCGCTGTAACCCCTAGGTCCTTTTCTGCAGAACTGCTGCCGAGCCATTGGGTCTCTAGTCTGTAGCAGGGCATGGGATTCTTCCATCCTAAGTGCAGGACTCTGCACTTGTCCTTGCTGAACCTCATCAGATTTCTTTTGGCCCAGTCCTCTAATTTGTCTATGTCCCTCTATATCCTATCCCTACCCTCCAGCATATCTATCGCTCCTCCCAGTTTAGTGTCATCTGCAAACTTGCTGAAGGTGCAATCCACACCATCCGCCAGATCATTTATGAAGATATCGTTTGTTCTACAGAACTGGCCAGAGTGGCTCTGCCCCTTCATGAAGGGGTCTCTAAGATCACTAATGTCCTGTGGCAAACTCCCTCCTCCCTGCCAGCCATTTCCAAGAGGGCTGAGCGCAAGTACTTTGTACCATCCAAAGGTCACGAGTACCTGTACACCCACTCTGCTCCCAACTCCCTAGTGGTAGAAGCGGTTAACCACAGGAAGCAACAAGGTCAACCCAGGGCTACCCCTAAGAACAGACTCCAAGAGACTAGACTTGTTTGGACATAAGGTTTATTCGTCCTCTAATCTCCAGTTGAGGGTGGCCTACCATCAATCCCTCCTGGAACACTCTGACTTTAACATGTGGCAAGCGATGGCAAGTTCGAGAGCTCTCTTCCTGAGGCTTCTAGGAAGGAGTTCTGGGCTATTATGGAGGAGGGCACGATTGCGGCCAGGGCGACGCTCCAGGCGGTGTCAGATGCGGCGGACACTGCCACCCAAACCATGGCCTTGGCTATTGCCATGCGCCAGGTATCCTGGTTACTCCTCTCTGGCTTGTCCATGGTGGCTCAGCAGTTGATGTAAGTCCTTCCCTTCAAAGGGCAAGCCCTGTTTGCAGAACAGATGGACAATAAACTTCGTGGCCTGAAGGACTCCCACATGACTCTTAAAACGCTGGGCCTATATGTTCTCGGCCCTGCTCGCAAGTGGTTCAAGCCGCAGCAGCCTCAGGGCCAGGGGAGCCATCCTTGCCAGGAGCCTCCCCCTAAGAAATCCAGAGGCTAAAAGCAGTGTCCTAGCCCACAGGCTTCACAGGCTTCTCAGTCGCACTCGACCCACCATAAGCAGGTGGGCAAGCACTCATTTTGAGGGTATGCTTGAGGATGACCTACCGGACTGTTTCCAGGATCCTCCCTTCCCTATTTTTGCCAGCTGCCTTTCTCCTTTCCTCCCTGCATGGGTATTTATAACATCGGACCGATGGGTCCTCAGTACAATGGCGCTGTGTTATACCCTTCAGTTACTTTCTACCCCTCCTTCCCACTCACACCCCGTCCCTCTTCAGGGACCTTTCTCATGAGAGTCTCCTCGTGCAGGAGGTAAAGGGGTTACTGTAGCTGGGTGTGGTGGAGGTCATTCCTCTAGAGTACAGGAACAAGGGGTTCTATTCCCGTTACTTTTTAATCCCAAAGGCGGTCTGCGACCTATCCTGGACTTATGAGACTTGAACCGCTTCCTAGCGACGCTGAAGTTCCGCATGGTCTCCCTGGCCTCCATCATCCCCTCCCTGAATCCGGGAGACTAGTACACCACCCTTGGTCTGAAAGATGCATATTTTCACATCGCCATCTTTGAGGGACACAGATGCTTCCTCCAGTTTATGGTAGGTCCCAACCACAATCAGTATGCGGTCCTCCCATTTGGCCTAGTGACAGCACCACGGGTATTTACCAAGTGCTTGTCGGTGGTGGCCACTTACCTCAAACATCGGGGTGTCCAGATCTACCCGTACCTCAACGACTGGCTAGTCAAGGGCAGCTCTAGGTCCCAGGTCCAAAGGGATGTCGAGATGCTGTTAGCCACTTGTCATAGCCTCGGCCTGTTAGTAAATGACAAAAAAATCCACATTAGTTCCAGTATAGAGGATAGAGTTCATCGGAGCGGCGTTTGACTCGACCTGCGCCAGGGCATTCCTGCCGCTGGAGAGATGCAGGGCACTGACAGACCTCATCGCAGAAGTCTGTTTTTCGTGACCACTCCCAAGGTTTGCATGCACCTCCCAGGTCACATGATAGCATGCACATATGTGATGCGCCACGCCAGGCTCCAGATGTGACCCCTGCAGCAATGGCTGGCGATGGTCTACTCCGAGTCCAGGAACCACCTGGAAAAGGTCATTACCATCCCTGCAACGGTACTTACCTCGCTGTGATGGTGGACCGACCCTGGAAAGTCCTGGAAGGAGTTTCCTTCATCAGCACTCCTCCCTTAGTCGAGTTGGTTTCAGACACCTCTCACCTCAGCACCCTCCATACCCAGGGTATATGGTCCCCAGAGGAAATGACACTACACATAAACATCAAGGAGTGCAGAGCATGCGTGGTCTTCCTACCTCACCTGTAGGGCAGAGGGGTGAGAGTGCTGACAGAAAACACAGCCTCGATGTTCTACATCAACAGACAAGGGGGAGCGCAATCCTCAGCCTTCTGCCAAGAGGCACTCTGTCTCTGGGACTTCTGCATTGACCACAGAATCCACCTAGAAGTGTGTCACCTTCTGGGTGCCAAGAATATGCTAGCGGATCACCTAAGCAGGGACTCCACCTCTCACCACAAGTGTGTAGCCGGCACGATCTTCCAGAGGTGGGGAACTCCCCAAGTGGATTTGTTCGCCACCAGGCAGAACAGGAGGTACCACAGGTTTTGCTTCAGATGGGCAAGGGCTGGGCAAGGGCTTCCTCTCCGATGCCTTCCTCCTGCTGTGGGCAGGAAGCCTAATGTACATGTTTCCTCAGATTCCGCTCATCAGCAAAGCAAATCACCTAGCAAAAATCAAGAGAGACAAGGCTCAGGTTATCATGATCGCCCCAGTATGGCCTTGCCTGCACTGGTTTGGGATGCTATTGAGCTTGTCAGTGATCCCTCCGTGGCCCCTGCTGAACCACCGGACCTGCTGTCACAGGATCACAGTTGACTCTTGCACCCCAATCACGCGTCCCTCCACCTCATGGCTTGGATGTTGTGTGGCTGAACCCTGGGGTACAGGCCTCTTTGGAAGGGGTCCAGAGGGTCCTTCTTGAGAGTAGAAAGCCCTCTACTAGACAGACTTACCTGGCAAAGTGGACGAGGTTCTCCCGCTGCGTGCCAAACGGGGCATCTCCCCTTCGTGTTCTTCGATGCAGTTGATTTTAGACTGCCTGCTTCATTTGAGGAACCAGGGCCTGGCACACTCCTCTATCCATCTGGCGGTCATTTCTGCCTTTCATCCGCCCATCCAGGGGTGAACGGTGTTCTCCCATGACATGATGGTCAGGTTCCTCAGAGGTCTCGGGACTTTTTTCCTCAAGTTAGGTCCCTGGCCCCTCGGGGGATCTCAACTTGTTTCTGTCCAGGCTCACGGGCGAGTCTCTGAGCTGCAAGTCCTGACCTCAGAACCACCATACACAGTCTTTTATAAGGACAAGGTCTAGCTCCGGCCCTACCCGGCCTTCCTTCCCAAGGTGGAGTCTACTTTCCACATGAGCCAGGACATCTTCCTTCTTGTCTTCTGCCCTAAACCCCATGAGACTAGTGAGGAGAGGTGCCTTCACGCTTTGGACGTAAGAAGGGCCCTGGCTTTCTACCTAGATTGGACAAAGCCTTTCCATAAGTTGACTCAGCTTTTCATCTCTACAGCTGATAGGATGAAGGGTCTCCTGGTGTCCACGCACAGGATTTCTAACTGAATCACATGCTTGCATTCGGACCTGCTATGAGTTGGTGAGAGTCCCTCCACCGCTGATTGTCAGAGCCCACTTGACCAGAGAGCTGGCATCTTCAGAGGCCTTCCTGGAACACTTCCCAATCCAGGACATCTGTCAAGCCACGATGTGGATCTTGGTGCACATGTTCACAGCTAACCGTGCAATCACTCAGCAGGCCAGGAATGACGCTGGGTTCGGCAGAGCGGTGTTGCAATCTACATGTCCATGAACTCCTACCCACCTCTAACGGGTACTGCTTGGGAGTCACCTAAGTTGAATGGACATGAGCAAGCACACGAAGAAGAAAAAAAGTTACCTTTTCCATAACTGGTGTTCTTCAAGATGTGCTGCTCATGTCCATTCCACAATCTGTCCTCCTTCCCCACTGTCAGAGTTTCTGGTAAGAAGGAAGTGAGGGTGGTGGGAACCAGCAGTGCCCTATATATCACAGTGTGCACATGCCACTCCAGGGGGAACAAGAGCCGGTCCTTATGGATACTGCTGAGGGAAAATCTTCTGGCACCGCTGTATATGGTGAGCACACACACCTAAGTTGAATGGACATCTCAAAGAACACCAGTAAAGGAAAAGGTAACTGTCTTTTTCTTTGTCAGGTGATTCTGATATGCAAGAAGGATCATCATCACCCAAGAGACGTCAACCTTGCTAGAGGTTCCAGAATCACCTGGGGCCCAACACAATCATGTAAGATGGCATATCCCCCGCCACCTCCTGGACCAGTGGTACTCTATGCCTTGGGGTCCACCTCAATCCAGGCTGGATCCTTCTTACTGGCCCTACTGGGGACAATAGGACCAATATGTGCATTATCCTGAATTCATATGGTCCCATCGAGACTGTTATCATCCATCTCCACTGGGGCACCAGCCTGAACTCCTGGAGTCCATGGGGGAAAAAGAGATGAATTTAATGGTACCATTTTCGTCTTCTGACTGGGTGGTTGCCCCAGCATCACTATCTCCACCAGACGATCACAAACAGTTTTAAGAGTTAATAAAAGTTACTGAAGCTCTCTAGATTGCCCTTGAGGAAGTCCAAGAGTCATTCCACAAACTCGTGGACATTTTGCAGAGTATGGGGACCACCCTCAGTCAATGACACTATCCTAGACCTGGCCAAAGTGGTGTGGCACACTCCATCAATATATGGACCCACACCTAAGAGGGCAGAAAAGAGGTACTTTGTTCTTCCCAAAGGAGCAATTTCTCTTCATACATCCTGACCCAGCTCTTTGGTTGCTCAGGCTGCTATGGAAAGGAATCAGCAACAACGCACAAGATCTACCTTTTCAGATAAGGAGGCCAGACACTTGGACTTTCTAGGGAGAAAAGTATTTACATCTAAATACATCCTACAATTCCAAATAGCCAATTATCAGGCACTACTTGTGAAATATATGTTCATGAACTACTGCAAGATTTTGGAATTTAGAAAAAAAATTCCCTCTGGAGGACAGAGTGCTGTTCCAAGTCCTTATTGACAGGGGTAATGAGATAGCCAGATCATCTCTTCAGGCCGCAGTAGATGCAGTTTATGCTGCCTCTAGATCAGTAGTTTCCAAATGGTGGGTCTGGGGTCATGCCATCAGCGGCTGGGGTCACAGGTCCAATAGGCTAGATTTGCCCTGCAGAATGATTTTGTCCACCTCCAAATGTGTCTGCATCTGCTCCACAAACACTTGAGGAGGATGCTGTGATGAAGTGGGACTGTTCTTAATGTTTCCTCTGAATGCTGTAGGGGTGCCTCAGTTTCCCCTATGCATTTCTTAAGTCTCTAGGTGGTGGGATAAGGGGGTGTAATTGTTGCAGAGCAAAGGGCCAGTATACATAAATGGCCGACACTGTCTCCTGGCAACTGATGGCCTGGGCCCTTCCCCCCTGCAAGGTGATAGCTAAAGGGTTGGAGAACAAAGGAATCAGGTGACCTCCTGGCCCGGGAAAGGGACAAAGCCCAGAGGAGGAGGGGCTGAAGAGCGAGTCAGTTGGGCTGGCTGGGGACGTGGAGTGAAGTGCAGATGTGCTTGTCCGGCTTACTGCCCCCCAAAATGGACCCGGCTGAGGAGTCCTGTTCTCTGTACCTACACGCTCTGTTTTAGACCGTGTTCCTGTCATCTAATAAACCTCTGTTTTACTGGCTGGCTAAGAGTCATGTCTGACTTAGAAGTTGGGGTGCAGGAACCTCTGGCTTCCCCAGGACCCCACCTGGGCAGACTCGCTGGGGGAAGCACACGGAGGGGCAGAGGATGCTGAATGCTCAGAGGTCAGACCCAGAAAGGTAGAAGCTGTGTGCGCTTTTTGCCCTGAAGACAGGCTGCTCACAGAGAGGAGACTTCACCAGAGTCCTGACTGGCTTCATAGGGAGCCATTCCAGAGCATTGCCCGGGGACTCCGTGACAGATGCCATTTTGATCCACAAAATAGTGTCCTCTGCACAGTGTGATCTTACATACACTGGACATGCTATATAACTCCATGAGGAGACAGCCTTTTTGCTCTACAAAATGGCAGCCTCTGCTTGGCTATGTGGAGGTCATTTTGCCATTTATACCATAACACCATCCGGCTGTGCAAGGATCAGCTGAGACTTGAACCCAGAAGATCCTTATAATATGGGAGCAGCAGCCTTGTCAAGAAAGCATCCTCTGTGCTTGAGCTGGTAGGAGCCTGTGCTAGCATTTTCTGAGATGGGAATCTGCAGTGGCTTGTGAGGGCCCATATCTTTTTCTCTGCCATTCTGAGCGCTCTGTTGGCACTCAATAAAGAATCAGTGTAAGCTACTGACTCTGTGCTGCCTGGTATCACCACACATGGCCTTCTTAACTCCTGATCTTACTTGCTTAACAGTGAATTGTGCATTCTGATTTGTGGTAGGAGAGGCACAATGGACTCATTTCTATGCAGAGCATCTGGTGCAACCACCAGCAGTGAGTCTAATGATGTAGTTATGAGCAAAAAACAAGAATGTGGGGAACGCCTTTGCTAATATGATAAAGCTTGTCTTGAGTATGGCATTACCTGTGTTTTTGTCAAGAATGAAGAAAGGAGAAAATGTCTGCTGTCACACAGTGTTATCTAGGGAAAGCATGAAGCCTAGTAAACTTAAATGACACTTGGAAACCCTTCACAAGGAACAGAGAAAAACCAAGGTCATTTTTCCGGTGCTTGAAAGAAGGTTTGCCTCAACAAGTGCAATTCAAGAGAACCATTTCTGTCTCTGACCAAGCTCAAAAGACCTCATTTGAGGTAAGTTACTGTATTGCACAGGCCAAGAAGCCTCACACCAATTGCAGATATTTTTGATTTTGCCTTCTGCAATAATATGTGGAAGGTAATGTATGTGTGGAAACCAAGGCAAACAAACTCAAAGCCATGAGACTCTCCAACCACATAGTGAAGTGAAGGAATGAGGCAATAGCTGCAGATAAGGAAAATGCGCTGGTGGAGCTTTTGAAAAACACAGATGCTTTGGCTCTTCAAGTTAATATGAGCACTTAAGGTCGTTATGAACATTTCTTGGCTTTTGTGCAGTATGTATGGGAACATGCAATTCTCAGACATTCTGTTCTGTCTATCTCTTCCTAGACATTAGATGGTATAAGGAATATTCAGTGTGCTACATGTACAAAAATACCCTGTGTGATTGCAGGGTGGGCTTTTGCACAGATAGAGCTCAGTATATCCCAGGCTACAAGGCAGGTCTGTGCATCTTGGGTAAAGAAAGTTGGTCTGTTTGCTGTGTGGACTCACTGCAAGATTCACAGAAAACAACTGTCATATAAAGCTTTGAGTCAAGAGCTAGGTGAAGTCTTGCAGCAGGTCTTATCCATTGTGAACTACATCAAGATTCAGCCTCTTCACACATCTGTTTGCAAAACAGGGTGAAATTTTGGGGTGCAATCATGATGCATTGTTGTTCTGGAGTGACATAGTTAGGCTAAACTATGCTAACTGTGAAGAGGCAAAGGCAAACAAGACTAAAGGGATACTTTTTAAATTGGTCTCCATGCATCTGAAGAAGTGTTTTTTCCCCCACGAAAGCTTATGCCCAAATAAATCTGTTAGTCTTCAAGGTGCCACCGGACTCGTTGTTGTTTTTGCGGATACAGACTAACACGGCTACCCGCTGATACTTTTAAATTTTTAGAACTTTGCAAGGGAAAATCCAAAAATTGTATAAGGAGCATAAATCATATAGAACATTACCAAGTACTTGCTACTTATAATAATAAAAAAAATAGGTTACCAACATATTAACCTTTGCAAACTTGTACACACTACTCTTCCTTACTCTGTGCAGTTAATACTAAATGCATTGTTGTTAACAAGAACAAAGAGATTACTCCACAATATAATGTGTCACTTCAGAGAAGAATCAACTTTTCCTGTCCTTGGCTGTACATAAGAACGTTAAGATGAACTGTCAGGCTGGAGAGAGGCTACGAGCGGAGTTCCTCAGGGGTTAGTCTTGGGACCAGTCTTATTTAATCTTTTTATTACTTTGGCACAAAAAGTGGGAGTGTTCTAATAAAATTGTGGGATGACACAAAGTTGGGAGTATGGCCAATACAGAGGAGGACCGGAATATCATACAAGAAGATCTGGATGACTTTGTAAACTGGAGTAATAGAAATGGGATGAAATATAATAGTACAAAGTGCAAAGTCATGCATGTAGGGACTAAAAGAATTTTTTGCTATAAGCTGGGGATGTCTCAGTTGGAAGTGACAGAGGAGGATCAAAACTTGAGTGTATTGGTTGATCACAGGATGATTATGAGCTGCTAATGTGGTGTGGCTATGAAAAAGGCTAATGCGGTTCTAAGATACATCAGTAAAGTGTTGGTACCATTAGCCTTCTATGATGAGATAACTGGCTCTGTGGATGAGGGGAAAGCAGTGGACGTGGTGTTCCTTGACTTTAGCAAAGCTTTTGATACCGTCTCCCACAGTATTCTTGCCAGCAAATTAAAGTAGTATGGGCTGGATGAATGGACTATAAAGTGGAATAAAAGCTGGCTAGATCATCAGGCTTAACGGGTAGTGATCAGTGGTTCCATGTCTAGTAGGCAGCTGGTATCAAGCAGAGTGCCCGAAGGGTCAGTCCTGGGGCTGGTTTTGTTCAATATCTTCATTAATGATCTGGAGGATGGTGTGGATTGCACCCTCAGCAAGTTTTCAGATGACACTAAACTGGGAGGAGAGATAAATATGCTGGAGGATAGAGATAGGATACAGAGGGCCCTAGACAAATTAGAGGATTGAGCCAAAAGAAATCTGATGAGGTTCAACAAGGACAAGTGCAGAGTCCTGCACTTAGGATGGAAGAATCCCATGCACCGCTACAGACTAGGGACCGAATGGCTAGGCAGCAGTTCTTCAGAAAAGAACCTAGGGTTACAGTGGATGAGAAGCTGGATATGAGTCAATAGTGTGCCCTTATTGCCAAGAAGGCTAACGGCATTTTGGGCTGTATAAGTAGGAGCATCGCCAGGCGATCGAGGGATGTGATCATTCCCCTCTGTTCGGCATTGCTGAAGCCTCATCTGGAGTACTGTGTCCAGTTTTGGGCCCCACACTACAAGAGGATGTGGAAAGATTGGAAAGAGTCCAGCGGAGGGAAACAAAAATGATTAGGGGGCTGGAGCACGTGATTTATGAGGAGAGGCTGAGGGAACTGGGATTATTTAGTATGCAGAAGAGAAGAATGAGGGGGGATTTGATAGCTGCTTTCAACTACCTGAAAGGGGGTTCCAAAGAGGATGGGTCTAGACTGTTCTCAGTGGTAGCAGATGACAGAACAAGGAGTAATGGTCTCAAGTTGCAGTGGAGGAGGTTTAAGTTGGACATTAGGAAGAACTTTTTCACTAGGAGGGTGGTGAAACACTGGAATGGGTTACCTAGGAAGGTGGTGGAATCTCCTTCCTTAGAGGTTTTTAAGATCAGGTTTGACATAGCCCTGGCTGGGATGATTTAGTTGGGGATTGGTCCTGCTTTCAGCAGGGGGTTGGACAAGATGACCTCCTGAGGTCCCTTCCAACCCTGATATTCTGTGATTCTAAGAAATACTTCCTTTTGTTTGTTTTAAACCTGCTGCCTATTAATTTCATTTGGTGACCCCTAGTTCTTGTGTTATGAGAACGAGTAAATAATTTTTCTTTATTTACTCTCTCCACAACAGTCATGATTTTATAGACCTCTATCATATCCTCCCTTAGTTGTTTCTGTTCCAAGCTGAAAATTCCCAATCTTATTAATCTCTCCTCATATGGAAAGTGTTTCATACCCCTAATCATTTTTATTGCCGTTTTCTGATCCTTTTTCAATTCCAAAATATCTTTTTTGAGATGGGGCACATCTGCACGCAGTATTTAAGATATGGGTGTACCATGAATTTATACAGAGGCAATGTGATATCTTCTGTCATCTTATCTATCCCTTTCCTAATGATTCCCAACGTTCTGTTTGCTTTTTTGACTTCCGCTGCACATTGAGTGGGTGTTTTCAGAGAATTATCCACAATGACTCCAAGAATTCTCTCTTGAGTGGTAACAACTAGTTCAGACCCCATCATTTCATATGTATAGTTGGGATTATGTGTTCCCATGTGCATTACTTTGCATTTATTAACATGGAATTTCATCTGCTATTTTGTTGCCCAGTCACCCAGTTTTGAGAGATCCCTTTGTAGCTCTTTGCAGTCTGCTTTGGACTTGACTTTATTAAGTAGTTTTGTATCCTCTACAAATGTTGCCACCTCACTGTTGACACCTTTTTCCAGATAATTTATGAATGGGTTGAACAGCACTGGTCCCAGAACAGATTCTTGGGGTGGGGGTAGGGTGTGTGTCCCACTATGTACTTCTCTCCACTGTGAAAACTGACTTTTTATTCCTACCCTTGGTTTCCTATCTTTTAACCAGTTACTGATCCAAGAGAGGACCTTCCCTCTCATCCTATAACTGCTTACTTTGCTTAAGAGCCTTTGGTGGGGGACCTTTTCAAAGGATTTCTGAAAGTCCAAGTACACTATATCCACTGGATCACTCTTATCCACATATTTGTTGATCCCCTCAAAGAATTCTAAGAGACTGGTGAGGCATGATATCCATTTACAAAAGCCGTGTTGACTTTTCCCCAACAAATCGTGTTCATCTATGTTTCTGATAATTCTGTCCTTTACTATAGTTTCAACCAGTTTGCCTGGTTTTGAAGTTAGACTTACCAACCTGAAGGAAAGAAAAACCCGTGACTGGCCTGTGCCAGTTGAGTTGGGTACATGGGGCTTGGGCTGTGGGGCTGTTTCATTGCTGTGTAGATTTCTGGGCTCAGGCTGGCGCCTGGGCTCTGGGACACTTCCACCCTGCAGGGTCCTAGAGTCTGGGCTCCAGCCCGAGCCCAAAAGTCTACACAGCAATGAAACAGCCCTGCAGACTGAGCCATACGAGCCCGAGTCAGATTCATAGATACTAAGGTCAGAAGGGACCATTCTGATCATCTAGTCCGACCTCCTGCACAGCGCAGGCCACAGAATCTCACCCACCCACTCCTATGAAAAACCTCACCCATGTCTGAGCTATTGAAGTCCTTAAATCATGGTTCAAAGACTTCAAGGAGCAGAGAAGCCTCCCTCAAGTCAACCATGCCCCATGCTACAGAGGAAGGCGAAAAACCTCCAGGGCCTCTCCAATCTGCCCTGGAGGAAAATTCCTTCCCGACCCCAAATATGGCAATCAGCTAAACCCTGAGCATATGGGCAAGATTCACCAGCCAGATACCCAGGAAAGAATTTTCTATAGTAACTCAGATCCCATCCATCTAATATCCCATCTCAGGGAATTTGGCCTATTTACCCTGAATATTTAAAGATCAATTACTTACCAAAATCCCATTATCCCATCATACCATCTCCTCCATAAACTTATCGAGTAGAATCTTAAAGCCAGATAGATCTTTTGCCCCCACTGCTTCCCTTGGAAGGCTATTCCAAAACTTCACTCCTCTGATGGTTAAAAACCTTCGTCTGATTTCAAGTCTAAACTTCCTGGTGGCCAGTTTATACCCATTTGTTCTTGTGTCCACATTGGTGCTGAGCTGAAATAATTCCTCTCCCTCTCCGGTATTTATCCCTCTGATATATTTATAGAGAGCAATCATATCTCCCTTCAACCTTCTTTTAGTTAGGCTAAACAAGCCAAGCTCCTTAAGTCTCCTTTCATAAGACAAGTTTTCCATTCCTCGGATCATCCTAGTAGCCCTTCTCTGTACCTGCTCCAGTTTGAATTCATCCTTTTTAAACATGGGAGACCAGAACTGCACACAGTATTCTAGGTGAGGTCTCACCAGTGCCTTGTATAACGGTACTAAAACCTCCTTATCCCTACTGGAAATGCCTCTCCTGATGCATCCAAAACCGCATTAGCTTTTTTCACAGCCATATCACATTGGCAGCTCATAGTCATCCTATGATCAACCAATACTCCAAGGTCCTTCTCCTCTTCCGTTACTTCTAATTGATGCGTCCCCAACTTATAGCTAAAATTCTTGTTATTAATCCCTAAATGCATAACCTTACACTTCTCACTATTCAATTTCATCCTATTACTATTACTCCAGTTTACAAGGTAATCCAGATCCTCCTGTATAATATCCCGATCCTTCTCCGAGTTGGCAATACCTCCCAGCTTTGTATCATCTGCAAACTTTATTAGCACACTCCCACTTTTTGTGCCAAGGTCAGTAATAAAAAGATTAAATAAGATTGGTCCCAAAACCGATCCCTGAGGAACTCCACTGGTAACCTCCCTCCAACCTGACAGTTCGCCTTTCAGTAGGACCCGTTGCAGTCTCCCCTTTAACCAATTCCTTATCCACCTTTTGATGTTCATATTGATCCCCATCTTCTCCAATTTAACTAATAATTCCCCATGTGGCACGGTATCAAATGCCTTACTGAAATCTAGGTAAATTAGATCCACTGCATTTCCTTTATCTAAAAAATCTGTTACTTTTTCAAAAAAGGAGATTAGGTTGGTTTGGCACGATCTACCTTTTGTAAAACCATGTTGTATTTGTCCCATTTACCATTGACTTCAATGTCCTTAACTAATTTCTCCTTCAAAATTTTTTCCAGGACCTTGCATACTACAGATGTCAAACTAACTGGCCTGTAGTTACCCGGATCACTTTTTTTTCCTTTCTTAAAAATAGGAACTATATTAGCAATTCTCCAATCATTCGGTACTATTCCTGAGTTTACAGATACATTAAAAATTCTTGCTAATGGGCTTGCAATTTCAGGTGCCAATTCCTTTAATATTCTTGGATGAAGATTATCTGGGCCCCCCGATTAGTCCCATTAAGCTGTTTCAGTTTCGCTTCTACCTCTGATATGGTAATATCTACCTCTATATCCTCCTTCCCATTTTCATGCTACCATTATCCCAAGATCCTCTTTAGCCTTATTAAAGACTGAGGCAAAGTATTTGTTTAGATATTGGGCCATGCCTAGATTATCTTTATCCTCCGCTCCATCCTCAGTGTTAAGCGGCCCCACTTCTTCCTTTTTAGTTTTCTTCTTATTTATATGGCTATAGAACCTTTTACTATTGGTTTTAATTACCTTTGCAAGGTCCAACTCTACTCGACTTTTAGCCTGTCTCACTTTATCCCTACATGTTCTGACCTCAATTAGGTATCTTTCCTTGCTGATCCCTCCCATCTTCCACTCCCTGTATGCTTTCTGCTTCTTCTTAATCACCTCTCTAAGATGCTTGCTCATCCAGCTTGGTCTACAACTCCTTCCTATGAATTTTTTCCCCTTTCTTGGGATACAGGCTTCCGATAGCTTCTGCAGTTTTGATTTAAAGTAATCCCAGGCCTCCTCTACCTTTAGATCCATAAATTCTTCAGTCCAATCCACTTCCCTAACTAATTTCCTTAATTTTTGAAAGTCAGCCCTTTTGAAATCAAAAACCCTAGTGCAGATTTATTTTGTTAATCCTTCCATTTAGTTTGAACTGAATTAGCTCATGATCACTTGAGCCAAGATTGTCCCCTACAACCATTTCTTCTATGAGGTCCTCGCTACTCACCAAAATTAAATCTAAAATGGCATCCCTCTAGTCGGTTCAGCAACTACTTGATGAAGGAATCCATCAGCTATCGCATCTAGGAAAATCTGAGCCCTATTATTATTACTAGCACTGGTCCTCCAGTCTATATCTGGGAAGTTAAAGTCTCCCATGATCACGGAGTTTCCATTAGTATTTACATTATTAAAAACATTAAAAAGGGCTGTATCCATATCCAAATTAGATCCCGGAGGTCTATAGCACACCCCAAGCACTATCGTAGGAGAGGCTTTACTAGTTTTCTTCCCCAATGTAATTTTTGCCCAGACAGACTCTGTCTTATCCATTGCATCGCTTCTTATTTCTTTACATTCTACCTCATCATTGATATACAATGCTACTCCACCCCCTTTACCTTTGTTTTTGTCTTTCCTAAACAGCACATACCCTTCAATACCTGTAGTCCAGTCATGACTATTTCACCATGTTTCTGTTATCCCTATAATATCTGGTTTCACTTCCTGCACCAGTAGCTCTAGTTCCTCCATTTTGTTACCTAGACTCCTCGCATTGGTGTACAAACATCTTAATTTTTGCTGTTTGGCCTCGCTCACATTTTGTACCCTATTAGGCACAGTCATTCTACATCCAGTATAACCTATTAGACTAGTATCCACACCGCCCTCACTCCTTACATACATTCTCCTACCCACGGCTGTATCCATTCTTACTTCATTTTCTTCCCTCTCAATGCTAAAATCTGGCGTAGAGATTTTCTGGACATCTCCCATCCATTTCCCCCCAATTCCTAGTTTAAAGCTCTCTTTATCAGTTGTGCCAGCCTCGATCCTAGAAGTCTATTTCCTTCCCTACTGAGATGAAGTCCATCCCGAGAGAAAACTGACCTCTGTCCATGAATGCCTCCCAGTGGTCATACATCCCAAAGCCCTCCTTATAGCACCACTGCCTAAGCCATCTGTTGACAGTCATAATCTTGTCAGACCTTTGTTGCCCTTCTCTAGGAACAGGAAGGATCCCGCTAAAGATCACCTGAGCCTCAATTTCCTTAAGCATCTTCCCCAGCCTAGCATAGTCTCCCTTAATACTTTTCCAGCGAGAATCTAGCCGTATCATTTGTTCCCACATGAAGGATAATTAGGGGATTCTTTCCCGCTCCCTTTAGGATCCTTTTCAACCTCAGGTCTACATCCCGTATCTTAGCACCCAGAAGACAGCACACCCTTCTATTCTCAGGATCAGCTCTAGTTACAGGCCTGTCTATTCTTCTCAATAAAGAGTCCCCGATCACATAGACCTGCCTTTTCCTGGTGACAGTGCTATTCTCCAGTGTCTCCCCTGTTCTCTCTGGCTGCAAGTTCTTTCCATTCCTATTTTCCCTTACAATCTTCTTCAACCCATCCTGTATCCTCCTGGGGCTCATATTTGGTGTAGTCTCCCTTGACTCTTCCCCTTTTTCTATAGGGCTAGCCTCTCTTCTCTTCTTCCTTACCCTTCCACCTTCAGCGACTACCTGCTGAGCCCCTTCTTCATTTTCCAACTCTGCAAACCTGTTCCTAAGCTCTATTTCTCCTTCACTAGCCTGTCTTTTTCTCTGCCTGGTTCTTTGAGTCACATGTTTCCACTGACCACTTTCCTCATCCAGTCTCTCCTCAAAATTCCCCAGCCCTGCTTTTGAGTCTGAGCTTTTCCCTTCAGGTACCTCATATCTTTGCTCCATCATCTGCTCAAACCCCTTCCTAAACTCAACCAGACTTTCCACCTGCATCTCCAAACCTCGGATCTTTTCCTCCATCAGCTCTATCAGACGGCATTTCATGCAGACAAAACTCTTACCGGTTCCCCCACCAGGATCATGTACATACCACAGCTTCCACATCCAGTCATCCTCAATGTGTCTTTCACTGCAGGAGTCACTCCCACAGCTGCCTCTGTATCTGTCATCTCCTTCCCACCTAAATCCTGTTAATCTGGGAAACACAAGCCACACCAAAAAGACCACCCCCCCAGCAAAAGCAAACCCCAAACAAGCACCACAAGCCAAACTCCCACTCAAACTCCCCTGTTTAGAGCTCTGTTTGTTAGCTCCTGTACCGCTGCAGCTGTCTGTGCCGCTGCCTGACTGGGTGGCTACCTTTATAGGGCCCCTAGTCAGAAGCCCCGCCCCCTAGGCAGGGCTCAGCTGCTCTCTCAGCACAAAGCCCCACCCCCTAATCAGGCTCAGCTGCTCTCCCAGCACAAAACCCCTACACACACACTAGTACAAATACTAAAAATACAAAACCAAGTACAACTACCTTCTCCTCCAACAGAACTCCCACTCAAACTCCCCTGTTTAGAGCTCTGTTTGCTAGCTCCTGTGCCGCTGCAGCTGTCTGTCAGCTGGCATGGGTCAGTTGCAGGTTTTTCTTTGCTGTGTAGAGGTACTCTAATTGCTGGGATTGCCTCTGGAGCCCTTTTTAAAACTTGGTGTCACATTCACTACTCTCCAGGCATCTGGTACAGAAGCTGATTTAAATGATAGGTTACAAACCACAACTTAATAGTTCTGCAATTTCACATTTGAGTTCCTTCAGAACTTGTAGGTTCCATTTGATCCTGGTGACTTATTACTGTGTAATTTATCAGTTTGTTCCAAAGTCTTCTCTAGTGACACCTCAATCAGGAATAGTTCCTCAGATTTGTCACCTAAAAAGAATGGTTCAGGTGTGGGACTCTCCCTCACATCCTTGGCAGTGAAGACTGATGCAAAGAATTCTTTTAGCTTCTCCACAATGGCCTTATCTTCCTCGAGTGCTCCTTTAGCACCTTGATTGTCCAGTGGCCCTGCTGATTGTTTGGCCCGCTTCTTACTTCTGATGTATTTAATTTTTTTTTTTGCTGTTCTTTTTTGAGTCTTTTGCTAGTTGCTCTTCAAATTCTTTTTTGCCCTGCCTAACTATACTTTTACATTTGCCTTGCCAGAGTTTATGCTCCTTTCTATTTTCCTCAGTAGGATTTGAGTTTCAGTTTTTAAAGGATGCCTTTTTGCCTCTAACTGCTTCTTTTACTTTATTGTTTAGCCATGGTGGCACTTTTTTGGTCCTCTTACTATGTTTTTAATTTGAGGTAAACATTTAATCTGAGTCTCTATTATGATGATTTTTAAAAGTTTTCATGCTGCTTGCAGGGATTTCACTTTTGTGAGTGTACCTTTTAAATTTCTGTTTAAGTATCTTCCTCATTTTTGTGTAGTCCTCTTTCTGAAGTTAAATGTTATTGTGGTCAGCTACTCTGGTGTGTGTGTCCCCATTCCCCCTCCCCCCCGGGATGTTAAATTTAATTATATTATTGTCGCTATTACCAAGCGATTCAGCTATATTCATCTCTTGGGACCAGGTTCTGTGCTCCACTTAGGACTAAATCAAGAATTGCTTCGTCTCTTGTGGTTCCAGGACTCGTTGCTCCAAGAAGCAGTCACTTATGGTGTCAAGAAACTTTATATATGCATCCTGTCCTGAAGTGACACTTGTCCAGTCAATATGGGGATAGTTGAACTCTCCCATTATTATTGAATTTTCTATTTTTATGACCTTTGTAATCTCCCAGAGCATTTCATAATTACCATCACCATCCTGGTCAGGTGGTCAGTAATATATCCCTACTGCTATATTCTTCTTATTCAAGCATGTAAATTCTGTCCAGAGAGATTCTATGACAGAGTTTGATTAATTTAAGATTTTTCTATGTTTAACTCTATGCTCTCTTTCACATATAGTGCCACTCCCCTAGCGGCACAATTTACTCTGTCATTCCTATATATTCTGTACCCTGCTATTACCATGGCCCATTAAGTATCATCATTTCACCAAGTTTCTGTGATCCCTATTACAGCAATATTCTCATTTAATACCAGGCACTCATGTTCACCCATCTTAGTATTTAGACTGCTAGCATTTGTATACATGCCCTATAAAACTTGTCACTTTTTAGCTGTCTGCCTTCATGTGACGTAAGTAAGGCCCCACGGGTCTAGAACTCAGGTCTGCAATGCTACCAAGCAGTTAATCTGCAGGCTGCCACACAGTGGCAGCTCTAACTAACCTGTGCTCCACTTCCCATGACCTGCTGTGGACACAGACCATGGCAAGCTCTACCTCAGGGTTTGGCAGGCAGCAGCCCCAAGACTCCTGATTGGCTCCCTGTCCTATATAAACCCAAAGGGTGCTCCAGGAAGGGTCTAAGCAACAACATGGATCTTCTGTAGTGGCCATGACCGTGCTCTTGAACTCTTTGCTTGACCTCAGCTTGTTTTGGGTGTCGCCTCCTGATTCGGACTCTGAAACCTGACTTGCGCTCTGATCCTCAGTATTGTCCCTGGCCTGGAACTGACTATGAACTCTTTGGCTACTCCTCACCTCAGTTTGCTCCTGCTTTGACACTTGGTGCTGGCTGCTCTTTTGGGGATCCTGACAATGTAACTGAATGGAACTCATTTTCATTTGACTGTTTCTCTTCAGCTCCCACCTGTACTTATCAAATTCCATTCTCTCCTCCTTCCTAGGATATAAGGAATTCCCATTAATTGATCCTCCCCAAGGGATGTCTCTGTCTGAACCACGTGCTCCTTCACACCTGTCGGCTTTCCCCCATCCCTTAGTTTAAAAACTCCTCTATAACTTTTTTTGATTTTACATGCCAGCAATCTGGTTCCATTTTAGTTTAGGTGGAGCCTAAAGATTCCCCAGTTCCTAATAAATCTAGCCCCCTCCTTCCTACACAATTGTCTCATCCTTGCATTACGTCCCTACAGTTCTACCTGTCTAACTGGCCCTGTGCATGGAACTTGAAGCATTTCAGATAATGCTACGATGGAGGTACTGCACCTCAAGTGCTTACCTAGCAGGCCTAAATTTGGCCTCCAAGGCCTCTCTCCTAGCTTTCCATATGTCATTGGTAACTATATGTACCATGACCACCAGCTCCTCCCCAGCACTACACGTAAGCCTGTCTAGACGTCTCGAGAGATCTGCAACCTTTGCTCCTGGCAGACAATCCACCATGCAGGTCTCCCAGCTATCAATATTTCTAATGATCGATTCAGCTGCTACTATTACTTGTCTCTTCCTAATAATTGGGATTCCCTCCTCCAGAGAAGTATCCTTGGTGCAAGAGGATACCATGACATCATCTGGAAGGAGGATCTCAACTATGGGATCGTTTCCCTCCATTACAGCTTGATGTTCTCCATTCCCAAGACCTTCATCTCCCACAACTTCACAGAGGCTGTCACACTGTGGGTGGGACCACTCTACTGTGTCCTGGAAAGTCTCATCTATGTACCTGTGTGTCTCTTGGCTCTTCTAGTTCAGCCACCCTGGTCTCCAGAGCCTGTACTTGGTCTCTGAGGGCCAGGAGCTCTTTGCACCTAATGCACACAGATACCATCTGGCCACAGCGCAGGTAATCATACATGCTGGATTCAGTGCAATAAACTGGATAGCCCCCATTCTACTGCTCCATTCTCTGTACTCGTGCAGCTTTTTTTGGTTGGGTTTTGTTTGTTGTTTTTTTTCTCCCTCACAGGTGGTGGAGTTTATTGCCCTAAGTTTAAAGAATGTTAATCAGGTGTATCTAACACTCCCACACTGTTTCTAAACTCCCCCACAAAACTTCTGTTAGCTGATCCTGTTTGCTAGTTCCTCTGGTTGCTTAGGAGCTGGCTTTTTAAACCTCTGTTCTCCCTGTATGTCCATCTCCATTCTTGCTGTCCTGTCTGGCTTGGAAGTGCTCCTTAGATTCAATGTTCCTGTGGGTGTACCTCTTTTCAATGAGTATATCCACAAGTGGGGTTTCTTCACCCAGTGGGCCCTCACTTGTCCATTAGACACCTTTTTAATGTGTATCTTCAATAGATGTTCAAATAGTCATTCTCTCTGTTCATATACTGTTTGGGAGTTTTCAGGATTTGTTTTAAGCTAACACAGCTTTTTGATCAATCCACTTTTTCACCAATTATATTTCCTTTTAGTGTTTTCCTTGACTCTCTCTCCAGTATGTCTGTAGATTTTATTTCCCTCTACTTCCCTTCTCTAATAGTGTATGTTCACGTACCCAGCTCTAGTTTTTTCTGCTTCTCCTGACCTGAAACCTTTTCTACTTTCCTTCCTTCCTCCTCCTCCTCACTTCCCAGTCTCCTACTTTTATTCTCCTCCTACTCTAGCTCCAGTTCATCTGCTATCTCAGCAACTAAATTCTTCTCCTTCCCTCTTTCTTTAATAGCTTTTTTTCCAACTGCCCCCTTAAAGCAGATTCCAAGTGTCTTCCCCAGCTCGAACTGCCCTCTTGTTGGCTATCTCTCCTCCCAAGAAAGCATTTTATGATGCTGCATCACTGTTGTAACAGGTGCTAGTGCCAGGGTCAGGGTTACTACAGTTCCACGCTGAAGCTTCTCAAGAGGAAAAGTACTGGGATAATTTTTTTGAACTGAGAGACAAGTTGTGTGCCTATGCAATGTTCTGCAAAAAGAGTGAATTTGTTGATTTTCTGTGACCAAAGGAAGATGTCCCTATGTCAAAGACATATTTGGGAATTGAGTGGATTTAATACACCCACATCCTTCACAGAATCATGAAGAAATTTTTGTTCTGGAAGAATAATCTCTTGAAGACAAACTATGACTGCTTCCTGCAGCTTTGCAAGTTCCAGCTAATAAGGAAATTATTCAGCCTCCCATACAGGTGATGGCTGAGCATCTTAGTCAGCTGGAGGTACAGTTTGCATCCTTTTTCCCGACTTGAGATGACAAAATACGACTGGGTGCAAAACCCCTTTCAGTGCAAGCTTGATGCTATGGGTTTGCCAGCAGCTGAAATTAAACAGCTCATCTACATTTTCTGCAATTGATTCTTGCAAGGAACGTATAACCAACTTTCTTAACAGTAAACCAGAACTCCAGAAGAGAATGAATGTCGTGCACGCTCAGTGCATGCGTTGAAACTGATTGTGCCATTCGCAAGCACATATTTGTGTGAAGCTGGATTCAGTGCACTTGTATCCAACAATTCTCAATGTTGCTCTACCACTGATGTCACCTCGAAGATTAGATGTGCGATTTCTACCCTGCTGCCAGACTTCAAGAAACTTTGTCACAACATTGTGTCACAGTACATTGCATTAAATAATGTACTGAATGTGTAATTACTTGCTTCGTTGCTGTCTGGGGTCACAGGAATCCGTTTGTTTTAAAATGAGCTCACGCAGGCAAAAAGTTTGAGAACCCCTGCTTTAGATGGATGGCTATTGATATGCAAAGGAGTCCTGAATTCATTCTTCAGGTTTCCCTAAGGAAGTACAGTCCTCTGCTGAAGATTTTCCCTTTGAGGAGGTCTACTTGTTCAGGCAAAAAACTGATGAGTCATTGCACTCATTAAAGGACTTAAGGGCAACCCCCTCTGTTCCCTGGATATATATACCCCATCACCCAAAAGGAAATACACAAAGCTACCTTATAAGCATCGACAATATCATAGGTATTTTTTCACCAAAGAGGGTATGAATCACCACGAAAGTGTCAGTGGATACAGGGGAACAAGCATAGTGCTTTTTTCCAGCCACAACAGCCCATCAAGAAGTACTTTCAACAGGACCTTCGAGAGCTGCAAACCCACCCAAGTGCCAGGTCCCCCAAGCTCCAAGATCCATTTTGGTGGCCACCTAGCTCAATTTTCCCATATATAGCAGAAGACAAAAATGGAAAAATGGGTTCTCCATACTGTCCATCTTGGTTACACCATAAAGTTACCTGTCCCTTTTCAGGGACCACTCTCAAGAGATGATTCTCCTACAGGAGATACGGCTACTTACTTCTGGGGAGCCATAGAGCTAGTACCACCTCAACATCGGGGAAAGGGATTATATTCCAAATATTTCCTAATACCCAAGAAGAAAGGAGGATGAAGACCAATATTAGACTCCAGCTCTTCAGTGTCTTCATCCAAAGACTAAGATTCAGGATGGTAACACTGTCCCCAAACAGAAATGAATGGTTCACAGCTCTCAACATAAAAGTTGCCTATTTTCATGTAGACATCCCCTGAGGTTTCTGAGGTTCATGATAGATGTGCACTACTGTCAGTACAGGGTGCTTCCTTTTGGACTGGCAGCAGCGCCCAGCGTATTTACAAAGGTGCTTTCTGTAGTGGCAGCACACTTCTGATGCAACCGTTTCCATACCTAGACAAGTGGCTTCTGACAAGAATGTCTTGTTGGGAAGTAATGACATCAATCTCATATCCCTTCAATCTTCTAACATCACTAGGAATCTGCCTGAATGTAGAATAGTCCATTTTAGCTCCAACACAGACCATAGAATTAATTGCAGGAACTCTAGTCTCAACCATGGCCAGAGCTTACCTCCTTATGGACAGATTTGTGTGAGCATCCTGATCAGTCATGTCAGAAATACCCCACAAACGTTGGTTTGATCATGCCTCTTCCTCCTGGGTCACATGGCATTTTGCACGTATGTGACACTGTTCATGAGGTTCTGACTTGGCTGTCTACAAGCCTGGCTTTGAATGGTATATGTGCCAAGCAGGCACATTATGCCTCCCAGGGTACAAGACTCTCTAGCTTGGTGGCAGGGCAGAGAACAGGTATGCATAGGAGTTCCTTTTGTTCTGCCACCTCCTCAGAAGATACTAATTAAGGATGCCTCCCTTATAGGTTGGGCACGTATCTGGATGACACACAGCCCAGGGAAATGAATGCCTTGCGAGTCCAAGATGCACATAAATCTCTGGAAACTGATTCATACCATTCATTCACTCCCAGCTCATTCAGACAATATGACAACTGTTTTCTAAATCAGCAAGCAAGGGGAAGTAAGATTTACACCCCTTTGCACAGAGGTGGTCCATCTTTGGAATTGGTGTATTTGTCATCAGATTATCCTATTGGCAGGTCACCTTCCAGGGATATACAGTACCCTAGCAGACAGTCTCAGCAGATGCTTATTGATGGATCATTAATGGGAGGCTTAAAATTAGTAATGAAAGATATATTTCATCAATGAGGATTCCTATCTTTGGACCTGTTTGCGTCAGAAGACAACAAGAAATGTACAATATTGCTCCCAGGGAGCGCACAGTCAGAACTCCAAGGGAAATGCCCTTCTAATCCCATGGATAGGAAATGTGATGTATGCTCTTTCCTCCACCCCATCCCAGTCTTACCTTGAGATCTCAGAAAACGCCATCAGGACAAGGCAGCGATCATCTTCATTGCTCCCAAATGATCAAGATAATTCTGGTTCCCCTCTTATCTGACTGTCATCCCATCCACTGTGTAGCATTGAATAATTTCCAGACCACCTCATGCAGCATAAGATCAGGCATCTGAATATGGAGTCACTTCACCTGACGGCATGGTATTTGGATGGGCATTGAATTTAGTGTAGAAATGTCCAACAGCTATTAAAGCCATCCGTAACAATAGCAGGAAAAAATCCACCAGAAGGCCTTACTTAGATAAGTGAGAAAGATTCTCTGTGTGAACTCAATGTCACCAAATGTCCACAGAGGAAACAGACATTCTCACTACTTCAGACTATCTACTTGAAAACGTCAGGTTTTTCCCCTAGCTCTCTATTGGTTCATTTGGTAGTGATCAGCACCTGCCAGTCCTCCTATTGATAACCGTGCAACTTCTGAAATGCTTGCTCAGAACCTACCCTCCAATAGCCAGACCTGCTCCAACATGGGATCTCAACTTGGTCCTTTCCATGCTAAATAAATTACCATTTGAACCTCATCCGATGAAGTGAGCTGTAGCTCACGAAAGCTTATACTCAAATAAATTTGTTAGTCTCTACGGTGCCACAAGCACTCCTTTTCTTTTTGCGAATATAGACTAACACAGCTGCTACTCTGAAACTAGTGACATGTTCACTTTCCCATTTATCTATGAAGGTCATCTTCTTGGTGGCCATCACTTCGGCTAGAAGGGTAGGCAAATTTGGGGCCATTATGGCCAATCCACCATACTCCGTATTCCATAAGGATAAGGTTTCACTGAGACTACACCTAAATTCGTTCCCAAAGTAATCTCAGACTTCCACCTGAATCAGACTATACACTTACCTGTGTGTTTTTTTCCCCCAAGTCTCTCATACCATCAGTGAGGATAAGAGACTCCATTTACTGGATGTATTTTGGCCATTGATGTTCAGAAAACAATGCCGTAGGAGGTCGCCTAGGCTGTTCGTGGCCCGAGATGAACATATGAAGGGACAAGCATTATCGTCACAAGTACTAGCCAAGTGGATTTTGGGATGTATGTTGCTCTGTGAACAGTTATCTGATGCGCCTCCACATCCTAAATGTGAGTCAGCTATGTGATGCTTTTGCAAAAAAAGCAAATGCAATTTTAGGTTGCATTAACAGAGGCATAGCATGCAAGTCACGGAAGGTGATAATACCATTCTACTTGGCTCTGGTTAGGCCTCAGCTGGAGAACTATGTCCAATTTTGTCACCAATGTATAGAGGTAGAGAAACTGAAAAGAATGCATAGGTGAGCAACAAAGATGATTAAAGAGATGGAATGCAAGCTATATTACCAAAGGCTGAAGGAACTGGGAATGGTTAGTTTGGAAAAGAGGAGATTAAGGGGGGACATGATAGCAATCTTTGAATACTTGAAAGGCTGTCATAAAAAAGATGGAGAAAAGTTGTTCTCTCTGGCCACAGAGGGTAGGACAAGAGGCAATGGGTTCATACTACAGCATAGCAGATTTAGATTAAATCTCAGGAAAAACTTCCTAACTGAAAGAACAGTAGGGCAATGGAACAGAGTGCCTAGGGAGGTTGTGGAAACTCCTTCACTGGAGGTTTTCAAAAGGAGCCTGGATAATCATCTGTCTTGGATAGTTTAGACACACAAAATCCTGCATCTTGGCAGGCGGGAGGTAGATTTAGGTGACCCTTACGGTCTCTTCTAACCCTATGATTCTGTAATCTTGTAAATATGGCCTACCTTCTTTGGTCCTAGATGTATACATTTGCGTTTAGCCATATTAAAATTGTTTGTTTATACCCAGCTTACCAAGTGATCCAGATCGCTCTGTATAAGTGACCTGTCCTCTTCATTATTTACCACTCCCCCAATTTTTGTGTCATCTGCACACTTTTATCAGTGATATTTTGTTTTCTTTCATGTCATTGATAAAAATGTTAAACAGCGCAGGGCCAAGAATCAATCCATATGTGACCTCTCTAGAAATACACTTGCCTTTATCAAACTTGTAATCTAATTAAAAAAGGTATCAGGTTAGTTTAACAGTTTATTTTTGCATGAACCCATGTTGATTGGCACTGATTATATTATTCCCCTGTAATTTTTTTTATTGAGTATCATATCAGCCATTCCATTGGCTGACAGGCCTATAATTACCTGGGTCATCCTGTTTACCTTTTAAAAATATCGGCAGAGCATTAGCTTTCTTCCAGTCTTCTGGAGCTTCCCCAGTGTTCCAAGACTTATTGAAAAGCAACATTAATGGTCAGCTCTTCTGCCAGCTCTTTTGAAACTCTTGGTTGCAAGTTATCTGGACCTGCTGATTTCAAAATGTCTAATTTTAACAGCTGTTGTTTAACATCCTCCTGAGATATTACTGGAATGGAAAGTGTGTCATCATCATCTGGTATGACTATATCTTCTGTTTTTCCCCAAATACAGAACAGAAATATTTACTGAATATTTCTGTTGCTATGACCCTAACTATGATCTTTGATTTTTAGGTAGTAGTAACCATGTTTACTGTGCAAGTATATTCAGTAAAGTATATTAATCTTGGTTAGGTCAAGGCTGTTTGTCTGTGTGTGGTTCCCAGGAGCTGAATATATGTATTGTGACTCGTATTTTGTAGTGGTACCCCAAAACTTCTTGGTTCAAGGAGAAAAAGTCTATCCTGAAGAGCTTGCAGTCTAAGAAGGCACACATCATGTAGGGAGAGTTTATTGTAAAGTATCAGCTATCCAGTTCTACTTTTACATAATTACTTTGCTAATTCCCTATGGCAAAAGGAGGTCGATGAGGGATTTGAAGGTGGCGAGGATAGAAGCCTTGCAGATCAGCAGAGGGCGGTGCATTCCAAGTGTAAGTGGCAATGTGGAAAAAAGTGAAAAGATAGTTGGAGGAGAAAGGAGCAAGACTGGCAGCACTGACAGAACAGAGGGGAGATATGATAAGAAACAAGAGCAGAAAGGACAAGAAGCTTGAACTTGGTGCAGTGGATGAATTCAAAGGTCATGGGGAGGTGACACAGTCAGAGTGCCTGACTCTGAAGACTCTCAGCAGCAGTGTTTTGTTGTAATTGCACTGCTGGGAGGTGATGTGGGTGTGAGGGAAGTTGGAGAGGAAGAAGTCACAATGATCAAGACAGGAGATGATGAGAACTTCCATTGTGGGGATAGAGAGAAATGGAGTTATGAAGGAAGGAGGGGCAACATTAGGATGTAGCCTGGATGGACAAGGGAGAGCCAGAGTCAGAGCTGACTTACAAGTTATGGACCTGGAGTAATAGGGAGAAAATGGTGGTATTGTCAATGGAGATTTGCAGTAGTGGGGAGGGTTTGGAAGAAAGACCAGAGTTCAGTTTGGGCCACATTAAATTTAATCTTGTGGTGAGACGCTCCCAGAGAGACATTAGAGAGACGGGCCTTATGAAGGACAGGATGGACAAAGACAGAATGGGTGTAAAGAGGTAGATCTATGGTTTATTTGTGTACAGATGGTAATTGAAGCTGTGTGAGTAAATTAATAGAGGGAGAGGAGGAGGGGACATTACAGGGGGACTTGACAGCAACCACTGTATTAGCATGTCTAATACTTTTTATTATAAAAAAATCGTGTTACCTTTTATTGAGAAACATGAATACTTCCACTACTTGCAGCAGGTTTTTGAGATGCGGCAAGGGGAAAATCCTCTAGCTGAAGAACTGCTTTTTCTTTCTCCCATTTAGCTGAGGTACAAACTGTTGAAAAATCACCATTTCTCTTTTCTCACTTGTGTTCCTCAAGAAAATTTTGTCAGCACCAAAATAACTTGCCAAGCAAAATGAGGCCTTATTCTCAACTTGATGGCATTTCTCTGTTTGTTAGTAATGCACTAACTTTTGAACAGTTTTAAAATTTCAGAGAATATTCTAGGGATCAATGGCTAGAACCTTATTGATTTTGGTGAAAATTGGAAAAGCTGAAAGGGAAAAATGGGGGGACATGGAGCCCCTGGGATCTGGTTAGCAGCAGCTTCAGAACTGTCTAGATCACTAAATGCATCTGATGAAGTGAGCTGTAGCTCACGAAAGCTTATGCTTAAATAAATTTGTTAGTCTCTAAGGTGCCACAAGTCCTCCTTTCCTTTTTGTAGATCAAAGAACTGGTTGATGGCAGCCATTAACACATTCCAGCATAAGAATACCTCACACCCCCACCTCCCCAGTTTTGCTGATCCTTCCAATACCAATAGTGGAAAAATATTGACACCCTGAATGAGTTCTCTCCCAGGCAGAAAGAAAAATAAGAATGTGTGTGTTGGGGGGAGAGCTTGGTATTCGAGGCATGGTGGAATGGGGTACACAGACCCACTGGCACAGTGGAGAAGGTGGAGTAACGAGTATAGGAGAATGTGGGGCACTATGGAGCTCCTGCCATAGTGGTGAAGAGGTGATAAGGGAGCACACTAATCCCTTGGCGTGTGGCAGGGACAGTGGTATGATAGGAAGGGGACATGAGGGACACAGAGCCCCTGGCTTGTGGTACGCCGGGGGGGGGGGAGAGGACGAAGAAGGGGGCATACAGAGCCCCAGGTATGGGAGGAATGGGGTGGCACAAAGCTCCTGGCATGAAGGAGGAGAGTGGGCATTGCAGGGAGTCCCTGAAATAGAGGGGAATGGGAAGGGAATCTTTGCGGGGGGGCATAGAAGAATGCATGGAGCCCTTGTTATATGTAAGCTGGTGCTGGTGGCGCAATTAGAGCAGCAGGAATGGGGAAGAGAGCTGGGCTTTCAGTGGGATCAGAGGGTAATGGCTTTCATCCAGACCACACCACACGATCCATTGTCTACAGCCAAGCTCTACGATACAACCGCATTTGCTCCAACCCCTCAGACAGAGACAAACACCTACAAGATCTCTATCAAGCATTCTTACAACTACAATACCCACCTGCTGAAGTGAAGAAACAGATTGACAGAGCCAGAAGAGTACCCAGAAGTCACCTACTACAGGACAGGCCCAACCAAGAAAATAACAGAATGCCACTAGCCATCACCTTCAGCCCCCAACTAAAACCTCTCCAACGCATCATCAAGGATCTACAACCTATCCTGAAGGACAACCCATCACTCTCACAGATCTTGGGAGACAGGCCAGTCCTTGCTTACAGACATTCCCCCAACCTGAAGCAAATACTCACCAGCAACCACACAATAGAACCACTAACCCAGGAACCTATCCTTGCAACAAAGCCCGTTGCCAACTGTGTCCACATATCTATTCAGGGGACACCATCATAGGGCCTAATTACATCAGCCACAATATCAGAGGCTCGTTCACCTGCACATCTACCAATGTTATATATGCCATCATGTGCCAGCAATGCCCCTCTGCCATGTACATTGGTCAAACTGGACAGTCTCTATGTTAAAGAATAAATGGACACAAATCAGACGTCAAGAATTATAACATTCAAAAACCAATTGGAGAACACTTCAATCTCTCTGGTCACTCGATTACAGATCTAAAAGTGGCTATACTTCAACAAAAAAGCTTCAAAAACAGACTCCAACGAGAGACTGCTGAATTGGAATTAATTTGCAAACTGGATACAATTAACTTAGGCTTGAATAGAGACTGGAAGTGGATGGGTCATTACACAAAGTAAAACTATTTCCCCATGTTTATCCCCCCCACTGTTCCTTAGACATTCTTGACAACTGCTGGCAATGGCCCACCTTGATTATCGCTACAAAAGGTCCCCCTTCCCCCCCAGCTCTCCTGCTGGTAATAGCTCACCTTAAGTGATCACTCTGGTTACAGTGTGTATGGTAACACCCATTGTTTCATGTTCTCTATGTATATAAATCTCCACACTGTATTTTCCACGGAATGCATCCGATGAAGTGAGCTGTAGCTCACGAAAGCTTATGCTCAAATAAATTTGTTAGTTTCTAAGGTGCCACAAGTACTCCTTTTCTTTTTGTGAATACAGACTAACATGGCTGCTACTCTGAAACCTATTAGAACAGTGGTTTTCAAGCTGATGTCCATGGACCTCTAGGGGTCCACACACTACGTCTAAGGGGCCTGTGAAAGGTTGTCATTACCATAGAACAGTGGTTTTCAACCTGTGGTCCGCGGCCCTCTGCAGCTCTACAGACTATCTAAGATTGCCAGAGGGGTCCACATCTCTATTTGACATTTTTTAGGGATCTGCAAATGAAAAAAGGTTGAAAATCACTGTATTACAATTATTTGAGGGGGTCAACAAATGTGTAGAAGGTGATCCAGTGGATATAGTGTAGCTGAACTTTCAGAAAGCCTTTGACAAGGTCCCTCACAGAAGACTCTTAGTATGCAGTCATGGGATAAGAGGGACAGTGCTCTCGTGGATCAGTAGCTGGTTAAAAGACAGGAAACAGGGTAAGAATAAAAGATCAGTTTTCATAATGGCGAGAGAGTGGTGTCCATATTCATAAATAATCTGGAAAAAAGCCTAAACAGTGAGGTAGCAACATTTGCAGACATATAAAATTATACAAGATAGTTAAGTCCAAAGCAGACCGTGAAGAGTTACAAAGGGATCTCAGAAAACTGGGTGACTGGGCAACAAAATGGCAGATGAAATTCAGTGCTGATAAATGCAAAATAATGCACACATAAAACATAATAAAAGCTATACATACAAAATGATGGGATCTAAATTAGCTGTTACCATTCAAGAAACCCATTGTGGAGTCTTTGTGGTGAGTTCTCTGAAAACATTCACTTAATGTTAGCAACCATTAGGAAAGGGATAGATAATACAGTAAGACAGAAAATATAATACCATGATATATACCAGTGGTACATCCACAACTTGAATACTGCATGCAGTTCTGGTCATTACATCTCAAAAAAGATACAAGAGAAGGGCAACAAAAATGATTAAGGGTATGAAACAGCTTCCCTATGAGGAGAAATTTAAAAGACTGGGATATTTCAGCTTGGAAAAGGGATGACTAAGGGGGGAATATGACAGATATCTATAAATACTTGAATGGTGTGGAGAAAGTGACTAAGGAAGTGTTATTTACTTCTTCTCATAAGGTAAGAACTAGTGGTCACCGAATGAAATTAATAGGCAGCAGGTTTAAAACAAAAGGAAGTATTTCTTCACACAATGCACATTCAACCTGTGGAGCTCATTGCCAGGGGATGTTGTGAGGGCCAAAACTATAATGGTGTTCAAAAAGAATGAGATAAATTCATGGATGATAGGTCCATTAATAGCTATTATCTTAAATGGTCAGGGATGCAACCCCATGCTCTGGGTGGCTCTAGCCTCTGACTTCCAGAAGCTGGGAGTGGACGACTGGTGATGGATCACTCCATGATTGCCTGGTCTGTTCATTTCCTTTGAAGCACCTGCCATTGGCCACAGTGAGAAGACAAGCTATTGGGCTAGATGGATCATTGGTCTGACCCAGTATGGCCATTCTTATGGTGTTCCCTAACTTTTGAGTGTTTGACTTTCTTTTAATTTATCTTTAATTTTTTTTGGGGGGATTACTAGAATGAATGACAATAACTACAGTTAAATTAGGGTAAAATATATATATAGAGATCTAATCCCTTTCTGCTTCAGGGCATAATAAATAAACCAACCACAAACTGGATTAAGAACAAATTTAACTTGCGAGATTATTCCATAGAATCATAGAATCATAGAATCATAGAATATCAGGGTTGGAAGGGACCCCAGAAGGTCATCTAGTCCAACCCCCTGCTCAAAGCAGGACCAAGTCCCAGTTAAATCATCCCAGCCAGGGCTTTGTCAAGCCTGACCTTAAAAACCTCTAAGGAAGGAGATTCTACCACCTCCCTAGGTAACGCATTCCAGTGTTTCACCACCCTCTTAGTGAAAAAGTTTTTCCTAATATCCAATCTAAACCTCCCCCATTGCAACCATAACTGCAAACAAAACCCCAAAACAAAAGCCATAATGGATACCTTCCTCTTAAGCATCTGAGACTGGTGGAAATAGAATATTGAATTACATGTGCCACCAGTCTGATCTGACACTGCACATCCTGTGTTCCTGTCTGCAGACTCAGGCAGACAGGGTTGCGTTGTGGTCACATCCGGAAGGTTCTTTCATAACCATAAGGACTAAACTTTTGTTTTGTTTTTAATAAAAAGAAAAGGAGTACCCGTGGCACCTTAGAGACTAACAAATTTATTAGAGCATAAGCTTTCGTGAGCTACAGCTCACTTCATCGGATGCTGTAGCTCACGAAAGCTTATGCTCTAATAAATTTGTTAGTCTCTAAGGTGCCACGGGTACTCCTTTTCTTTTTGCGAATACAGACTAACACGGCTGCTACTCTGAAACCTTTGTTTTTAATGAAAGCTTAAATTCTATAGCAAGTGTTTTTCAGACTCCTCCTGAGTGGATTTGTCACATCCAGTTTTAAATAAGTGGGTCAGTCAAAATGTCCTTAAAATATCCCAGATTCTGCTTTATAGACTATATTTTAGATAAGAGGCCCAGGTCTGGGGACTTCTGACTCTAGGAAAGACTGGGCCCAGGGAAGGAGGATGGAGGGAATGAGGTGTCTCTGTTACTGCTCCTCAGACTACTAAAATGCTTTCACCTAGGGGCCAAAAAGCGATTAGTAAAAGGAACAGGAAAACAAGGTGGGTGCAAAGCTTGTTTGATCTCCGTGTGTCCCCCAGGCAAGACAGGTCTTTCCCTGTATTCCACAGTGAACACTGGGGGAAGGAGGGTCTCTTCCCCTCTTTAGAGAATGCTATAGGGATGGGGATCTCCCTACTCCCCCTCCCATAGATAAGGCTGTGAGGTCCTTCTCCCTCCCTCTCCCCACCAGAGTACTGCAGCTTTCGCTCTGTTTCTGTCAAGGCCTCCACAGAGAACACTCCAGGTCTACAGCTTCTGTCTGAGCGTGAATGGTTTCTTTGTTCCAGGGCAGAGACCCTGTGCTGCCTCCTGCGGGTCCCACTCTGTGGGAATAGGGACATTCAGGGCATTCTCAGGGGGCTGGTGTGTGCAATGAGAGTAGGTCATTGTGAGATGCACAAGCCATGTTTTCTGGGACAGAAGGAGTTAACTTTCCTAGTCCATCCTTCCTCACCCTCCTTTTCTCCCTCCCTCCAGCTGCTGCCTTTTGAGTCCTGCAGCTAGGCCAGGGGCTGACCTTCACAGAGAGAGTTTGCTCACTGAGCATGCTCACTTCCTTCTGCTGTCTCTCATCTGCTCCAGGGACCCCAGTGCTCACAGGCAGCGTCCTGCTGGGAAGGAATGTGTACAGCACATCCCGGCTCCAGGCTTACCACAGGTCAGGGGCCCAGGCTGTCTTTGTGCTCCAGCTGTGGGACCACTAGCTCCTGCTCCCTGGCTCTCCCTGCCTGCACTGCTGGGAGAAAAGCCGTTGCCATTTGGTGCTGTTGGTGCTTCAGTGACTGGAGGAGAGATGGGGGGACATTAAGGGGGATTCCTGTTTTGACTGCTGCAGCAGCCAGCACTGGCTGAGGCAAGGCGTAGTCCTACACCACAAGACACTCCTTTCACACATTCATTGCTCAAATACTACAGTGACGGGGGCTGAGTGGGGATGGGGGTGCTTTTATGATAAATAGATTTGGATGAGGTTCTGCTTTTTGTGGCATTGGGATGAAGGTCTATCCATAAACTTGTGGGAGTGCTATAAACACCTGAAACAGAGGAGCTAGACAATAAATGTCTTTTCTTACATCAGCTAGGCTGATTCTGGAGAGCTGTGTCTTTGCAACCTTATGTCTTGCCTTGTGGCTGAGTGACAGCAGTTTTAATATCCTCTGTGTGTGTTGAGCCTTTGTATCTGTCTGTATATTTGTGTGTCTGTCTGTGTAAATGATGTATTTATCTTTTGTGAGTAGATATATTTGATTATATAAGGGGGAGACTGTATTAGAAGATTTTAGAGTAGCAGCCATGTTAGTCTGTATTCGCAAAAAGAAAAGGAATACTTGTGGCACCTTAGAGACTAACAAATTTATTTGAGCATAAGCTTTCGTGAGCTACAGCTCACTTCATCGGATGCAGTTCCAGCCTCAGAGAGATCACAATATCAAATAGATAGAAAAATCTCCTAATTCATTCCCATCTTCTGTATGATTGGATGGGAGCTATAATAAATAACCCTTCTAATATAGCTCCCATCCAATCATACAGAAGACGGGAATGAATTAGGAGATTTTTCTATCTATTTGATATTGTGATCTCTCTGAGGCTGGAACTGTTCATAGATTCATAGAGTTTAAGGCCATAAGGGACTGTTAGATCATATAGTCTGACCTACCGGATAGCACAGACCAGTAGATTTCACCCTATTATCCCTGCATTGAGCCCAGTCACTTGTTGGCTAACATATCTTCCAGGAAGGCATCCAGTCTGGATTTGGTTAATTAACTCTGTGTTAGTTATTGGTATACTGATTAATAAAATGGGCACTGATTGGGATCCACATTAGAAATAATAGGAATACCATAAGAGAGATGTTTCAATAATCCTGTTGCCACTGAAGTTGGTGATTTCCCCAAAGATGGCAGCAACCAGAGATGGATGTGTTTTGTGATGAGGACTTGGCAGTGTTTGTTGTGCTAAAAGCAGGACAAAGGGCTAGAAAGGATGGCCCATGCATTTCAGTATGTTTTTGGGACCTGAAAGGGAGATGAAACTGAAGAGATACAAGCCAGATGCTGCCTCACCAAAAATGGAGGAGAGACAGCCGTGTTAGTCTGTATTCGCAAAAAAGAAAAGGAGTACTTGTGGCACCTTAGAGACTAACAAATTTATTTGAGCGTAAGCTTCCGTGAGCTACAGCTCACTTCATTTCCACCGAATGCATCCGATGAAGTGAGCTGTAGCTCACGAAAGCTTATGCTCAAATAAATACATTCTACCATTATGGAAGAGCCAGCCCTGCTAAGTAGGGAATGGCTGCTATGTTTGTCTACAGTCACTGAATTGCCAGTGTCTAACTCATTTGCTGGGTGAAGTCTTAGGGCATTTGCAGTATGAAATGGGCTGTAAAATCCAGTAACCTCAGCCACCTTGTCACTCTAATGCCCTGGGGCTGATATGGCTACAATACTGCATACATATGTAAAATCCATAGTCAATGTTTTTTTACTTTACCCATCTCTTTAGTATGCAGCTTTTATTTCCTGGGGAAGACATGCTTTCTTGTTTACATTAGGCTTTTTGTTACACCTGACTTGATATTTATGCTTAATGGCACCCATGGTGTTATTGTTTGTGCCCATCAATCACCTTTGTGGTGTCTGTCACTCTAGTATGTAAGAATAAGGGCAGGTCACCCTGGCAAGGTTATGGGGGCATTGTAGAAGGGGAGCAGCAAATCAAGCAGCATGCCCCAGTCACTAGCTCTATGCTACACGCACTCCTTTTTTCACAGACTCCCCTTCTCTGTGTCCTTTTTCTGTTTTGTCTCTCTCACTCACACACACACACACACACACACACACACACACACACACACGTTCTCACACTCTTTCTTACACACGCTCTCTCTCTCTCTCTCTCTCTCTCTCCCCCCTGCTATTTCTCTTTCTTGTCTAAAGGGCTTAGTTCTCAGTCTCATTTGCTGGAAATGCTGCCAGTGAATGTTTGTGTGTGCTGCCTGCCAGGTCTCTGGGGAAAAGGCCTGAAAATACAGTGCAGGAGGAGTAGTGGGAGCAGGGGAAAGCCATTGTTTCTCACTGCTTGCCTGGTGCATTTTCCAACTGGAAAAATCTCTCTGTGAGGACTAAGAAAAGGAGTACTTGTGGCACCTTAGAGACTAACAAATGAAGTGAGCTGTAGCTCACGAAAGCTTATGCTCTAATAAATTTGTTAGTCTCTAAGGTGCCACAAGTACTCCTTTTCTTTTTGCGAATACAGACTAACACGGCTGCTACTCTGAAATCTGTGAGGACTGAGTTTCATGTCATTGCCGAAGCCCTGCCTCCCCCCCCCCCCATCCCATTGCTCAGAATCTGCCACCCCTCATGCTGAGGAGGAGAGGTTGCCCTACTACTAAAAAGCTTAGACGTGTTTTCAGTTTGCCTCCTGCTTATCTCTGTTGTTTGGACAGAGAGGTTTAAAAAGCTGGATTTTCTGTCCCTGCAGAGTAAACACAGAGAACCCGGCAGCACAAACTATTTCTGGCTTATCAGTTGAGGAATGCAGCAGCTGAGGATTAGCGTGAGTGGGCCGTCAGGAAAACCCTGAAGGGGCCCCCTCCCCACTCAGCTCTATTAGAAGTGTGAGAGCCCAGCAGGACTCAGAGGGGAGAGTTGGAGAAAAAGGCAGAAAAGGGAAAGAAAGAGGAAGAGAGAGAGTGAGAGAGGCTGAGCAGACCCTGATGGCTACAGATGAAGTTACAGGAGGGGCTCGCAAAGCTACGAAAAGCAAACTTTTTGAGTTTCTGGTCCATGGGGTGGTGAGTCGGGAAAGTTAGTGAGCTGGCTTGGTCTGAATAGAGGAGTGAGTGGAGACTGGAGGCTCTGTGATGGGCTGAAAGCAGCCCCTACAATATCTTCTGGGGGCTTCGGCGAAATGCCGTATAGCTAGAACACAGGGATCTGTGAAGCCCCCAGAACATGCACGGAGTCATTGGTAATACAGGGTTGGGTTTGGGGGAATGTGTGCTGCAATTTCTGCTCTTGACTCTCCATGAATGGTGAATGGTTTGCTTTTGAACCTGATCACAGTGCAGGGTCTGAACTGGTTCTGACCCTAATGGGCTCATTGGACACTTGGTTCTGTTGTCAAACTTTTGTGTGTTTGTTTGTTTTTTAATTCTGATGAAAGCCCAGTAAAGCCTTGAATGGTGCTGCCTCTGGTACTTGTCTTATACTTAGCTCTCCTGTATCTTCTGGCTACCTAACAGGTGGCTTTGAGGGGTTCTAAGAGATTAGCTCTGCAGGTCCTTAGCAGTCCATAGGCACTCGTTGGTTAGGGAATCTTAGATGGTCTGGGTGCTATGCTTTAAGGAATCATTAAATCTTTATAAGATTACTACAGTGTTTGGAGACCTCCTGACACTCAAGCTCTCCATTTATGGGGAATTGCAAGCCCCTATTCCACCGTTATTGGAGAACATGTTCTGCAGATGTTCCTGCCAGTGATTGAGAACAATCACAGCTTATGACATTGGGATTTCTTAAGGAGACTTTAAATTTAGCAAACATCAGAGTACTGGAAAATCCTAGGAGTACAAATGCTGAATGAATTTCAATGATCGTGTGAACTTTCTCTTTTGAGGTCTCCCTGCTATGACATTTCCAAGACATCAGCTGAGGGCTTCTATATCAAGATCACAGGAATCTTAAGTGCTCACTTTTCAGATTCCCTAAGTGTCTCCATAATTCAGGACATGCCAATCCTGGCTGTTTAGAGTGTAATTTGTAATTTACAAACACTAGATACAGTGAGATCTGCCAGGCTAGGGACATTGAAGTGGTATGCTGTTTGTGTGAGAACTGAGAGATGATGACCATTGTACTTGTGTCCTACAGAACTAGTTAAGGAATATATTGTGAGAATACACCTGATATATTGGGCTGGCCTGTGGAGTGGCTTGACAGTGCATGTGTGGGTGGACATGCAGGTGTGGCCTGGTGGTGGGGAGTAGTGAGCTGGCATGTGAGCAGGGGCATCTGGGTTTCAGATGTGCAGGCGTGCGGGGGTAGTATGGCAGTTGGCAGACATGCAGGTGTGGCCTGGTGGTAGGTGGGTGGGAATACTTGGGGGGGATGGACATGTGGGGGTGGCCTGGCAGGTGGGAGCAGCCTGGCAGCAGACAGGGAATCATCTGGGGGTGGCCTGGAAGTAGATGGCTGGGGATGAATTAGTTGGGGATTGGTCCTGCTTTGAGCAGGTGGTTGGACTAAATGACCTCCTGAGGTCCCTTCCAACCCTGATATTCTATGATTCTATGACAGCCTGGGGGTGGATAATCAGGCATATGGGGTGGCCTGGTCGCAGGTGCATTGGCCTGTGGGGGCAGCCTGGTGAGCTCACAGTCTGTCACTCAGGAGTGGCCTGGCAGCAGATGGGTGTATGGATGGGCACATGGGTGTGACTTGGTAGCGTGTGGCAGGCTTGCAAGGTGGCCTGGCGGTGGATGGGTGGGCATCTGGGTGTGGAAGAGAATGCAGGGATGGTCTGGTGGAAGGCAGGCGGGTGGATGAACACGTGAGATGTCTTTTTTTTTTTTTTTTTTTTAATTATAGTTTCCAAGGTTTCTTTTTGTAATTCCAGACTAATTCACTTTTCTATGGTACTAGGAAGATAAAGAACATAAGAATGGCCACACTGAGTCAGACCAACGGTCCATCTAGCCCAGTATTCTGTCTCTGACAGTGGCTGGTGCCAGAGGCTTCAGAGGGAATTAATAGAACAGGACAATTGTCCAGCGATCCATCCACTGTCGTACAGTCACAGCTTCTGTCAGTCAGAGGATTAGGGATACCTGTTTGGCTGAAATGGTTATTATAAAACACCTGTGTGGACATGGTGTGATAGAGAAAAATTGGCTTCTGTAAAGGAGGATCAGGTCTCTTCGATGTTTGAAATTTTTGAGGATGTTGACAAAATGGTGGTTACAAGGGAACTGATTTCCATTGTTTATTAGGACTTTCAAAGAGCCTTTGATGTAGTTTGTCAAAGAAGGGTATAAGGAAATTATTTCCTTGTCTGCACTGGGATTTCAGCCATCAGACTGTGTAGCTATAGTTGTGCAAGCCCCTGGTGTAGACACTTTTGCACCGTGACATGCTTTAGTGCAGCTTTTCCCTGGTTTCAAGATTTGACAGGACCTCCTCTGCCCTATTCACCACTTTATCCCCTCTCTATCAATGAAGTTGAGGCTTCTTGCCTGTTTTCCTCTAACCTGTACACCTGCTCCAGTGACCCCATTGCTTCTTGCTTGCTTATCTCCTTCATCTACGCTCTCATCTCCTCCCTTGCCCTTCTCTTGAATCTCTCACTTTCCCCAGGCTTCTTCACTTTACGACATAAGCACAGCTTAATCTTCCCTATCATAAAAAGTAACCCTTGACCCTACCTGCCTCCTCAACCACTGTCCCATCTCCCTTGCTCCGCCCATATAATTGAACGTGCCATTTGCAATTGTTGCCTTGATCTCTGTCTGTCTATCCGAGCAGTCAATCATCATCATAGTATCTGAGACCCATTCATGTAAAATCAACGGCAATAAGAAAGTCCCAAATAGATTTATTGAAGTTTGTGGCTCTCCTCTCTGTTTGGGGTAAAAGCTCTTGCTGGGGTGGAGTTGGTTGGTTGATTTGTTAGTTGAGGGGGATGTTTGAGGTATGTGGGGATATCGATACTCTGAATGTCATTCTTGCTATGAGGAGTCTGATGGCACCTTAAAGACTAACAGATATATTTTGGGCATAAGCTTTCGTGGGTAAAAAAACCCCTTTTTCAGATGCATGGAGTGAAAATTACAGATACAGGCATAAATATATATACTGGCACATGAACAGAAGGAAGTTACCTTACAAGTGGAGAACCAGTGTTGACAAGGCCAATTTCGTCAGGGTGGATGTGGTCCACTCCCAATAATTGATGAGGAGGTGTCAATACCAAGAGAGGGAAAACTGCATTTGTAGTGAGCCAGCCACTCCCAGTCCGTATTCAAGCCCAAATTAATGGTGTTAAGTTTGCAAATGAATTGTAGCTCTGCAATTACTCTTTGAAGTCTGTTTTTGAAATTTTTTTTGTTGAAGAATGGCTACTTTTAAATCTGTTATTGAATGTCTAGGGAGATTGAAGTGTTCTCCTACTGGCTTTTCTGTGTTACCATTCCTGATGTCTGATTTGTGTCCATTTATTCTTTTATGTAGAGACTGTCGGGTTTGGCCAGTGTACATGGCAGAGGGGCATTGCTGGCACGTGATGGCATATATCACATTGGTAGATGTGCAGGTGAATGAGCCCCGATGGTGTGGCTGATGTGGTTGGGTCCTATGATGGTGTTGCTAGAGTAGATATGGGAACAGACGTAGGCAATGGGGTTTGTTACAGGGATTGGTTCCTGGGTTAATGTTTCTGTGGTGTGGTGTGTAATTGCTGGTGAGTATTTGCTTCAGGTTGGGGAGCTGCCTGTAAGCAAGGACTAGCCTGCCTCCCAAGGTCTGTGAGAGTGAGAGATCATTTTCCAGGATAGGCTGTAGATCATTGATGATGTGCTGGAGTGGTTTTAGTTGGGGGCTGTATGTGATGGCCAGTGATGTTCTGTTATTTTCCTTGTTGGGCCTGTCCTGTAGTAGGTGACTTCTGGATACCCGTCTCGCTCTGTCAATCTGTTTTCTCATTTCCCCAAGTGGGTATTGTAGTTTTAAGATGCTTGGTAAAGATCTTGTAGGTGTTTGTCTCTGTCTGAGGGATTGGAGCAAATGCGGTTATATTTTAGGGCTTGGCTAGACAATGGATTGTGTGATATCGGAGAATATTTTATTGCCCTTATGTAAATCCATGGTACGCCCACATCTTGAATACTAAGTGCAGATGTGGTCCCCTCATCTCAAAAAAGATATACTGGCATTAGAAAAAGTTCAGAAAAGGGTAAATAAAATGCTTGGGGCTTTGGAACGGGTCCCATATGAGGAGAGATTAAAGAGGCTAGGACTTTTCAGCTTGGAAAAGAGGAGACTAAGGGGGGAATATGATAGAGGTCTATAAAATCATGAGTGGTATGGAGAAAGTGAATAAGGAAAAGTTATTTACTTGTTCCCATAATATAAGAACTAGGGGCCACCAAATGAAATTAATGGGTAGCAGGTTTAAAACAAATAAAAGGAAGTTCTTCACTCAGCACACAGTCAACCTGCGGAACTCCTTGCCTGAGGAGGTTGTGAAGGCTAGAACTATAACAGGGTTTAAAAGAGAACTGGATAAATTCATGGAGGTTAAGTCCATTAATGGCTATTAGCCAGGATGGGTAAGGAATGGTGTCCCTAGCCTCTGTTTGTTGAGGGTGGAGATGGATGGCAGGAGAGAGATCACTAGATCATTACCTGTTAGGTTCACTCCGTCTGGGGCACCTGGCATTGGCCACTGTCGGTAGACAGGGTGCTGGGCTGGATGGACCTTTTGTCTGACCCAGTATAGCCATTCTTATGTTCTTATGATGTGTCCTGGATGGAAGCTGGAGGCATGTAGGTAAGTATAGCGGTCAGTAGGTTTCCAGTATAGGGTGGTGTTTATGTGACCATCATTTATTTGCACTGTAGTGTCCAGGAAGTGGATCTCTTGTGTGGACTGGTCCAGGCTGAGGTCGATGGGTGGGGTGGAAATTGTTGAAATCCTGGTGGAATTCTTCAAGGGCCTCCTTCCCGTGGGTCCATATGATGAAGATGTCATCAATGTAGCACAAGTAAAGGCGGGGTGCTAGGGGACAAGAGCTGAGGAAGTGTTGTTCTAAGTAGCCATAAAAATGTTGGCATACTGTGGGGCCATGTGGGTATCCATAGCAGTGCCGCTGACTTGAAGGTATAAGTTGTCCCCAAATCTGAAATAGTTGTGGGTGAGGACAAAGTCACAAAGTTCAGCCACCAGGTTTGCCGTGACATTATCAGGGATACTGTTCCTCACAGCTTGTAGTCCATCCTTATGTGGAATATTGGTGTAAAGAACTTCTACATCCATGGTGGCCAGGATGGTGTTTTCAGGAAGATCACCAATGCATTGTAGTTTCCTCAGGAAGTCGGTGGTGTCTTGAAGATAGCTAGGAGTGCTAGTAGTGTAGGGTTTGAGGAGAGAGTCCAAATAGCTAGATAATCCTGCTGTAAGAGTGCCAATGGCTGAGATGATGGGGCTTCCTGGAGTTCCAGGTTTATGGATTTTGGGTACCAGGTAGAATACCCCTGTTTATGGTTCTAGGAGTGTGTCTGTGTAGATTGGTTCCTGTGCCAATGCAGGGAGTTTCTTGAGCAGATGGTGTAATTTCTTTTGGTACTCCTCAGTGGGATTGGAGGACAGTGGCTTGTAGAATGTGGTGTTGGAGGGTTGCCTGGAAGCTTCCAGTTCATAATCTGACCTGTTCATGATGACTACAGCACCTCCTTTGTCAGCCCCTTTAATTATAATGTCAGAGTTGTTTCTGAGGCTGTGGATGGCGTTGTGTTCTGTATGGCTGAGGTTATGGGGCAAGTGATGCTGTTTGTTAACAATTTTAGCCTGTGAAACGTCTTCAGAAGCTCTCTATGTAGAAGTCCAGTCTGTCATTTCGACCATCAGGAGGAGTCTACGCAGAATTCTTTTTTATGTAGTGTCAGTAGGAGGGTTCCTGTGGGTCAGTGCAGGGTTCAGTGGTGTGTTGAAACTATTCCTTGAGTCATAAATGGCGAAAGTAGGCTTCTAGATCACCGCAGAACTGTATTATGTGCGTGGGGGTGGTGGGGCAGAAAGGGAGTCCCCGAGATAGAACAGACTCTTCTGCCGGGCTGCATATGTGGTTGGATAGATTAACAATATTGTTAGGTGAGTTAAGGGTACTACCGTTGTAGCCCCCTGTGACATGTAGGAGTTTAGATAGTTTACTGTCCTTTTTTCTCCGTAGAGAAGTGAAGTGTGCATTGTAAATGGCGTATCTTATTTCTGTAAAGTCCAGCCACGTGGTAGTTTGTGTGGAAGGTTGGTTTTGTATGAGAGTCTCCAGTTTGGAGAGCTCATTCTTGATCTGCTCCTGTTTGTTGTACAGGATGCTGATCAGGTGGTTCCTCAGTTTCTTTGAGGGTGTGTGGCACAGTCTCTCACCATAGTCAGTGTAGTATGTCGATTGCAATGAATGTTTTACCTTCAGTCCATTTGGTAAGAACATAAGAATGGCCATACTGGATCAGACCAAAGGTCCATCCAGCCCAGTATCCTGTCTGCTGACAGTGGCCAATGCCAGGTGCTCCAGAGGGAGTGAACATAACAGGTAATGATTAAGTGATCTCTCTCCTGCCATCTATCTCCACCCTCTGACAAACAGAGGCTAGGGACACCATTCCTTACCCATCCTGGCTAATAGCCATTAATGATATCCATCTGTTTGCACTTGGACAGGAAGATGATGTCTGTCTGTATCTGTGTGAGTTTTTTCATGAAGTTGATGGATTTCCACTTTGTATGGCTAAATTCAGTGCCTTGCATGGTGCCAAGTATCCTCATTGTTTTTTGTGGATACAGACTAACACGGCTACTCCTCTGATATTTGGCACCATTCTTGCTAAGGTATAACGACTTTTTTGAAGAGGAGAGTTTTGCAGTGTTTCCCTAAAACTGTCAGACTCTTGATTTACCTGATCTTCTTTGAAAATATGCTCCATGTCCAGATCCTCTCAAATGAGAAACGTTTGTTTCCATCTTTCACACACTTTGGCTTCTACCGTGTTCGCTCCACCCAAATTGCTTTCACTAATTACCTCTTCTCAGCCAAATATCAAGGCCTTTAAATCGGGTCCTTCTCGAACTTTCAGTCTCCTATCCTCTTACGGTTCTCTCTCCCTCATATCTTCTTCAATGTCTTACACCCTTCTCTGTGGGCATTTCCCAAGGCTTTATCCTTGTTCCTCTCCTTTCTTCTGTTTGCACACTGCTGGAAAGGTGCTGCCCACCTTGATTATCACTACAAAAGGCCCCCCCCCCCCCCGCTAGTAATAGCTCACCTTAAGTGATCACTCTCATTACAGTTTTCAGAGTAGCAGCCGTCTTAGTCTGTATTCGTAAAAAGAAAAGGAGTATTTGTGGCACCTTAGAGACTAACAAATTTATTTGATCATAAGCTTTCGTGAGCTACAGCTCATTTCATTGGATGCATTTGGTGGAAAATACAGAGGGGAGATTGATATACACACACAGAGAACATTAAACAATGGGTTTATCATACACACTGTAAGGAGAGTGATCACTTAAGATAAGCCATCACCAGCAGCGGGGGGGAAAGGAGGAAAACCGTATGTACCATCATGTTCTCTATGTATATAAATCTCCCCACTGTATTTTCCACTGAATGCATCCGATGAAGTGAGCTGTAGCTCACGAAAGCTTATGCTCAAATAAATTTGTAGTCTCTAAGGTGCCACAAGTACTCCTTTTCTTTTTACACTATTTCTAGGTGCTCTTATGCATAAGCATAGCTTTAATTACCATCTTTGTGCTGATCTACTTGTCTGTTGATAAACTGTCTCCCTCTATCCAATCCTGCCTCTCAGGCTATCTTTCTGACATCTCCTTGCAAGATGTCCAGCCATTATTTAAGCTCAGCTTGGCCAAAACTGAGCTAATAATAATCTTTCCCCATTCTCCATTTTTCTGTCTGTGAGTACTACCACAGTCCTTCGTCTCACTCTGCTCTCTGGTCTGTATGTCATCTTTGACTCCGCCCTCTCCTTCAACCCATGTATACAGGCAGTATCTAAATCTAGCCACTTCTTCTTGTACAAGCTCTCAAAGATCCAGCTTTTTTTTGCTGGTACATCCTGCCAAAGCTCTTGTCAAAGCAACTGTCACATTGCACTTTGATTCCTGTAATCTCTTCCTTCCTGGCCTTGACACTGCCAACCCAGGCTTCATTATGTTAATTCAAAATGCTGCTGAGAGGTTTATCTTCCTGTCCTGTGCTTCTGACCAATTCACCCTCCTTTTTTGTGTCCCTTTACTGGTCCCCCTTCTCCACCTTTTCAAACACAACGGTCTTCTGGCTATTTATTATTTGCATAACTGTAGTTCTGAGGAGTCCTAGTCATGGACCAGGATCCCTACAGTGCTAGGTGCTGTACAACTCAGTACAACAGGATGGTCCCTGCCCCAAGGAGTTTATAATGTCAGCCTAAGACAAGAGACAAAGGATGGATGTAGATAGATGGGGGAGTACAAGGAAACAGTGAAATAATGTTATTGATAGGCAGTGGCCACAACACATCAGCAGCCTAACTGTTGTCAAGTTTTTTGTCAGCATCAATGCAAGTGATGTCTTCTTGTGTAAGCCCGTCCCTCATTTGTCCCCCCCCGACCTGTCAAATCAAATTTCTTCTTGCAGTGTTATTGATACCAGCTCGGATTACCTGCTTTTCCTATAAGTATCTTTGTACTTTTCCCCACACAGTCTGTTGTGCATGGGAGCTTTCCATGTTAAAATTCATAAGTCCACCACTTTCTCCTCTTTTAAATCCCTCTTTAAAATTTATTTTTGCCATGATGCCTACTAATCACTATTAGTGTCTAGTATTGGCTAGACACTGAGACTGCTAATTTATGCAAACATACCTATCTGTTACCTTGTCCCCTTGACCAACCTCCACACCACATTTGTCTGCTTATCAACCTGGACATAAAATTAGACTTTGAGTGCTCTGGGGCAAGGACTCTTTGTTTCATTCATTTGTACAGTACCTAGCACAATGGACTGGAGTCTCTAGGCCAGAAGTGGGCAAACAACGGCCGCGGGTCATGTCCGGCCTGTGGGATCATCCTGCCCGGCCCCTGAGCTCCTGGCCCAGGAGGCTGTCCCCCCTCCCCACAGCCACGCCGCCGTGCAGCGCAATGCTCTGGGTGGCGGGGCTGCAGAGTCCAGCCTGACCCAGTGCTCTGTACTGCACGGCGTGGCTGCCTGTCTTGGTGCAGCTGCTCTGCCAGCCACCGGTTCTCCAGGCAGTGCGGTAAGGGGGCAGGGAGTGGGGGGTGATGGGTTGGATAGAGGGCAGGGGAGTTCGGGAGGTGATCAGGGCATGGATAGGGGTCGGGGTGGTTAGAGGGTGGGGAACGGGGGTTGAATGGGGGCAGGGGTCCCGTGGGGGCAGTAAGGAAGGAGAGGGGGAGTTGAATGGGGTGGTGGTGGGCGGTTAGGGGCAGGGGGCAGTTAGGGGTGAGGGGTCCAGGGGTGGTTGGATGGGGCAGGGGTCCAGGGGGGCAGTCAGGAAGGAGAGGGGGGAGTTGGATGTGGCGGTGAGAAGCAGTTGGGGCGTGGAGTCAGGGGGCGGTCAGGGGACCGAGAGCGGAGGGTGGTGGTGGATGGGGCAGGGGTCCCTGGGGGGCCGTCAGGGAACGGGGGGGGTTGGATGAGGCAGGAGTCCTGGGGGGGCCATCAGAGGGCGATAAGCAGGGGGATGGATGGGGGCAGGGCCGAGCCATGCCTGGCTGTTTGGGGAGGCACAGTCTCCCCTAACCGGCCTTCCATACAATTTCAGAAACCCGATGCGGCCCTCAGGCCAAAAAGTTTGCCCGCCCCTGCTCTAGGCACTACCACAATATAAGTAAATAAGTGATAAGGGGCATAAGTGGTCAGTTTTCCTTTTAGCTAAAGGCTAACAATGGAGCGTGGTGCCAGAAGAATTCATACAAGGAATGGTTTCAGAGTAGCAGCCATGTTAATCTGCATTCACAAAAAGAAGTAAAAAGAAAAGGAGTACCCATGGCACCTTAGAGACTAACAAATTTATTAGAGCATAAGCTTTCGTGAGCTACAGCTCACTTCATCGGATGCATTTGGTGGAAAAAGCAGAGGAGAGATTTATATACACACACACAGAGAACATGAAACAATGGGTTTATCATACACACTGTAAAGGAGAGTGATCACTTAAGATAAGCCATCACCAGCAGCAGGGGGGGGGAAAAGGAGGAAAACCTTTCATGGTGACAAGCAAGGTAGGCTAATTCCAGCAGTTAACAAGAATATCAGAGGAACAGTGGGGGGTGGGGTGGGAGGGAGAAATACCATGGGGAAATAGTTTTACTTTGTGTAATGACTCATCCATTCCCAGTCTCTATTCAAGCCTAAGTTAATTGTATCCAGTTTGCAAATTAATTCCAATTCAGCAGTCTCTCCTTGGAGTCTGTTTTTGAAGCTTTTTTGTTGAAGTATAGCCACTCTTAGGTCTGTGATCGAGTGACCAGAGAGATTGAAGTGTTCTCCAACTGGTTTTTGAATGTTATAATTCTTGACGTCTGATTTGTGTCCATTCATTCTTTTACGTAGAGACTGTCCAGTTTGGCCAATGTACATGGCAGAGGGGCATTGCTGGCACATGATGGCATATATCACATTGGTAGATGCGCAGGTGAACGAGCCTCTGATAGTGTGGCTGATGTGATTAGGCCCTATGATGGTGTCCCCTGAATAGATATGTGGACAGAGTTGGCAACGGGCTTTGTTGCAAGGATAGGTTCCTGGGTTAGTGGTTCTGTTGTGTGGTGTGTGGTTGCTGGTGAGTATTTGCTTCAGATTGGGGGGCTGTCTGTAAGCAAGGACTGGTCTGTCTCCCAAGATCTGTGAGAGTGATGGGTCGTCCTTCAGGATAGGTTGTAGATCCTTGATGATGCGTTGGAGAGGTTTTAGTTGGGGGCTGAAGGTGATGGCTAGTGGCGTTCTGTTATTTTCTTTGTTGGGCCTGTCCTGTAGTAGGTGACTTCTGGGTACTCTTCTGGCTCTGTCAATCTGTTTCTTCACTTCAGCAGGTGGGTATTGTAGTTGTAGGAATGCATGATAGAGATCTTGTAGGTGTTTGTCTCTGTCTGAGGGGTTGGAGCAAATGCGGTTATATCGTAGCGCTTGGCTGTAGACAATGGATCGAGTGGTATGATCTGGATGAAAGCTAGAGGCATGTAGGTAGGAATAGCGGTCAGTAGGTTTCCGATATAGGGTGGTGTTTATGTGACCATCGCTTATTAGCACCGTAGTGTCCAGGAAGTGGATCTCTTGTGTGGACTGGTCCAGGCTGAGGTTGATGGTGGGATGGAAATTGTTGAAATCATGGTGGAATTCCTCAAGAGCTTCTTTTCCATGGGTCCAGATGATGAAGATGTCATCAATGTAGCGCAAGTAGAGTAGGGGCATTAGGGGACGAGAGCTGAGGAAGCGTTGTTCTAAGTCAGCCATAAAAATGTTGGCATACTGTGGGGCCATGCGGGTACCCATCGCAGTGCCGCTGATTTGAAGGTATACATTGTCACCAAATATGAAATAGTTATGGGTCAGGACAAAGTCACAAAGTTCAGCCACCAGGTTAGCCGTGACAAGCCAGTCCTTGCTTACAGACAGCCCCCCAATCTGAAGCAAATACTCACCAGCAACCACACACCACACAACAGAACCACTAACCCAGGAACCTATCCTTGCAACAAAGCCAGTTGCCAACTCTGTCCACATATCTATTCAGGGGACACCATCATAGGGCCTAATCACATCAGCCACACTATCAGAGGCTCGTTCACCTGCGCATCTACCAATGTGATATATGCCATCATGTGCCAGCAATGCCCCTCTGCCATGTACATTGGCCAAACTGGACAGTCTCTACGTAAAAGAATGAATGGACACAAATCAGACGTCAAGAATTATAACATTCAAAAACCAGTTGGAGAACACTTCAATCTCTCTGGTCACTCGATCACGGACCTAAGAGTGGCTATACTTCAACAAAAAAGCTTCAAAAACAGACTCCAAGGAGAGACTGCTGAATTGGAATTAATTTGCAAACTGGATACAATTAACTTAGGCTTGAATAGAGACTGGGAATGGATGAGTCATTACACAAAGTAAAACTATTTCCCCATGGTATTTCTCCCTCCCACCCCACCCCCCACTGTTCCTCTGATATTCTTGTTAACTGCTGGAATTAGCCTACCTTGCTTGTCACCATGAAAGGTTTTCCTCCTTTTCCCCCCCCCTGCTGCTGGTGATGGCTTATCTTAAGTGATCACTCTCCTTTACAGTGTGTATGATAAACCCATTGTTTCATGTTCTCTGTGTGTTTATATAAATCTCTCCTCTGCTCTTTCCACCAAATGCATCTGATGAAGTGAGCTGTAGCTCACGAAAGCTTATGCTCTAATAAATTTGTTAGTCTCTAAGGTGCCACGGGTACTCCTTTTCTTTTTGCGAATACAGACTAACACGGCTGCTACTCTGAAACAAAAAGAAGTGTTATTTAATTTATTTATCTGGAAAAGGATTTGAGCCCTGATTTTTAATATGCAGATTTTGCCACAAAACTCTTCATACATTGTTGGGTTCTAAATTAACTAAGGGAGCCATTCAGGAAAAAAGCCTGGACATCACAGTGGCCTGCCCAATATGCAGCAGCAGCCGCCAAGAAAGATAGCAAAATATTAGCATGCGTAAAACATGGGACGGAGAATAATATAGAAAATATTCCAATCAGAATCAATGGCATGCTCTTACCTGGAATATGGTGTTTGGTTTTGGTCATCCTAGCTACAAAAAAAGTTAGAGCAGAAAGAGAGGAGGCTCAGAGATTGGAGATAACAATTAGAGGCCTGAAGAAACTTCTCTGTCAACAGAGAATGAAAAGATGCAGGAAATGAAATAAAAGGGCCAAGACAATGATATAAAATCATAGAATGTATGACTGAAAGGGCCCTCAATAGGTCATATAGCCCAGTCCCCTGAATGATGATAAATGGTATAGAGAAGTAAATCAGGCAAGCTTCTTTCCTTTTCTCATAATATAAGTACAAGGGCACAGTCAACAAAACTGAAAGATAAGTTGAAAACTGATAAAAGTAAATGATTTTTCCCACTATGTAACTAGCCTATGGAACTCGCTGCCACAGCATGTCGTTGAGCCCAAGAGCATAATAAATTAAAAAGGATTAGACAGTTACACAGGTAATAAGAATATAAAATTACATTCAATAGTGTAATTTTTTTTACAAGGGATATACATTTTGCTTCAGAACATAAGCCAACCTGAGACTCGCAGAGGCTATAAAGATAATTTCCCTTTGCATAAGTTATTCCATATCTCTAATGCAGGGCTTCTTGCACCTTCCCTGAAACATCAGGTCTCAGCTGTTCTCAGAGACAGGATATTGGAAAAAAGAAAAGGAGGACTTGTGGCACCTTAGAGACTAACAAATTTATTTGAGCATAAGCTTTCGTGAGCTACAGCTCACTTCATCGGATGCAAGCTGGAGTTGATTGATCACTGCTTTGCTCTTTAGGGCAATCCTGTGCTGGGTTATTAGACAAACAGAAACTCAGAGTATGTGCTAGGGAAATTGAGAAAAAATATGAGCAAAACTGATTGGAAGAGAGGAAGGTGATCGGGAACACTCAAACCATCCTGATGTGTAGAAAGAATAGTAAATATGGCAGGCGACCAGCTTGGCTTCACAGTGAAATCCTTGCTGATCTTAAACACAAAAAAGAAGCTTACAAGAAATGGAAGATTAGACAAATGACCAGGGAGGAGTATAAAAATATTGATCAGGCATGCAGGAGCGAAATCAGGAAGGCCAAATCACACTTGGAATTGCAGCTAGCAAGGGACGTTAAATGTAGCAAGAATGGTTTCTTCAGGTGTGTTAGCAACTAAAAGAAGGTCAAGGAAAGTGTGGTCCCCTTTCTGAATGAGGGAGGCAATCTAGTGACAGAGGATGTGGAAAAAGCTAATGTACTCAATGCTTTTTTTGCCTCTGTCTTCACGAACAAGATCAGCCCCCAGACTACTGCACTGGGCATCACAGCATGGGGAGGAGGTGACCAGCCCTCTTTGGAGAAAGGAGTGGTTCGGGAGTATTTAGAAAAGCTGGACGATCACAAGTCCATGGGGCCGGATGTGCTGTATCCGAGAGTGCTAAAGGATTTGGCGGATGTGATTGCAGAGTCGTAGGCCATTATCTTTGAAAACTCATGGTGATCGGGGGAGGGCCTGGACGACTGGAAAAAGGCTAATGTAGTGCCCATCTTTAAAAAAGGGAAGGAGGAGGATCCTGGGAACTGCAGGCCGGTCAGCCTCACCTCAGTCCCTGGAAAAATCATGGAGCAGGTCCTCAAGGAATCAATTCTAAAGCACTTAGAGGAAAGGAAAGTGATCAGGAACAGTCAGCATGGATTCACCAAGGCAAGTCATGCCTGACTAATCTAATTGCCATCTATGACGAGATAACTGGCTCTGTGGATGAGGGAAAAGCAGTGGGCGTGTTGTTCCTTGACTTTAGCAAAGCTTTTGATACAGTCTCCCACAGTATTCTTGCCAGCAAGTTAAAGAAGTATGAGCTGGATGAATGGACAATAAGGTGGATAGAAAGCTGGCTAGATTGTTGGGCTCAACGGGTAGTGATCAATGGCTCCATGTCTATTTGGCAGCCGGTATCAAGTGGAGTGCCCCAAGGGTCGGTCCTCGGGCCGGTTTTGTTCAATATCTTCATTAATGATCTGAAGGATGGCATGGATTGCACCCTCAGCAAGTTTGCAGATGAAATTAAACTGGGAGGAGAAGTAGATATGCTGGAGGGTAGGGATAGGATACAGAGGGCCCTAGACAAATTAGAGGATTGGGCCAAAAGAAATCTGATGATTCATAGATACTAAGGTCAGAAGGGACCATTCTGATCATCTAGTCTGACCTCCTGCACAACGCAGGCCACCGAATCTCACCCACCCACTCCTGCGAAAAACCTCACCTATGTCTGAGCTATTGAAGTCCTCAAATCATGGTTTAAAGACTTCAAGGAGCAGAGAATCCTCCATCAAGTGACCCGTGCCCCATGCTACAGAGGAAGGCGAAAAACCTCCAGGGCCTCTTCCAATCTGCCGTGGAGAAAAATTCCTTTCCAACCCAGAATATGGCGATCAGCTAAACCCTGAGCATATGGGCAAGATTCAGCAGCCAGATACTACAGAAAATTCTTTCCTGGGTAACTCAGATCCCACCCTTCTAATATCGCATCACAGGCCATTAGGCCTATTTACCATGAATATTTAAAGATCAATTAATTACCAAAATCACGTTATCCCATCATACCATCTCCTCCATAAACTTATCGAGTTTAATCTTAAAGCCAGATAGATCTTTTGCCCCCACTGCTTCCCTTGGAAGGCTATTCCAAAACTTCACTCCTCTGATGGTTAGAAACCTTCGTCTAATTTCAAGTCTAAACTTCCTGGTGGCCAGTTTATCTCCATTTGTTCTTGTGTCCACATTGGTACTGAGCTTAAATAATTCCTCTCCCTCTCCGGTATTTATCCCTCTGATATATTTATAGAGAGCTATCATATCTTACCTTCTTTTAGTTAGGCTAAACAAGCCAAGCTCCTTAAGTCTCCTTTCATAAGACAAGTTTTCCATTCCTCGCATCATCCTAGTAGCCCTTCTCTGTACCTCTTCCAGTTTGAATTCATCCTTCTTAAACATGGGAGACCAGCACTGTACACAATACTCTAGGTGAGGTTTCACCAGTGCCTTGTATAATGGTACCAAAACCTCCTTATCCCTACTGGAAATGCCTCTCCTGATGCATCCCAAGACCGCATTAGCTTTTTTCACAGCCATATCACATTGGCAGCTCATAGTCATCCTATGATCAACCAATACTCCAAGGTCCTTCTCCTCCTGGGTTACTTCTAATTGATGTGTCCCCCACCTTATAACTAAAATTCTTGTTATTAATCCCTAAATGCATAACCTTACACTTCTCACTATTCAATTTCATCCTATTACTATTACTCCAGATTACAAGGTCATCCATATCCTCCTGTATGATATCCCGGTCCTTCTCTAAATTGGCAATATCTCCCAGGTTTGTATCATCTGCAAACTTTATTAGCACACTCCCACTTTTTGTGCTGAGGTCAGTAATAAAAAGATTAAATAAGACTGGTCCCAAAACTGATCCCTGAGGAACTCCACTGGTAACCTCCCTCCAGCTTGATGGTTCACCTTTCAGTAGGACCCGTTGTAGTCTCTCCTTTAACCAATTCCTTATCCACCTTTCAGTGTTCATATTGATCCCCATCTTTTCCAATTTAACTAATAATTCCCCATGTGGCACGGTATCAAACGCCTTACTGAAATCTAGGTAAATTAGATCCACTGCATTTCCTTTGTCTAAAAAATCTGTTACTTTCTCAAAGAAGGAGATCAGGTTGGTTTGGCACAATCTAACTTTTGTAAAACCATGTTGTATTTTGTCCCATTTACCATTGACTTCAATGTCCTTAACTACTTTCTCCTTCAAAATTTTTTCCAAGACCTTGCATACTACAGATGTCAAACTAACAGGCCTGTAGTTACCCGGATCGCTTTTTTTCCCTTTCTTAAAAATAGGAACTATGTTAGCAATTCTCCAATCATACGGTACAACTCCTGAGTTTACAGATTCATTAAAAATTCTTGCTAATGGGCTTGCAATTTTGGGTGCCAGTTCCTGTAATATTCTTGGATGAAGATTATCTGGGCCCCCCGATTTAGTCCCATTAAGTTGTTAGAGTTTTGTTCCTACCTCAGATATGGTAATATCTACCTCCATATCCTCATTCCCATTTGTCATGCTACCATTATCCCTAAGATCCTCTTTAGCCTTATTAAAGACAGAGGCAAAGTATTTGTTTAGATATTGGGCCATGCCTAAATTATCCTTAACCTCCACTCCATCCTCAGTGTTTAGCGGCCCCACTTTTTCTTTCTTAGTTTTCTTCTTACTTATATGGCTATAGAACCTTTTACTTTTGGTTTTAATTCCCTTTACAAGGTCCAACTCTACTCGACTTTTAGCCTGTCTCACTTTATCCCTACATGTTCTGACCTCAATAAGGTATCTTTCCTTGCTGATCCCTCCCATCTTCCACTCCCTGTATGCTTTCTGCTTTTTCTTAATCACCTCTCTGAGATGCTTGCTCATCCAGCTTGGTCTACAACTCCTGCCTATGAATTTTTTCCCCTTTCTTGGGAAGCAGGCTTCTGATAGCTTCTGCAGCTTTGATTTAAAGTAATCCCAGGCCTCCTCTACCTTTAATCCATAAATTCTTCAGTCCAATCCACTTCCCCAACTAATTTCCTTAATTTTTGAAAGTCAGCCCTTTTGAAATCAAAAACTCAAGTTGCAGATTTATTTTTGTTAATCCTTCCATTTAGTTTGAACTGAATTAGCTCATGATCACTTGAGCCAAGATTGTCCCCTACAACCATTTCTTCTATGAGGTCCTCGCTACTCACCAAAATTAAATCTAAAATGGCATCCCTGTTGAGGTTACAGGGACAAACCATCCCGATGAGTCGAAAGAATAGTAAATATGGCAGGCGACCAGCTTGGCTTAATGGTGAAATCCTAGCGGATCTTAAACATAAAAAAGAAGCTTACAAGAAGTGGAAGGTTGGACATATGACCAGGGAAGAGTATAAAAATATTGCTCGGGCATGTAGGAAAGATATCAGGAGGGCCAAATCGCACCTGGAGCTGCAGCTAGCAAGAGATGTCAAGAGTAACAAGAAGGGTTTCTTCAGGTATGTTGGCAACAAGAAGAAAGCCAAGGAAAGTGTGGGCCCCTTACTGAATGAGGGAGGCAAGCTAGTGACAGAGGATGTGGAAAAAGCTATTGTACTCAATGCTTTTTTTGCCTCTGTTTTCACTAACAAGGTCAGCTCCCAGACTGCTGTGCTTCCCCACAAAATGGGGAAGAGATGGCCAGCCCTCTGTAGAGATAGAGGTGGTTAGGGACTATTTAGAAAAGCTGGACGTGCACAAGTCCATGGGGCCGGACGAATTGCATCCGAGAGTGCTGAGGGAATTGGCGGCTGTGATTGCAGAGCCCTTGGCCATTATCTTTGAAAACTCGTGGCGAACGGGGGAAGTCCCGGATGACTGGAAAAAGGCTAATGTAGTGCCCATCTTTAAAAAAGGGAAGAAGGAGGATCCTGGGAACTACAGGCCGGTCAGCCTCACCTCAGTCCCTGGAAAAATCATGGAGCAGGTCCTCAAAGAATCAATCCTGAAGCACTTAGAGGAGAGGAAAGTGATCAGGAACAGTCAGCATGGATTCACCAAGGGAAGGTCATGCCTGACTAATCTAATCGCCTTTTATGATGAGATTACTGGTTCTGTGGATGAAGGGAAAGCAGTGGATGTATTGTTTCTTGACTTTAGCAAAGCTTTTGACACGGTCTCCCACAGCATTCTTGTCAGCAAGTTAAGGAAGTATGGGCTGGATGAATGCACTATAAGGTGGGTAGAAAGCTGGCTAGATTGTCGGGCTCAACGGGTAGTGATCAATGGCTCCATGTCTAGTTGGCAGCCGGTGTCAAGTGGAGTGCCCCAGGGGTCGGTCCTGGGGCCCGTTTTGTTCAATATCTTCATAAATGATCTGGAGGATGGTGTGGATTGCACTCTCAGCAAATTTGCGGATGATACTAAACTGGGAGGAGTGGTAGATACGCTGGAGGGGAGGGATAGGATACAGAAGGACCTAGACAAATTGGAAGATTGGGCCAAAAGAAATCTAATGAGGTTCAATAAGGATAAGTGCAGGGTCCTGCACTTAGGATGGAAGAATCCAATGCACCGCTACAGACTAGGGACCGAATGGCTCGGCAGCAGTTCTGCGGAAAAGGACCTAGGGGTGACAGTGGACGAGAAGCTGGATATGAGTCAGCAGTGTGCCCTTGTTGCCAAGAAGGCCAATGGCATTTTGGGATGTATAAGTAGGGGCATAGCGAGCAGATCAAGGGACGTGATCGTTCCCCTCTATTCGACACTGGTGAGGCCTCATCTGGAGTACTGTGTCCAGTTTTGGGCCCCACACTACAAGAAGGATGTGGATAAATTGGAAAGAGTACAGCGAAGGGCAACAAAAATGATTAGGGGTCTAGAGCACATGACTTATGAGGAGAGGCTGAGGGAGCTGGGATTGTTTAGTCTGCAGAAGAGAAGAATGAGGGGGGATTTGATAGCTGCTTTCAACTACCTGAAAGGGGGTTTCAAAGAGGATGGCTCTAGACTGTTCTCAATGGTAGCAGATGACAGAACGAGGAGTAATGGTCTCAAGTTGCAATGGGGGAGGTTTAGATTGGATATTAGGAAAAACTTTTTCACTAAGAGGGTGGTGAAACACTGGAATGCGTTACCTAGGGAGGTGGTAGAATCTCCTTCCTTAGAGGTTTTTAAGGTCAGGCTTGACAAAGCCCTGGCTAGGATGATTTAACTGGGACTTGGTCCTGCTTTGAGCAGGGGGTTTGGACTAGATGACCTTCTGGGGTCCCTTCCAACCCTGATATTCTATGATTCTATGATTCTATGATCCCCTCTAGTCGGTTCAGCAACTACTTGATGAAGGAATCCATCAGCTATCGCATCTAGGAAAATCTGAGCCCTGTTATTATTACTAGCACTGGTCCTCCAGTCTATATCTGGGAAGTTAAAGTCTCCCATGATCACGCAGTTTCCATTAGTATTTACTTTATTAAAAACATTTTAAAAGGGCTCTATCCATATCCAAATTAGATCCCGGAGATTTATAGCACACCCCAAGCACTATCCTAGGGGAGGCTCTACTAGTTTTCTTCCCCAATGTAATTTTTGCCCAGACGGACTCTGTCTTATCCATTGTATCGCTTCTTATTTCTTTACATTCTACCTCATCATTGATATACAATGCTACTCCACCACCTTTACTTTTGTTTCTGTCTTTCCTAAACAGCACATGCCCTTAAATACCTGTAGTCCAATCATGACTACTATTCCACCATGTTTCTGTTATCCCTATAATACCTGGTTTCACTTCCTGCACCAGTAGCTCTAGTTCCTCCATTTTGTTAACTAAGCTCCTCGCATTGGTGTACAAACATCTTAATTTTTGCTGTTTGGCCTCGCTCACATTTTGTACCCTATTAGGCATGGTCATTCTACAGCTAGTATAACCTATTAGACTGGTATCCACACTGCCCTTCCTCCTTATATACATTCTCCTACCCACAGCTGTATCCTTTCTTACTTTGTTTTCTTCCTTCTCAATGCTAAAATCCGGCGTAGAGATTACCTGGACATCTCCCAACCATCTCCCCCAAATTCCTGGTTTAAAGCTCTCTTAATCAATTGTGCCAGCCTCCATCCTAGAAGTCTATTTCCTTCCCTACTCAGATGAAGTCCATCCCGAGAGAACTGTCCTCTGTCCATGAATGCTTCCCAGTGGCTATACATCCCAAAGCCCTCCTTATAGCACCACTGCCTAAGCCATCTGTTGATAGTCATAATCTTGTCACACCTTTGTTCAACAAGGACAAGTGCAGAGCCCTGCACTTAGGATGGAAGAATTCCATGCACCGCTACAGACTAGGAACCGAATGGCTAGGCAGCAGTTCTGCAGAAAAGGACCTAGGGGTTACAGTGGACGAGAAACTGGATATGATTCAACAGTGTGCCCTTGTTGCCAAGAAGGCCAATGGCATTTTGGGCTGTATAAGTAATTACCAGCAGATCGACTGACGTGATCGTTCTCCTCTATTCGACATTGGTGAGGCCTCATCTGGAGTACTGTGTCCATTTTTGGGCCCCACACTACAAGAAGGATGTGGAAAAATTGGAAAGTGTCCAGCGGAGGGCAACAAAAATGATTAGGGGACTGGAATACATGACTTGTGAGGAGAGACTGAGGGAACTGGGATTATTTAGTCTGCAGAAGAGAAGAAAGCAACTATTAAACCCCCCTCATTCAACTACCTGAAAGGGGGTTCCAAAGGGGACGGATCTAGTCTGTTCTCAGTGGTACCTGATGACAGAATGAGGAGTAATGGTCTCAAGTTGCAGTGGTGGAGGTTTAGGTTGGATATTAGGAAAAACTTTTTCACTAGGAGGGTGGTGAAGCACTGGAATGGGTTACCTAGGGAAGTGGTGGAACCTCCTTCCTTAGAGGTTTTTAAGGTCAGGCTTGACATAGCCCTGGCTGGGATGATTTAGTTGGGGATTGGTCCTGCCTTGAGCAGGGGGTTGGACTTGATGACCTCCTGAGGTCCCTTCCAATCCTGATATTCTATGATTCTATGATTGCCAGCAGATCGAGGGAAGTGATTATTCCACTCTATTTGGCACTGGTGAGGCCACATCTGGAGTGTTGTGTCCAGTTTTGGGGTCCCCACTACAGAAAGGATGTGGACAGATTGGAAAGAGTCCAGCAGAGGACTATGAAAATGATTAGGGGGCTGGGGCACATGACTTATGAGGAGAGCCGGTGGGAACTGGGCTTATTTAGTGTGCAGAAGAGAAGTGTGGGGGGGGATTTGATAGCAGCCTTCAACGACATGAAGGTGGGTTCCAAGGAGGATGGAGCTAGGCTGTTCTCAGTGGTGGCAGTTGACAAAACAAGGAGCAATAGTTTCAAGTTTCAGTGTGGGAGGTCTAGGTTCGATATTAGGAAAAACTATTTCACTAGGAGGTTGGTGAAGCACTGGAATGGGTTCCCTAGGGAGGTGGTGGAATCTCCATCCTTAGAGGTTTTTAAGGCCTGGCTTGACAAAGCCCTGGCTGGGATGATTTAGTTGGGATTGGTCCTGCTTTGATCAGGGAGTTTGACTAGATGGCCTGCTGAGGTCTCTTCCAACCCTAATCGTCTAAGATTCTATGCTTGGGAGAAAAAATTTAGGCAGAAAAACGTGAATGAAAATTGGGAGGTCTTTAAGAAGTGATTAGTAGTAGATGGCCAAAACCCCATGAGTCCACAAAAAAGAAAGAGAACAACTTTGGCTAAAAGCCCATTTTGGTTCAATGGGGAATTGAAAGCAATAATTAGAAGTTAAAAAAATGTAGATTACAAATGGGAACAAGGGGGAAATAGATAGCAATCACCAAAAGTTATCAAGTATAGAAAATTGATGAAGGTGAGGGCATCAGGGAAAAATCCCTTGCTGGCAGGGTTAAGGACAATAAGAAGAAGTTTTTAAAATGTGTTAGGAACAAAAGAAATCCAAGCAATTGTATATACCCATTAGTAGATGGAGAGGGTAAATTTGTAAATAATGATGCAGAAAAGGCAGAAGTGCTCAAAAATATTCTGCATTTGGAAAGAAACAGAATGATGTACTTCTGTCATATGAGGAAAATGAAGTACTTTCTAGTCCGTCAGTAAGTGAGGAGGATATTGAACAACATCTGCTAGGGATAAACATTGTTAAATAATCAAACTTGCACTCAAGAATCGTAAAAGAGCTGGCTGAGGAGACTTCTGGCCTGCTTATATTAGTTCTTAATAAATCTTGGAATACTGGGGAAATTCCAGAAGACTGAAAGAGTGCTGGTGTTCTGATGCATGCCTCTGATGAAGTGGGTTTTAGCCCATGAAAGCTTATGCCCAAATAAATTTGTTAGTCTCTAAGGTGCCACAAGGACTCCTCGTTGTTTTTGCTGATATAGAGTAACACGGCTACCACTCTGAAAGTGGTGTTCTGCCAATATTTAAAAAGGGCAAGTAGGATCATGGGAAAAATAATGGAAAAGCAGATACACGTTTCAATCAGTAAAGAACTGAAGGATGGGAACAAAATTAATGCCAGTCAACTTGATTTTATGGAAAATAAAAAATCCAGTTTCATTTCATGTTGAAATTATAAAGATGTTTGCTAAAATTAAGTGTGGAGATGACACCCACTTGACTTCAGTAAGATGTTTAACTTAGTACCTCAAGCCATTCTGATTAAAAAATTTGCATGATACAAAATTAATAAAGCACACATTAACTAGAAAGATCTAGCTAATGGATAGCTCTCAAAAAGTAATCATGAATAATCATCTTCAAATGGGGGTGTTTCTAGTGGGGTTCTTCAGGAATAGGTACTGGATCTGATGCTATTCAACATTTTCATCAATGATCTGGAAGTAAATATAAAATCAGTGCTGATAAAGACTGTGTGTGTCTTTGAAAGACATACTGTAATTCAAACTGGAATTATTTTGTAAGTTCTTTGGCCTGTGTTATTCAGAAGGTCAGACTAGATTGGGGTTGTCAATAGTTGGACCTGTGGGCCAAGTCTGGTTCACCAGACACTTTTGAGCGGACCCCAAAATCTTTTTATTTACTTATTGTTATCATTATTGTTGTTGTTTTTTACTATTTTCTCTGAAGTCTAGACCTTGACTGTACTTTGACCAAGAAATTTGGACCTTGACAAAAAATAATTGACTACCCCATCTGGCCTTGGAATCTATGAATTTATAAAAAAAGGGTGTTGAAAAATTGGAGGGGGTGCAAAAAAGAGAGAGACAAATTATTTGAGGGCTGGAGAAAATGCCTTTCAGTGAAAGACTTAAGGAACTCAATCTGTTTAGTTTATCAAAAAGAAGATTGAGAGGTGACTTGATTACAGAGTATAAGTACTTTTATGGGGCGAGAAGACTGAGCACTAAAAGACTCTGTAATCTAGCAGAAAAAGGCATAACAGGACCCAAGGCTGGAAGCTGAAGGCAGACAAATTCAAATTAGAAATATGATACAAATTTTTCACAGTGTGGGAGATTAACCACTGGAACACACTACCAGAAAGGTGGTAGATCTCCATCTTTTGATATCTTAAAAGTACAGATTGAAAGTCACTTCGAAGATATGATTTAGCCAAACACAAGTTACTGGTAATAATAAAGAGGTAACTGGGTGAAATGTAGTGGCCTGTGACATGCAGGAGGTCAGACTAGATGATTTGTTGGTTCTTTCTGGCCTTAAATTGTATGAATCTATGAATGAAATTGAGAAGTAGAGTTGGAATTGGGCCCTCCAATTATGGGGACATGGGCTATGTGGATAGTTCTGTTGTAATCCTCAGCAAAGCAGTAGTTCAATAACAGTGCAGTTTAAACTGACCTCGTTATTTTTTGTAATTAAGCCACACTGAGGTGCATGGAGCTCTTATATCTGATGTCTTCCTTAGTCTGCAGACTGGCAGTATGTTAATTGATTGCCATTTTGTTGTACTGGTTTTGTTTGTATCTATAAGAGCTATTATTTATGTATTTGAATGGTTGTATCACCTAGAAACCCCCATTAAAGATTTGGGGTCCCATTTTGTTAGGCACTGTACACACTCACATATCACAAAAAGATGATCGCTGCCTCAAAAAGCTTATGGTCTAGGTATCGGCTTACAATCCTAGAAATAGTGTTTTGTGCATGAAAGATTTTAGCTTGTGCTGCCCAATATGCAGTGATGGGTGGAGTCTGCAGCAAATGCCACAGCTGTGGAATCATGGAATACTTGGTCCCTGATTATAGGGCATGGGATAGTGCAAGGAACTGGAGGACTAGAATGCTTGCTGGAAATGAATGAAGTGAGAGATTCTAAGGAGTAGGAATTGAAGCACTGAAATTTCTACTTAGTAACTCTGTCATAGACATTAGAGAAGGCAATGTCTATTAGGTCACATTTATAGTCATCCTGGAAGGAGAGGAGAGGCTGTAAAGGATTATTTACAGCCCTTTTTCCTATGCTTGTCCCAGTCCAATTTTAAATGTTGCTGTCAATTGGGCTTTCACCACTTCCTTGAGAGACTATTACCAAAAGGCAGGGTTCCCTAATATACAGTCTTAATTTTGTCCTATTACTCCGAGTGATACCACTACTTATCGCTCTAGAAAAGTCTTCTCCCTTGTGGATGTTCAAACCTGTCAGCTATTAGTAGCTGCCATCATGTCCTGCCAGCACCTTGGATGCTGTTGCCTAGCCAAGCTCTTTTACACTCTCTAAACATTTGGCCATTTTTGTTCTTTTCAAAACTTCTCATTTGTCAATCTCTTTACATTATTGAAGAGCCCAGGGTTGAGGGCTGCATTCCAGATGGAGTCCCCCTGGAGCATGGAGGCATGGTACCTCTATTGGGCTCCAGGGGGACTCCAACTGGAATACAGCACTCAACCTTGGGCTCTTCATATGCAACCCAAAACTGAACTAACTTTTTTACAGCCATATTGCATTGTAAACTGCCATCTAACTTGCTGGACTATTTCAGGCATTGCTGCTCTTCTCGTTTGCTTCTCCCATTGCCTGTCCACGTTTCAGATTAGTTTTCTGCAGCTGCACAGATTCAGCCTGAGTCTCATTTTGTCATTTCAGCCTTTTAGGTGCTCTGTTGTTGAAGTTCTTGTAACAGAACTCTTGTGTCTGCAGTAAGAATCAAAGAGAAGCACAATCATATTAAAACCAGGAGACGTGCAGTCTTGTGCCCTTCTTCATCTGTACTATATGACAGGAGGAAACTGCTTGAGAAAAGGGGAGGAGGAGAGACACTGAGGAGGTGAGAAGATTGAATTGGAAGGGAGGAGAGTGAGAAACAAAGGACAGGACAAGCTGTAAAACAGAAGAAAGGAGAGACTGGAAAGGATGAAGGAGAGAGGCAGCACCTCATAGCAATGCGGAGCATGCTGCTGTCTGGAGGGGCTGAAGGCACTGACAATGTGCTCAGCTCTGCACAAGACACAGTACAGACAGGCCTTCCCCTCAGGAGCACAGAGAAGACCAGATGCACTAGGGCACCCTGAGGAGGATGTTATATTAGGTGTTGCCTCCTTGTCCTCTCCTCTCTGATAATATTGGGTTGAGAAGGTATTTTACCTAGGTGGTCTGTGAGGCTTTTGAAGGTGTTGCAATGGGGAGAAGGGTGTGGCCTCATGTACTGGGATTAGGAGTTTGTTCCACATCTAAGGACAGCATAGAAGAAGGTGCAGAGGAGGGGGTGGGAGAAGGAAAGTAATTAGGCAAAGCAGAGGGTGGACAAGGTGTGAGGGGGACATAAGAATTTAAATGGAAGATGTCAGCCAGAATAGTACTAACCATATTTCTTGGTGGAGCTACCTTTCCTCTGTGCCAGGCGATATTTGTTTGGTACCCATACTGTTTTAATGCCCAAAAAGAAAAAGGGGAGCCAACAGGAAGTTCAGAAAGTAGGATATAGGCCAGTAACTGGGTTGGCCCACCCAACTTTGCTGATCTGGCCATAATCCTATGCAGATGCAGATAGCTGGGCCCACAATCTTGTTTCTCCTGGCCTGGCAGTTTCCAAGGGAGTGGACATGGGGCAGCAGAGCTGCGGTGATTGACAGGCAACAGCAGGGCCCACAGTCCGTTTTCTCCTTGCTGGAAGGCAGCCACAGTTTGTGGATTGACAGGCAACAGGAGATTCTAAATACAAGATTTAGTGTGAAGTATTTTTAAGCCATTTCCTTTTGCTGACTGCTGGGTTTGGGGGGTGGGGAGTGTGGTGGAGGAGAGAGCCATAGTTTCCAAAGAGTTGTCATAACAGTGTTTGCAGCTCAGCCAATGGTACAGGCTGGGGCAGGTGAAGAAGGTCTCAGCTCTATACAAAGGCTTCTCTTTTACTGGTTTACTGCCTCCTCCCTCTCCTTTACCCAGTTGCAGCTCCCACAGTCAGTCTCCCATACCAACCCTATTATCTGCACTCACTAGCCATGCCCACTCTGTCCTCTGAGCTGGTCTCTCCTCTATCCCCCTCCCATTAACAGTGCAAGCAAAGGTTGTCTGTGCCTCTGCCCCTAAGCCCTCCTATAATTTTCTGTTACTATCCACACTGCTTTCAGAGTAGCAGCCGTGTTAGTCTGTATTCGCAAAAAGAAAAGGAGTACTTGTGGCACCTTAGAGACTAACAAATTTAAAAATTCATGAAGTTGACAGATTTCCACTCTATACGGCTAAATTCAGTGCCTTGCATAATCACAGGTTTCAGAGTAGCAGCCGTGTTAGTCTGTATTCGCAAAAAGAAAAGGAGTACTTGTGGCACCTTATCCACACTGCCTCTACCTTCACTCTAACATTCTGCCATCTCTGTAATGCAACCAGCCCCTTGGAATCTAAGGAACAGCTATTTTCTAAGGCTTATGAGGAGCAGGGAGCCTGGTGAGGTTTGGTGTTGGTGGGTGGGGTAGTATAATATGCTGGCTAGCTAGTCTGGAGATGTGGACTAAGCTGCTAGCTTTGCTGGTGTTTACGTGGACTGTTTTGTTAAAGATTTGCTCACCACCTGTGGCTGGAGCAGGTGCTTTATCTGATCTATACATCATTTGCGCATTGGACTCAGCAGTCATCAAAGAACTCATTGGTGCATACACTATGATCTGTCAAGAGGGATGGTGCCATTGAAATCATAATAAATAAGGGTAACAGTCTGATGTGTCCAAGTGTTGGGCCTGCATTTTTAAAATGAGATAATCTTGGTGGTTGATTCTTGGAGGGCTATATCTCTTTAGGGCTAGGACTGACTTTATGCTATGTCTTGTACAGCACTGATCTCATGGTCTGATTCAAAGCCACTGAAGTCAATGGAGATGTCAGGAGATATTAGCATTTCTAAGGAAATGTTTTCAAGCTCTCATGTTCCCCTGTTATTGGGGAATGCCTGATCAAAGAGATGACTCTTTTCTATAGCCACATCTTCTCACTTTATAGGCTTATTCTGATCCTTGGTGATAGTGTATCCTGAAGTGGAAGGCCTTTATGGAGAACTCTCTTCCCCCAGTACTTTAAAGTTTCACCTTTGACTGCCAGCTATAATGTCCCTTGATCACAGTAGCTCAATCAGCATAAAGGATCACTGGTATGATATGGTGTCATCATCAGTCTTGATTGCATGTTGGCCCAGATGTAGCTTCTACATGATCTTCACGGTCAGCCCAAGAGAGAATGCTGCAGTAATCTGGCCTGGATCTGTCACCCACCCGCTCAACATCTAATGTTATCAAACAAAATTACTCACCCAGCCGCTCAACGTCTTGCTGTGTGAAGTATTTTTCCTTACTACCCCCCCCCCCAGCCTACTCTCTTATCAGGTTCCTCTCTCTAATGACCAGAAAGTGCCAGGCCTGACTCCATCACTCTGCCCTGTTGCACTGGTGCTTATTAGAATGGTCAAAGCTTGGAAACTTGCTGGTGTCTACATTGGGCTAGTTGCTGCCTTCATTCCAACCCCTTTGCTGTTGCAATAACTGTGACCAAAGAGACATTTTATTTCTGTTTTGCTTCCTCCCTAGCGCCCTGGGATGCCATCAGGTGCTCGAATGCCCCATCAGGGGGCTCCAATGGGTCCCCCAGGCTCACCATATGTTGGAAGCCCCTCAGTGCGCCCTGGAATGCCCCAAACAGTGATGGAACCAACACGAAAGCGCACAGCACCTCAGCAGGTACAGCAACAGCAGGTGCAACAGCAGGTGCAACAGCAGCAGCAAGCAACTCAGACCCGAACCCGGAGGTGAGTACACTGAAAGAGAAGAATGGGAGGGTAATTGTGGGAAGAAGAACCAGCCTCCTTTGCAATTGTGTGACAGTCTTAAACATGTAGGCAACAAATCAATGGATTTATAGGTAAGGCTACATTTTAGTCATGGGTATTTTTAGTAAAAGTCAGGGACAGATCACAGGCAGTAAACAAAAATTCACAGCCTGTGACCTGTCCATGAGTTTTACTAAAAATACCCATGACTAAAACTTGTGGCAGGGGCTGCTCAGGGGCCCTGTGGGGGCTGAGGCAGAGCAGCCCAGGTGCTGGGGAGGCATGAGCAGCAGTGTGCGGCCTGGGACCCCCTGCTGAGGTGGGAGGCAGGGGGTTGGCGGGGTCAGTAGGCTCCCTACCTGGCTCTGCGCCTTCCTTCTTTCACCCCCAGCAGCAGAGTTTGGGTGTGGGAGAGGACAGGGGGGTGGGGCCGGGGACAGGGTGAGGGAGGCTCTGGATGGCGCTTACATGGGGATATCCTCCTCACTCCCTGCTAGGCAGAAGTGTGGCTAGGCAGCTCTGCAGGCTGCCTCTGCCCACAGGCACCACCCGTGCAGTTCCCATGGGCCGCAGTTCCAGGTCAATGGGAGCTGCGAAGCCAGTACTCTGAGTGGAGGCAGGTGCGCAGAGCTGCCTGGCCACAATTCCACCTAGCGGCTGAACGAGGGGGATGTCGCTGCTTCCAGGGAGCCCCCCAAATAAGTGCTGCCCAGAGCCTGCCTCACCTCATCCCGTGCCCCAACCCTTTGCCCCTTCCACCCTCAAACTCTGCTGCGTGCGTGCTTGTGTATGTGTATGTGTGGCCCGAGACTGCCCCAGCAGCAGCCAGTGCGTCTGGCTCAGGGGCTGCCTGAGCTGTCCCTGAGCCAGCCGCACTGGCTGCTGCAGAAGTCACGGAAAGTCACGGAATCCATGACTTTGGTGACCTCTTTGACAAACTCGCAGCCTTATTTATAGGTTATATGCTGCTTGGAGCAGGGACTGTGACAATGCAAAATTCACTGAATAGGTTTTCATTTGTGAATTGTCTCTGAACAGACCTTGATTTCTATTCATTTTCTTGTTATTTGGAGTTATTAGAATGTTTGGTGCATGTTTCAGGCTATGGGGTCTAGTTGTATTCAATCTATAGAGTGTTTGCTAATGACTTATTTTGACTTTGTCTTCAACTCTTTGTTGTTTGTGATATATGACTGGTCACCTATTTTGCATAATAATACTTCTGCTCCCTGATTGATTAATTGAATATTTTATAAACAGGAGCGGGCAAATCAGAGATTTCAGCTTCATAGTGTGAATACTTATACCATGAGCACTAGTGCAAAATGCATTTTCATAAATATTCATGAGATTTTCATTGTCTACAAACATTCACTGGTGAAATTCACTAATGAAATTTACAGAAAGTAACTAGCTAGAGTTGGAGGGGGGGCATTTTTGATGTGTATGTACTTTTCTGGCAGAATTTGTCCATCTTTAATCTCATACAACATCCAGTGCACTGCTGGCAATTAAATAATAGTTATAATTGCTATTTAAAAAGCCTAAATGGTTAGAACTTATCAGATTCTGAATTTGTGAAGTGTGAGCCAATTCCTCAAGCCTAGATTTATGGCTGATAAATGCTTGAGGGACATTCACCTGCAGACTCTGCACAACTATCATGCAAACATTATGGGTACTTGCAGGCTCAGGCAATGTATTAGTGGTGTCAGTACATCTGGTTGCATGTAATACCTGCTTCTTTAGGTTCAGTGCACTGGGAGCTCCTGTAAGTCCAGGGTATTTGCACTGGAGCAGCTAGCGAGCATTAAGAATGTGTACTGAATATGTCCATGTATCTGGGATGCACCCTAGAAGGGCCCCAGCAGCAAGAGTGTTAGTGGATTAAGAGTGAGTGCAGTTCCCAAGGATCGGCACATGGGAATTAGTCTGTTTCATGTCCCCATTACAGAAGAAAACACCTTCTTATCCTCAAATTTTCTTGCAGTTTGAAACCCTGGTGTAGCGAGTGAGCCCTGTTCACCTGAAGCCTTCCAGGAGGCATCAAAAGGCTCCCTGTGTTTCCTCCATCATATCTCCTCTCCATGGAGTTTAGTGTATTCTTTACCCTGGTTTTCTTTCCCTCTCCTGTCCCCTTCTCAGAAGTTCCTCTGCTTTCCCTGCGCTAACTCTCCTACCATCTCTGGCAGGCTTAGGGGAGGGGGTAAATATCCTTGCCACGGGAGGCTCGGTGTAGGCAGAAGGAATAAATTCCCTGGTCTCTATCAGACTTTGGGGGAATGGATGGGGTGTAATGCCCCTTCAGTTTTACTGGGTGCTCCAGGTGCACATTCCCATTTCCTTTAGGCTCTGGCTCACCCAGTCACAGTTTCTCGCCTGCAATTATTGTGGCATCACCTCCTTAACTGTCATTTCTGGGATGTTTTTTTCCTTCTCCAGCTGTTCCCTAGGTCTGGTGAGAGTCACTAGCCCCTCCCTCTGTGGCCAGGCCAGAGGCACTAGCTCCTCCCTTGCCCCTACCCCTGACCCCCATCCTCTCCCCCTAGATCAGGTCAGAATCCCAGCCCCGCCCCCATAAACTGCCATGGAATGTTTCGGCTCCAAGCATTCCTCCCTTGCTAAAGGGGCCACTGTCTCAAGAGGGCATCCTGCCCATGTGGCCAGCAGATGGGTGTGTAAATACTTTGGGCCAAATCCAGAGCAGGGCTGGAGGGAGGGAGGGTCAGTTTACATTCCCACCCCCACAAACAGTGCCTTGGGCCTGGCCCCAAGAAGAGCAGAGAAACTGGTGTCCCATGCCCCATTCAGGAGGAAGGCAGCACATCGCTAGTGAATGTGGGAAGGGCATGTACCACCCCTGGAAAAAGGTGAAAACGTTGGTCCTGGGGAGACAGAAACTAAGGGGTCCTCAGGAGAAATGGGAATGGGGGTGGGGGAACAGGAGCAGCTCCAGGGCCTGGCGGGGGTGGGGAGGGCCTTCTTCCTCATTCGCTTCCCAGAGATGGACTAATTGATCCCTGCTCAAGGGATGGAAGTGTCACTCCCCTGAGCAGAGGGGAGCCAAGTTTCTCCTCTCTGTGAACTGCTGGGGCTGCAAGGAAACAGCTTGATGGGCACCAACAGTGTGTGCAGTTTAAAGTCAAAATCCAGGGACACTGCTTTTGCCTGATTCTTATTTCATCAGCATGCCTTATGCACACACACACCCCTTTATATGAGGCACCTCTGTGTATGTGTGTGTGTATACACACCTGTGCTTAGAACACAGATGCATAATACATGTATGTGCACATATTTATATATATACACACACACAGACACACAGATATACATATCAACACATGCTTGTGTAAATCATGTGTACATACACATACCCGTGTGTGTACAATCACACACACACACACCTCCTCCCATGGACATGCATGGACACACATTAGGATATCTGTTTGAACAATCAATCAACAGACATATGCACCATCAAGTATGCACATATGTATATACACACAAATGTATGTATACATATCTACATATGGCTACCCACACTTCTACATAAATGCTCTCGCACTGACTCTCACATTCATAATGTATTCATAGATCACACACACACACTGCTGCCCCATACTATAGAGGACCCTGCGATCACAGAACTTGAAGACTTTTTTTCCCAAGATGTGTGACAGAAAGCCCTGATTTTTTCTTAGTTGCCCCAACCCCTCAAAGTGAGAGGGGGTCCTAAGTACTGGGTATGGGTAAGACCTCTTTGTCGATATATGCACAGCTGTGCACCAGCATGTGGAGATGTCAGGATAATTTAGCAGGTGGCCTCGTTACTCCTAGATCTGTCACCATGGTAACGTGTTTTTTTCTTTAAAAAATGTACAGTGCCAAGAGGAGGAAGATGGCTGACAAAATTCTCCCTCAGAGGGTGAGTCACTTTCATTTCCTATTCACTTCACAGTCTGCTCAGCACCTTTGTTTATTCAGATGGATTTTAACAAATACTTTCACTTTTTGTTTAAAGATGTCTAATTAAAAAGTAAGTAGCCTGCTGGATGAAAGTCTAAAGAGTGAGGCCAATGCTGGGGCTGGGAGTATGGAGCAGAGCTCAGCCTGTGTCCTCCTTGTGTGAAGGGTTAGCCCTGCTGACACTGCTGCATGCAGGGAGGGCCAGGGAGCTGGGCTGCAAAGGACACAATTAGGCACTTGTGCCCTCTGGATTTTGAAGGGGTTTTAAATCAATGTTTCTGTGGGTAGCCAAATGCAGGTTCAGAGTTCAACACCTGCCTGCAGGAGATGGGCTCCTCCTTACAGTACAGTGGCCCAACAGTTCATTCAGCTTCTCGTTTTCAACCATATTCTCTTGCAAGTAAACTGTCTTAATCAATGTCTACAACAGGGCTAAAAGGGTCTAGATGGTCCAGAGAATTAACTCGGGTGTCCCTGAGAATTATTCTAGTTGCCTTTGTGTGGCCCTCTACATGCACCTGATCTGACAGACTTCCTCCCCACTGCTTAAACTCTCTAACTTTCTTTTGCAAGCCCCTGAACTCCTCCTCTCTGCTGGCATCCTCTTACTTTTAAGCTAGCATGCAAACCCCATAACACGTGTCCTGACCTGAATTGCCCCCACCTTCCCTTGGAGCAAAACCCTCACATCACCTCACCCCTGATACCCTCCTTTCACCCCTCCCTCAACAACCATCTGGTCCCAAAAGACAAACTATAGCCTTCACAACAAGCAACTTTATATCAATCACTTGATCCTAGCCTCTCTCCCACTACCATTCCTCACTCCAGATGCCAACACCCCTTTGATAGGCACTCAGAACCCTTCCACAACTCATCAGTCAGCCTCCCTTCCCTTTGCTAGCATTTATTCCCAGCTTCCAAGCTCTTTCTTTACAACACATTAATTGTCTCTTGGCCCCTGTGAGACACAGGTGTCTTGTCCCACAACTGTGAACCCTTTCTCTGCAGCCTCCTGCTCTGAAAGATCCAGGCTTAACCTTCTAGTCTTAGAACATAACCAGTTTTCAGGTGTTGCTGCTTTAGGAATTGGGTTGGAATTAAACCCAGGAACTTCATGATACTCACATTCTCCTAAATTTTTCATTTTAGAACTGTATGTTTGCTCCACAGGGAGCCTGTCCTCTCCCAGAATGGGAGTTCAGGCTCTATATTTTTTCAGCTTTGTCTCTTTCGCACACTGGTCCCCAGTGGGCCCCACCCAGCTTAGACTGATAGATCATAAAGCCAGAAGAGACCATTGTGGTCATCTAGTCCTGGCCATAGAATTTTCCAGAATTAATTCCCATTTGAACTACAGCAGATCTTTTCGAAAAAACATCCAACCTTGATTTAAAAATTTCCAGTGAGAGAAAATCCACCATACCCCTTTGTAAATTGTTCCAATGGTTAATTACCCTCACTGAATCTACACAAATTCAGACTAGAAATAAAAAAACAAGTTTTTAACAATTTCCAGCCTTTGGTTCTTGTTATACCTTTGTCTGCTAAACTGAAGAGCCTTCTATTATCAAATTGTCTGTTTCCCATGTAGGTACTTGTAGACTCTGATCAAGTCACCCCTTCACCTTCTCTTTGATAAACTAAATGGATTGAGTTCCTTGCATCTTTCATTATAAGGCAGGTTTTCCAATCCTTTCATCATTCGAATGGCTCTTCTCTGAACCCAATTTATCAACGTCTTTCTGGATCACAGAACTGGACACAGTATTCTAGAAGCAGTTGCACCACTGCCAAATACAAAGATCTTTGAGAGATACCCTTCTATTTTATGTGGTGAGAATGGAAGTTATTCCCATGTTTGTTAAAGGCTGCAGTTTCCCCCCTTCCCAAAACAAAAGCACACAGGTCCCGCAAAGGAACAGACTCCACTGGCAGCAAAAGACATATCTTTATTTATTCAATTACTGGTAACTCACTGATGTTTAAGGCCTTTTCTACACTATGGAATTTTGCCAAAAAGCTGCACTGGTGGTCACACCAGAGAGAGCCTTAGTATAGACAAAATGTGGCTTTCACTGTTTTTAATCACTATGACAGGTTTCAGAGTAGCAGCCGTGTTAGTCTGTATTCGCAAAAAGAAAAGGAGTACTTGTGGCACCTTAGAGACTAATAAATTTATTTGAGCATAAGCTTGCATCCATAATGCATCCGATGAAGTGAGCTGTAGCTCACAAAAGCTTATGCTCAAATAAATTTGTTAGTGTCTAAGGTGCCACAAGTCCTCCTTTTCTTTTTAATCACTATGTCAGCTAAATCATTGATATAGTGATAAAAGCCCTGGAAGTGGCCAGAGTTTCATCTACAGTAGGTTTTCCACCAGTGCAGCTGAGTAATCTCAAACTAACTGTGTAATTTAATCTTTTCCAGACTTCTTCTCTCCTCCTCCCTATCACTCTCTTCTGGGGTAGGTGAATAGGATAAATGTCACCTCTTCCATTAACTGGAAAATCTCTAGCTGTGGTTATTGGGAGCATGCACAATTCATGCTTCCAAGTCTCATGAGAGCTTTCTATCCAATCAGTGGCTGGATTGACCCCCCCCACGACACTCCCCCATGTGACCTATAGTATGTGATAAATATTTTTCAGTCATTCCTCAGCCATTTTATTGCCTTTCTCCTAGTGCTTCCTGGAGGTTGAGGGAAAGTCTCAAAGCAAATTGTACTCACTCTTAAAAACTATCTTGTTTTCTGAGTAAGGAGTGGGGAAAAGTAGTGAGAATGAGTGGTTTCCTCAGTGTAGGCTGCTGGTTCCAGCAGTGGCCTTGGCAGAGAGGCGGGAGAATGGGCAAACAGATCACACCTACTTGGACACACACATGCTCTGATTAAGCCTGTACTGCAGCCAGTCAGTGCTGGAACTTTGTGCTGCTCTTTGAGAGCCAGCACAGCTGCTACCATTGTTAGCTGCTTGAGTTGTGCTTAATTTTGCATATATTTAATTGTACACAGCCAGCTCAGCCTAGTGTGACACACAGGCAGACATGTTGCAAAATTACAAGGCTGAGAGTTTAGTGGGTTATATTCAGCAACATTAACTTCAAATCTGTTTCTTCCTCTTTCCCTCACATCACTTCCACCTCATGGTCTTTTTCAAACCTTATACCCATCCCACTTGCTCCCATGCCCTCCTTGTCTTCTCCTGTTCTCTCTGAATGCCAGTTCCATCTCAAAAAAAGATCACAGCCATCCATCACCTCTTCATCCTCTGTTCCCTGTGGTCTCTTGGTTCTCAAGACCTGGATCCCACATCTGACAGCCTCTGTAAGCTCCCTCTCTTATGGTGGTCACATCTCTCAAAGTCCCTTCCTTGAATTGTCCCAAAAGGAACATGATGGCCCCTCCTTTGGCTCCAGCCCTTCATGCCTTCTCCCCTGAGCGGCACTCGTATGACTCTTAGAATCCTAGAATATCAGGGTTGGAAGGGACCTCAGGAGATCATCTAGTCCAACCCCCTGCTCAAAGCAGGACCAACACCAACTAAATCATCCCAGCCAGGGCTTTGTCAAGCCTGACCTTAAAAACTTCTAAGGAATGAGATTCCACCACCTTCCTAGGTAACCCATTCCAGTGCTTCACCACCCTCCTAGTGAAAATTTTTTTCCTAACATCCAACCTAAACCTCTCCCACTGCAACTTGAGACCATTACTCCTTGTTCTGTCTTCTCCCCTTCCATGTCCTCTCTCCTTTTCCCCTTCCCCGCCCACCCAGCTTCTCCCACATCCACCTTCTTCTCCGACTCTGATTCATGACTCTCCATTTGTTAGCAACAAGAAGAGGATCAGGGAAAGTGTGGGCCCGTTACTGAATGGGGGAGGCAACCTAGTGACAGAGGATGTGGAAAAAGCTAATATACTCAATGCTTTTTTGCCTCTGTCTTCATGAACAAGGTCAACTCCCAGACTACTGCACTGGGCAGCACAGTATGGGGAGGAGGTGACCAGCCCTCTTTGGAGAAAAAAGTGGTTCAGGACTATTTAGAAAAGCTGGACGAGCACAAGTCCATGGGGCCGGATGCGCTGCATCCGAGAGTGTTAAAGGAGTTGGCGGATATGATTGCAGAGCCATTGGCCATTATCTTTGAAAACTCATGGCGATCAGGGGAAGTCCCGGACGACTGGAAAAAGGTTAATGTAGTGCCCATCTTTAAAAAAGGGAAGGAGGAGGATCCGGGGAACTACAGGCCAGTCAGCCTCACCTCAGTCCCTGGAAAAATCATGGAGCAGGTCCTCAAGGAATCAATTTTGAAGCACTTAGAGGAAAGGAAAGTGATCAGGAACAGTAGGCATGGATTCACCAAGGGCAAGTCATGCCTGACTAACCTACTTGCCTTCTATGATGAGAAAACTGGCTCTGAGGATGAGGGGAAAGCAGTGGACATGTTATTCCTTGACTTTAGCAAAGCTTTTGATACGGTCTCCCACAGTATTCTTGCCAGAAAGTTAAAGAAGTATGGGCTGGATGAGTGGACTATAAGGTGGATAGAAAGCTGGCTAGATCATCAATCTCAAAGGGTAGTGATCAATGGCTCCATGTCTAGTTGGCAGCCAGTATCAAGCGGAGTGCCCCAGGGGTCGGTCCTGGGGCTAGTTTTGTTCAATATTTTAATTAACGATCTGGAGGATGGTGTGGATTGCACCCTCAGCAAGTTTGCAGATGAAACTAAACTGGGAGGAGAAGTAGATACGCTGGAGGGTAGGGATAGGATACAGAGGGCCCTAGACAAATTAGAGGATTGGGCCAAAAGAAATCTGATAAGGTTCAACAAGGAAAAGTGCAGAGCCCTGCACTTAGGATGGAAGAATCTCATGCACTGCTACAGACTAGGGTCCGAGTGCATAGGCAGCAGTTCTGCAGAAAAGAACCTAGGGGTTACAGTGGATGAGAAGCTCGATATGACTCAATAATGTGCCCTTGTTGCCAAGAAGGCTAACAGCATTTTGGGCTGTATAAGTAGGAGCATTGGCAGCAGATCGAGGGACGTGATTGTTCCCTTCTATTTGACATTGGTGAGGCCTCATCTGGAGTACTGTGTCCAGTTTTGGGCCTCACACTACAAGAAGGATGTGAAAAAATTGGAAAGAGTCTAGCAGAGGGCAACAAAAATGATTAGGGGGCTGGAACACATGATTTATGAGGAGCGGCTGAGGGAACTGGGATATTTAGTCTGCAGAAGAGAAGAATGAGGGGGGATTTGATAGCTGCTTTCAACTAGCTGAAAGGGGGTTCCAAAGAGGATGGATCTAGACTGTTCTCAGTGGTAGCAGATGACAGAATAAGGAGTAATGGTCTCAAGTTGCAATGGGAGAGGTTTAGGTTGGATATTAGGAAAAGAAATTTTCACTAGGAGGATGGTGTAGCACTGGAATGCGTTACCTAGGGAGGTGGTGGAATCTCCTTCCTTTGAGGTTTTTAAGATCAGGCTTGATAAAGCCCTGGCTGGGATGATTTAGTTGGGAATTGGTCCTGCTTTGAGCAGGGGGTTGGACTAGATGATCTCCTGAGGTCCCTTCCAACCCTAATATTCTATGCTTCTATGAATCATTAGTAGCTCTTGACAGAAGGGCTAATGAGAGTGATCCTGTAGGTCCTTTTCAATTAAGCATGTTTCTTCACTGACAGCACAGCACCAATGAGCCAAGCCATCTCTGTGGTACATATCCATGACTCACTTGGGAGTCCAGGGCCTTGACTAAGTTAAAACTCATCAATCATAGAATACAGTCAGCTCCAAGGAAGGCTGCATTTTCTTCTCCCCACTTTGAATGTGAATTATTTCTCAATCCACTTGTCTTTGAGAAGCAATGTGCTCAGTACGGGGAGTCAAGATTCCTGGCCTGACTTCCCAGGCAGGGCTTTGTCAAGCCTGACCTTAAAAACCTCAAAGGAAGGAGATTCCACCACCTCCCTAGGTAACGCATTCCAGTGCTACACCACCCTCCCAGTGAAAAAGCTTCCTAATATCCAACCTACACCTTCCCCACTGCAACTTGAGACCATTACTCCTTGTTCTGTCATCTGGTACCACTGAGAACAGACTAGATCCATCCTCTTTGGAAGTAGTTGACCTAGTACTCTTCCTGTGGTCCTGCTTTATAGACCTATGATCTAGAGCCTGCTTTTACTTAGTTATCATAAACAAAAACAAAATGATAAACAGGATAGATTTTTTTAGCAGGTACTAAGATCCTGGATAAGGTGTTGCTGAGATTTGCCCATGTTAGGACGAATTACTCATGGTTGATTGATTACTCTGACTGAGTGGTGGACTCTTGTATAACTCCTGCATGCAATATCACATTGCCTTTCACAGGGTCAAGGCTTGTCTGAATGGTATTGATCAGTGATCATGAGTGCCCACAATGAATTGTATTTACCATGTTTATGGATTTATTTGGGACATTTCTGGGATGTGTCAAGCACAGAGCCCTCTTTGAAGTAGTATCGATTACACATGCCTACTCCCTTGCTTATTAGAATATATGAACGGAGGATATCTAAGGAGCATTGAACCCAAGTACCCTTTCATTTCATTTGATCACTGCAGTAGCATTGAGTATACTGACCTAGTTGCAGTTTGCTATTCAGAACTGCTGGTTTCAATCAGTTCAATGGCTGACAAGAAGTTAGACTTCAAGTGCTGTGCCTCTTGTAATGCAAAAATGTTGGCCTTTTGAACAATATGTGTACTGTCTGAAATGTCTAAGACAGGTTCATTTGCTCACAAGTGTTAGGTGTGAACCAGCTTCCTACACAGGTGTGCTAGAAATGAGGGTCTTGGCTCTGTCTATTCCTTTTTGAAGAGATATTAATAATCAACTAGTCTTATTCTGAGGAACAGGCTGAGTGTATGCCCAGTAGATCCTCAATTTCCTCAATGCAGAAACCCAAGAGGAAATAAAAGAATGGAACCAATATTTATTTGGTTCTGAATTACTCTCAGAAGTTTGAAGTCAGTTGACCCATTGAGTTCAAGCCCTCAGGCATCTCTGGAGAAGAAGCAGAGGGGAAGGGATCCATGATTCCAATTTCTTTCCTTCCTCTTACTCTGAGAAAGACTGGCGTCACAGATCTTGTATTGAGTTGGTGCCAAGAGTCTCCCTAGATATGAGGAATCTTGATGGCTGGGAAGTTTTATTCGGCACCAAATCCTTCAGACTGAATGGATGCTGAGGCTCTGAAGCATGGTTGTAGCATTAGTGAGCAAGCTGGATGTGTTTTAGCACCAGATCACGTGAAAGCTTGATGAGTCAGAACTCTTGCCAGGAAAAAGCTAGCTTTCCTCCCTGTTTCCTTTCCTTTCTCTGCTTTGTCTAAACAGGCTTTTATGTATTTATTCCTCCTGAGTCTTCTGCACCAAGAGAGTTAAACTAGGATACAAACTCCCAGATTAGTGATCCCACAGTGTCAGCCCCAGTGCTATCAGGGATATATCTAGGTAATTATATAGCTCCCATTACCATAACATCTACACCATGATACCAGATGCAGTGTGATGCTCATTCTGAGAGGTCTCTGATCTGGAACAATCCATGAACATCTGGCTTTCAGATAGCAGTTTTCTCCAACCCCAATGGGTAGCTGAATGCCTCCCTGTGCTTTTGCTGCTTGTACACCACGCTAATGTTGACCTTGTGACAACCATCATTACAATGTCACAAAGGAATAAGAAACCTAGGACTCATCAGCCTCTTGGACCTGTCCTCTGTGATACCAGCCCATGTGCCCTCTGAGAAGGAGCCTTCATAGACTGCATCTTTTCCATCTTCAGATGAAGAATCACTGAATTCAGAGAAGTCTGATGGGTCAAATAAAGATGATGACATAGTGGCATCCACATAAACTTTGCCTCTTGACCATTTTAAGAACTTCTGGATCCTGATCAATGCTTTTTTTTGCCTCTGTCTTCATAAACAAGGTCAGCTCCCAGACTACTGCACTGGGCAGCACAGCATGGGGAACAGGTGACCAGCCCTCTGTGGAGAAAGAAGTGGTTTGGGACTATTTAGAAAAGCTGGACGATCACAAGTCCATGGGGCCGGATGCGCTGCTTCCGAGAGTGCTAAAGGAGTTTGTGGATGTGATTGCAGAGCCATTGGCCATTATCTTTGAGAACTGATGGCGATCGGGGAAAGTCCTTGACGACTGGAAAAAGGCTAATGTAGTGCCCATCTTTAAAAAAAGGAAGAGGGAGGATCCTGGGAACTACAGGCCAGTCAGCCTCACCTCAGTCCCTGGAAAAATCATGGGGCAGGTCCTCAAGGAATCAATTCTGAAGCACTTAGAGGAGAGGAAAGTGATCAGTAACAGACAGCATGGATTCACCAAGGGCAAGGCATGCCTGACTAATCTAATTGTCTTCTGTGACAAGATAACTGGCTCTGTGGATGAGGGGAAAGCAGTGGATGTGTTGTTCCTTGACTTTAGCAAAGCTTTTGACATGGTCTCCTACAGTATTCTTGACAGCAAGTTAAAGAAGTATGGGCTGGATGAATGGACGATAAGGTGGATAGAAAGTTGGCTAGATTGTAGGGCTCAATGGGTAGTGATCAATGGCTCCATGTTTAGTTGGCAGCCGGTATCAAGTAGAGTGCCCCAAGGGTTGGTCCTGGGGCCAGTTTTCTTTAATATCCTCATAAATGATCTGGAGGATGGTGTGGATTGCACCCTCAACAAGTTTGCAGATGACACTAAACTGGGAGGAGGGGTAGATACGATGGAGGGTAGGGATAGTATACAGAGGGCCCTAGACAAATTAGAGGATTGGGCCAAAAGAAATCTGATGAGGTTCAACAAGGACAAGCGTGGAGTCCTGCACTTAAAACGGAAAAATCCCATGCACCGCTACAGACTAGGGACCGAATGGCTCGGCAGCAGTTCTGCAGAAAAGGACCTAGGGGGTACAGTGGACGAGAAGCTGGATATGAGTCAACAGTGTGCCCTTGTTGCCAAGAAGGCCAATGGCATTTTGGGATGTATAAGTAAGGGCATTGGCAGCAGATCGAGGGACGTGATCGTTCCCCTCTATTCGACATTGGTGAGGCCTCATCTGGAGTACTGTGTCCAGTTCTGGGCCCGAAACTATAAGAAGGACATGGAAAAATTGGAAAGCATCCAGCGGAGGGCAACAAAAATGATGAGGGGACTGGAACACATGACTTATGAGGAGAGGCTGGGGGAACTGGGATTGTTTAGTCTGCAGAAGAGAAGAATGAGGGGGGATTTGATAGCTGCTTTCAACTAGCTGAAAGGGGGTTCCAAAGAGGATGGATCTAGACTGTTCTCAGCGGTAGCAGATGACAGAACAAGGAGTAATGGTTTCAAGTTGCAGTGGGGGAGGTTAGGTTGGATATTGGGAAAAACTTTTCACTAGGAGAGTGGTGAAACACTGGAATGCGTTACCTAGGGAAGTGGTGGAATCTCCTTCCTTAGAGGTTTTTAAGGTCAGGCTTGACAAAGCCCTGGCTGGGATGATTTAGTTGGGGATTGGTCCTGCTTTGAGCAGGGGGTTGGACTAGATGACCTCCTGAGGTCCCTTCCAACCCTGATATTCTATGATTCTATGATCTGCAGAATTACAGAGGCTTTTGAGAATGACGTCTTCACAACTTGCTCCAGGGATAAGGTGGGCCATATCAATCAACAAAATGGTCTCTCTGAGCCAGCAGAGGATTTCTGGCTTACTCCAGTAATTGTGCAGATGGTTCCAAGACTTACCAAGTTCAGTCATAGCTCCAGAAGCATTGTGGTATCTGCAGTCATAGAAGGAGCCTTGTCGAGCTTCAAAATAGGTACTCCAGACAAGATATGAGGAAGAGGGAAATCCTTGGCTGCAAGGCATACTCCTAGGCTACCATTCAGATAAAGGTAGCTAGTTATCAACTGTGGTCTTGCCTGGTATGGGTTCTGTCCCTTGAACATGATAGCATCTTTGCTTGAACACCTTCCAGAGCAGTTCATGAAGGAAGACAAGGTTATTTGAGAGTGAGCAAGGGATAAACCACTCACTCAGTGAGTGGTGGATATGGCTTCCCATTCACAGCGGGGTGTGCTCACTTTGAGAAATAATGTCTGACTGAAGAGCTCCAGTCTTCTACTTAATGTCAAGGCTAATGTCAAAGATCTTCCAGTTGAAAGATTGAATCTTTTTAATTCAAAAATTGATAATACTTTGAAAGAGCTCAGTTTTTGTGTTTCTCTCAACCAGACTTCCAGCAAAGATCATCTTCATTGTGTTTTTGAAGGGAGTCTGGCTAGAATCATACAGAACCTCAGTAATTATGTTTCCAGAGATCACTTCAGAGAAATCTTTCTCAAAGAGATGAAGAAGACATCACAAATAGATGCCTGCTCTCTCAGCTCCCTTATTGTTAGTGTTACTGCTTCAGCACTGACACAATAATTTAAGTTTTGGGGATTTTTACAAGATGCTGGAGAATCTTATTGTGGCATCTGTGGCAAATCTTTTAACTTTTCAATTCCAGTGCATGTATCCATCTTTTGTCTTATTTTCTGGTCTGGAGGGAAATAACTTCAGTCATACAGAAAAGATGCATCATCCCGTTATAATTAAGGCTGAGAGTTTGTCACGGATTCCATGACCTCTGTGACTTCTGCAGCAGCTGCCCTGGGGGCCCCCTGAGCAGCTCAGGCAGACCCTGGGCCAACCACACTGGCTGCTGCTGGGGCAGTCTCGGTCCACCATGCCCCTCTCCCCCAGCAGGAGCGGGAGTTTGGGTATGGAAGGGGGCTCAGGGCTGGGGGTTGGGATGTGGAAGGGGGTGAGGGCTCTGGGTGGTGCTTACTTTGGGGGGGCTCCCTGGAAGTGGTGACATGTCCCTTGGCTCCTAGGCAGAGGTGCAGCCAGGGAGTTCTGCATGCTGCCTCCGCCTATAGGCACTGTCCTCGCAGCTCCTGTTGGCCGCGGTTTCTGGCTAATGAGAGCTGTGGAGCCAGCGCTTGGGGTGGAGGCATTGCACAGAGCTGCCTAGTCATGCCTCCACCTAGGATCTGAGGGAGGGAGGATGTCGCTGCTTCCAGGGAGGTGCGGTGCCAGGTAGGGAGTCTGCCAGTCCTGCCAACGTCCCCTGTTGCTAACACCCCCTGTTTCCAGCACCAGCAGGGTTCCCCCCCCCCCCAGCATCCTTGGCACCCCTGAGCCGCACCCTCTAGCACCTGCGGTACCTGCGGGCCACTCCCTCCCCCAAGATTTAGTCAGGAGTATATAATACATGTCATGGGCCGTGTATTTGTGTTTATTGCCCATGACCTGTCCATGACTTTTACTAAAAATACCCATGACTAAAAACTAGCCTTAATTATACTCCATGCTACTTCCCAAATCTCCCTCATAAGAGAGTACTGAGAGATGATGTGGTCTCCCTTCTCCAAATTAGAACTGTGTTAATGATGTATCAGTTATCCCATGGAAAAGGGTTTTATTCCCAATATTTCCTCAGTACAAAAAGTTAAAGGTGTCCTTCATTCCACACAGGGTTTAAGAAAATAGAACAAATACATCCCAAGGTTCGCATTCTGTATAGTGACCTTAACTTCAGTTAGCATGGTGATGGATGCGGAATAAAGAGCTGCATTGTCTCTATAATTCCTTCTTGTTGTTGCCACAAGATTTGTTCAGCTCTCTTGACTTAAGGGATCCATCATTCCTCATATCTGTCTGACACACAAGAAGCAGCCCTGATTGTGTGTGTTCAGTTAATTTCCAGAACTAAGTTCTTTCTTTTGTCCTTCCTATAATTTCACCTGAACTGCTCCATAACAACAACAACAATGTAATTAAATTAGGGCTGTCAATTAATCGTAGTTAACTTACGCGATTAACTCAAAAAATTTACTGTGATTAAAAAATTAATGATGATTAATTGTGAGAATAGAATACCAATTGAAATTTATTAAATATTTTTGGATGTTTTTCTATATTTTCAAATATATTGATTTCTAGTGCAGCACAGAATACAAAGTGTACATTGCTCACTTTATATTATTTTTATTAGAAATATTTGCACTGTAAAAAGATAAAAATAGTATTTTTCAGTTCACCTCATACAAGTACTGTAGTGCAATCTCTTTATCGTGAAAGTGTAACTTACATGTAGATTTATTTTTTTGTTACATAATTGCACTTAAAAAGAAAACAATGTAAAACTTTAGAGCAGAGGTTCTCAAACTGTGGTCTGTGGACCACCTGTTGTCCGCGAGCTCCATTCAGGTGGTCCACGGATAGTTCCCTCTAAGGTCCACGACTGGGCGGCCGCACATGAGAGAATGAAGGGCTACCCACCTAATTAGTGGAGCCACGCAGGCTGCCTGGACCCTGGAGAAGATGCACATGTAAGGTGAGGTGGTGGCCTTGTAAGCGAATGAGGGGTCAGTGGGGTGAGAAGAGGGAGTGGGGGGGATTTGGAACATGCAGGGCTGCTAGAGAAGGAGGCAACTTTCCTCAGCTCAAGGACTGTGGCTGGCAGGGAGAGATGGCCCTCCTACCCAGACCCAGCTTGGGGGTTGCTGTGGCAGGGGAGAGACCCCCCTCCTTCCCAACCCCGGCTCAGGGGCTGCCGCTGCAGGGGAGAGAGGGCACATCCGTCGCATTAGAAAGGTAAGACTACTGATATTAATATATGAGTTGTGTTCTTTTATTTGTAGAACAAAAAAGTTAATTATTATAAAGGTTTTTTTATATAGTGGTTTTTATCCAAAGAACTTTAGAATAGTTAGCTAATGGTACAAACAACATTTAGAAAGATCATTAAGTGGTCCACCGAGACTCTCAGCAATTTTCAAGTGGTCCATGAAAAAAAAAGTTTGAGAACCACTGCTTTAGAGCCTACAAGTCCACTCAGTCCTACTTTTTGTCCAGCCAATCACTAAGACAAACTTAAACCATAAAAAGTTTTCCTCCTTCCCCCCCTCCCCTTCCTGCTGGTAATAGCTCATCTTAAGTGATCACTCTCCTTATAGTGTGTATGATAAAACCCATTGTTTCATGTTCTCTGTGTGTGTATATAAATCTCCCCACTGTATTTTCCACCAAATGCATCCGATGAAGTGAGCTGCAGCTCATGAAAGCTTATGCTCAACTAAATTTGTTAGTCGCTAACGTGCCACAAGTACTCCTTTTCTTTTTGCGAATACAGACTAACGCGGCTGCTACTCTGAAATAAGACAAACAAGTTTGTTTACATTTAAGGGAGATACTGCTGGCTACTTCTTATTTACAATGTCACCTGAAAGTGAGAACAGGCATTTGCATGGTACTTTTGTAGCCAGCGTTGCAAGGTATTTACATGCCAGATATGCTAAATATTCATATGTCCCTTCATCCTTCGGTCACCATTCCAGAGGACATGCTTCCATGCTGATGATGCTCGTTAAAAAAATAATGCGTTAATTAAATTTGTGATTAAACTCCTTCAGGGAGAATTGTATGTCACCTGTTCTGTTTACCCACATTTTGCCATATATTTCATGTTATAACAGTCTCGGATGATGACCCAGCACATGTTTGTTTTAAAAACACTTTCACAGCAGATTTGACAAAACGCAAAGAAGGTACCAATATGACATTTCTAAGGATAGATACAGCACTCGACCCAAGGTTTAAGAATCTGAAATGCCTTCCAAAATCTGAGAGGGATAAGGTGTGGAGAATGCTTTCAGATGTCTTAAAAGAGCAACACTCTGATGTGGAAACTACAGAACCCGAACCACCAAAAATAAAATCAACCTTCAGTGGGTGTCATCTGACACTGGTGATGAAAATGAACATGTATTGGTCCACTCCGCTTTGGATCGTTATCGAGCAGAACCAGTCATTAGAATGGACGCATGTCTTCTGGAATGGTGGTTGAAGCATAAATGGACATATGAATCTTTAGCGCATCTGGCACGTAATTATCTTGCGATGCCGGCTACAACAGTGCCATGCAAACGCCTGTTTTCACTTTAAGGTGATATTGTAAACAAGACGTGGGCAGCATTATCTCCTGCAAATTGTAACCAAACTTGTTTGTCTGAGTGATTGGCTGAAGTAGGACTGAGGGGACTTGTAGGCTCTAAAGTTTTACATTGTTTTATTTTTGATTGCAGTTATTTTTTGTACATAATTCTACATTTGTAAGTTCAACTTTCATCATAAAGAGATTGCACTACAGTACTTGTATTAAGTGAATTGAAATATACTGTTTCTTTTGTTTTTTACAGTGCAAATATTTGTAATAAAAATAAATATAAAGTGAGCACTCTACACTTTGTAAATTAAAAGGAACAGTCACTAGAGTGAAATGTCTGCCAGCTGCATGGAAATTATATAAAAATGCCATAACAGAGGCTCAAACTAAATGTATACCCTTAACTGGGGGGAGTGGAGGGGAAGGACAAAAAAATGCCACATTTGTTCAACAAGAAAGTACAAGCAGTTGGAGGCAAAAAGGCATCCTTTAAAAAGTGGAAATCAGATCCTACTGAGAAAAATAGAAAGGAGCATAAGTTCTGGCAAGTCAAGTGTAAACGTATAATTAGGCAGGCCAAAAAAGAATTTGAAGAGCAACTAGCAGAAGGCACAAAAACTAACAGCAAATTTTTTTTTAAAGTACCTCAGAATCAGGAAACCTGCCAATCAATCGGTGGGGCCACTGGATGATCAAGGTTTTGAAGGAGCACTCAAGGAAGGCAATGGTGTTACAGAGAAACTAAATGAATTCTTTGCCTTGATCTTCACTGCAGAGGATGTGATAGAAATTCCCACACCCAAGCCACTTTTTTTAGGTGACAGATCTGAGGAACTGTCCCAGATTGAGGTGTCAGCAGAGGACGTTTTGGAACAAATTGATAAATTAAACAGTAACATGTCACAAGTACAAGATGGTATTCACCCGGGAGTTCTGAAGGAACCCAAATCTAAAACAGCAGAACTTCTGATTATGATATGTAACCTATCGCTTAAGTCAGAATCTGTACCAGACAACTGGTAAATAGCTAAAGTGATGCTGCTTTTTAGAAAAAGGCTCCAGAGACAATCCTGGCAATTACATGCTAATAAGCCTAACTTCAATACCAGGCAAATTGGTTGAAACTATAGTAAAGAACAGAATTATCAGACCCATAGAAGAACACAATTTATTGGGGAAGACTCAACACAACTTTTGTAAAGGGAAATCATGCCTCACCAATCTGTTAGAATTCTTTAAAGAGGTAAACAAACGTGGACAAAGGTGATCAAGGAACAAACAATGGAGTGGCAAAATTTGCAGACGATATAAAATTACTCAAGGTAGTTAAGTCCAAAACAGACTGCAAAGAGTTACAAAAGGATCTCACAAAACTGGGGAACAAAGTGGCAGATGAAATTCAGTGCTGCTAAATGCCAAGTAATGCATATTGAAAAACATAACCCCAGCTATACATACAAAATGAAAGGCTTTAAATTAGCTGTTAGCACTCAAGAAAGTGATCTTGGAGTCATTGTGGATAATTCTCTGAAAACATCTAATCAGTATGCAGCGGCAGTCAAAAAAAACTAACAATGTTAGGAACCATTAGAAAAGGATTAGATAATAAGACAGAAAATATCATAATTCTACTATATAAATCCCTGGTATGCCCACACCTTGAACACTGCATGCAGTTATGGTCACCCCATCTCAAAAATATATATATTAGAAATCAAAAAAGTATAGAGAAGTGCAAGAAAAATGATTAGGGGTATGGAAGAGATTCCATACAAAGAGAGATTAAAAAGACTGGGACTGTTCATCTTGGAAAAGAGATGATGGAGTGGGGGGGATATGATAGAGGTCTAAAAAATCATAACTGGTGTTGAGAAAGTGAATAAAGAAATGTTATTTACCACCTTAACATAACACAAGGACCAGGAGTCACCCATTGAAATTAATAGGCAGCAGGTTTAAAACAAACATAAGGAAGTACTTCTTCAGAAAACACAGAGGCAATCTGTGGAACTCATTGCCAGGGGATGCTGTGAAGGCCACCAGTATAACTTGGCTCAAAAAAGAATTAGGTTAGTTCATGGAAAATAGTCTATCAATGGCTATCAGCCAAGGTGGTCAAGGACTCAACCCCATGCTTCAGGTATCCTTAAACCTCCAATCGCCAGAAGCTGGCCGTGGATGATGGGATGGATCACTCAAAATTGACCTGTTCTGTTCATTCCCTCTGAAACATCTGGCACTGGCCTCTGTTGGAAGACAGGATACTGGGCTAGATGGGCCACTGGTCTGACCCAGTATGGCCATTCTTACGTTCATGAGTCTTCCCAAAGTACCTAGCTGTAGCAGCTAAGAATATATGTTTAATCATTTCTTAATCATATAAGGGTTCACTGCTCAGAATATGTGACTAGCTGTTCAGTAAATCTGCTCTCTATTCCAGTTGTTGAGTCGTATGATTTGCTGGAACAAGTTTATTTTTATACCACTGAGACTCTCTCTTTCCTAAAGGCTATTCTTGGCTCAATCTGCAAATCCAGACAGATTTCAAGAAATTCAAAACAATCAATCTGGTTAGGTCTTTGTCTCATCAAACCATGAGCTATTACTTCAAATTTCTAGAGTTCATGGGATTGTGTACCCAGGTCACTCCATTTGCGAGGCCTTGAGTAAAACCTTTACAAATTTGAGGCCTGTGCCTCAAGCACCAACTTCCATTTGGTAATTTATCATTCCGATTCAAAGCTTTCTAGTGGTGGATAATCCCAGAATATGGGTGAAAAATGGTTCTCCTCACTATTCCCTCCCCATTGAAAGTGAAAGTGTGGTACACACTTTAGACATGCGTTGAGGAGCAAACCAAGATCAACTCAGTATTCAAGTTCTGTGGAATCCCAGGAAGGCCAAATTGCATATAAGTATGTTGGAGTTAAGAAACGTTTGGTTAGCTCTCAAACATCCTTCTACATGTGGGAAACTGAGTTCTACCATAATTAAACATATCCTAATATTCAGGTGTTGACAGGTAATATACCACATTTATATACTGTCTCAACCATCAAGGAGGAACTCAGACTCTCATCTGGAATATCAGGAGGCAGTTAGGGAGTGAAGCATCCATCATCCAGTATTGCCAATGGCCAAGCATCACCAAGCGAACAGCACTTGAGCAGGCAATCCAAGCCAAAATGCAATTCCCAGCACTTGTGGTCTCTGAAGACTGAGATAATGGCTATATTTTTACACATGTGAGGAAAACTAAAGGTTTACCTCCTTTGCAGTGAGGGAAAATTCAGAGTTATCTAATCTATTCCTGGGGTACTCAGAGTATGGAGCCCTGACTGATGCCTTTCTTCTGGGTGGGAGCAGGGATTCCTACATGTCTTTCTTCCAGTGTCACTTATCCCAAGAGTGTCATGATTTTAAGAAGGGACAGAGCTCATATAATATTAATAGCTGCAGCCTTGGGCTCAGATCTTTTGGCATTGACATTAGAGCCTCCAGTTTATCTGCCATTTCCTACAGATCTCCTGTCACATTGCCAGAGACAAATCTTGCCTTCAGATCTGAGCTCTCTGACTCTGACAGTTTGGATGATTGCACTTTGTTCAATTCTAATAATGATATTCTTGAGCGGTCCGTTGAATTTCACTGGAGAGCCGAAAGCCTTCAACATGGAAAACTTTACAGTGAAGTGGAAAATATTTTTCCGCATGAGTCTCTGTCAAAAGTATTTCATTTTTGGCTGCTGCAGTCCCTAATACTCTGGTCTGTTGTTTGATTCTAAAAGAATCTGGATCTATTTTGAGCACTTGATGTGGTCATGCTGAGGGGTCCGGTCCTGGACCACTACCCTGAACAAGCACAGAACAGAGAGCTGGTCCCTGTCCCAGAGAGCTTACACTCTTAAAACAAGCGACAGCAGGTGGATACAGACAGATGAGGAGCACAAGGCTAGAATGAGGCATTATTGATCAGCTTGCTAGGACGTGGTCTCAGCAGACCAGCTGCCTAATAGTTGTCAAGCTGTTTTGTAGTTATCATGGCAAAGGGGAGTTTTAAGAAGAGATTTGGTGGGATTGTATTACTAAAGTTAATCTGGCAGCTGTGTTATACCAGCTCATCATGCTTCTATTCCCAGATCTTCAGTTCTTGCATACCCAGTGATGTAAAGGTTTTAAAGAAATCTTGCATGTAATTTCATCTGTTTTTAAGCTTCCATCACCTTTGAGCTCAAATTGTGTGCCCACAAAATTTCTGGAATGACTTTATTAAGATCCTTGAGCATACTTCCTTGTCCACCTCCTTGTGAAGCGTATGGCAGAGACAGTGAATTATGAATTCTGATGACGGATACTCCTTTACGGGGTGAACATGGTATTGCATCCACCTCCTAAATTCCTGCTCAAGACTTCAGTTAAAATCTGTGAACTTCCCTATACTTTTTTTTTCCAAAACCCTATATTTTACCAGGAGAAGCAAAATATTCTAGTTGTAACATTAACTAGATGTTAGAGGAGTTCTCAGTGACTATCTAGGTAGAACAAAATTTATAAGCCCTCCCAATTTTTTTGTAGTTTATATGATAAACCGAGGAAAGAAACATCTGCTGCTCAGATTGTCAAAATGGATTAGATTTTGCATTCAGACTTGTTTATAATCTCATGGGTGTTTCAGTACCTGAACGTCGAAGAACACATTATAACATATATACTAAGGTAACAGAAATGACAGAAATAGTTTAGATAGGTAAAGGAGGTCTAACGGGGCTTCTGCAGAATGTCTGAGAGACAGTTCTATCACAGAGCTATTTAAGAACATAAGAACGGCCATACTGGGTAAGACCAAAGGTTCATCTAGCCCAGTATCCTGTTTTCTGACAGTGGCCAATGCCAGGTGCTTCAGAGGGAATGAACAGAACAGGTAATCATCAAGTGATCCATCATCCCCTGTCACCCATTCCCAGCTTCTGGCAAACAGAGGCTAAGGACGCCATCCCTTCTCATTCTGGCTAATAGCCATTGATGGACCTTTCCTCCATTTAGCTAGTTCTTTTTTGAACTCTGTTATAATCTTGGTCTTCACAACATCCTCTAGCAAAGAGTTCCACAGGTTGACTGTGCATAGTGTGAAGAAATATTTCCTTTTGTGTTAAATCTGCTGCCTATTAATTTCATTTGGTGACCCCTAGTTCTTGTGTTATGAGAAGGAGTAAATAACACTTCCTTATTTACTTTCTCCATACCAGTCATGATTTTATAACCCTCTATCATATCCCCCCTTAGTCGTTCCTTTTCCAAGGTGAAAAGTCCCAGTTTTATTAATCTCTCCTTATATGGAAGCCGTTCCATACCCCTCATCATTTTTGTTGCCATTTTCTGGACCTTTTCCAATTCCGATATATCTTTTTTCAGATGGGGCGACTACAGCTTCACACAGTATTCAAGATGTGGGTGTACCATGGATTTATATAGAGGCAATATGATATTTTCCATCTTCTTATCTGTTCCTTTCTTAATGATGTCCAACATTCTGTTAGCTTTTTTGATTGCCGCTGCACATTGAATGGATGTTTTCAGAGAACTATATACACTGACTCCAAGATCTCTTTCTTGAGTGGTAACAGCTAATTTTAGATCCCATCATTTTGTATGGGTAGTTGGGATTGTTTTCCAACGTGCATTACTTTGCATTTATCAACATTGAATGTTGTCTTTCATTTTGTTGCCCAGTTACCCAGTTTTGAGAGATCCCTCTGTAACTCTTCACAGTCTGCTTTGGACTTACCTATCTTGAATTATAGTTAACTACCTAAATTATAAGGCTGCTGCTACTTGGAATTCTGTTCATGCGGTTATTCTATTCAATATTACTCTCATCTTAGCAGAGAAGGTGGTATACTGGTTCAGAAAATGGTCCATTCTAGTCCAGTATTTGGACTCTGATAGACTCAGTACCAACTACTTCAGATGAAGGTATAAGAAAACCTGCAGTAGGCAGCTGTTGGATAATCTGCCTCCAAAGACAGTTTTCTTCTAACCCTCTCTAGTTAGAGGTTGGCTTATGCCTTGAAGCAGGAGGGTTTAGGTTTATTTTTTTAGGGGTTTAGGGTTTATTTTTTTCCTATTCTTCACCGAACTCCATCCAATTTTTCAATATCTCTTTGGCAATAATGTACTCAGAATAAAACCAAAAAGAAAAGGAGTACTTGTGGCACCTTAGAGACTAACCAATTTATTTGAGCAGAAGCTTTCGTGAGCTACAACTCACTTCATCAGAATGCATCCGATGAAGTGAGCTGTAGCTCACGAAAGCTTATGCTCAAATAAATTAGTTAGTCTCTAAGGTGCCACAAGTACTCCTTTTCTTTTTGCGAATACAGACTAATACGGCTGCTACTCTGAAACCTGTCATTATGCAAGAATAAAACCAGTATTCCAGGTTAAGTTGCATCAGGGACATATAGAGAGGGACAGTCCTGGCCAGGGACATGAGGTTTCTGTAGCCCACAATGACATTGGCATTTTTTTTTCTTTTTGGCCACGTTGCACTACAGCTTCATCAGATAGTTAGATGGATTGGGGCCTTAGGGTTCAATCCTCATGGTAGATACAGTGCAAGAGGTACCAGGCATTGCTCCCACTATGAGACGCAGAGGTGGAAGATTGACTCAGGATGTCCCAGACCTTAGCCCGTCTCTGATATTGGATATAATGTTGAGGGGCTGAAAGAGAAGGTCAGTTCCAATTCTAAAATGATAGATTCTAAACCCAGAAGGAACCACTGTGATCCTCTAATTTGTCCTCCTGCATAACACAGGGCATAGAATTTCCACAAAATAATTCCTCTTTGAACTAGAACATATATTTTAGAAAAACATCCAGTCTTGATTTAAGCCCACATGATATGGGCTTATGAAGTCAGGCACCTGTATCATAGAATTGTAGGACTGGAAGGGACCTCGATAGATTATCTAGTCCAGTCCCCTGCACTCATGGCAAGACTAAGTATTATCTAGACCGTCCATGACAGGTGTTTGTCTAACCTGCTCTTAAAAATCTCCAATGATGGCAATTCCACAATCTCCCTAGGCAATTTATTCCAGTATTTAACCATCTTGACAGGAAGTTTTTCCTAATGTCCAACCTAAACCACCTTTGCTGCAATTTAAGCCTATTGCTTCTTGTCCTATCCTCAGCGCGTAGGCACTGGTAACTGCTGATGAGGAAGGCACAATGTCAGCCTCCCCCCTCACCACCACAGTCACGGTCAACTTCCTGGTGACTGCCAAGGCATCTTCCAGCAACACCCTCTTGACCATGGCTGCCCAGATCCCCACTCCTTCCCTTTGCTCCTGGCCCCCGCTGCCTTCTCCAGACCCTCAATCCCCCTGGCGTCGCCTAAGCCTCAGAGATTAAAGAGAATAGTTTTTTTCTTCCCCCTTGTAACAACCTTTTATGTGCTTGAAAACTGTTATCATGTCCCCTCTCATTCTTCTCTTCTCCAGACTAAACAAATCCTGTTTTTTTCAATCTTCCCTCGTAGATCATTTTGTATTCTCTAAAGCACTTGCAACCCCTCCCAGCTTGGTATCATCCACAGACTTCATTAGTGTACTCTCCATGTCATTATCTAAATCATTGATGAAGCTCCTGGGTGTTCCCAGTGCAGTGTGTGCTGCTGCTGTGGTGGAGTGGGTGTGGCTCATCAGAATGTTCATGTTCAGTTATTATTGACGTGTTGCTAACATTTTCCTGAAGAATGTCAGATAAGAGAAATGACAATTTTAAGTAGCCTATATTACAGCTAAACATGAATGGAGTTTAATGGGACAAAGAAAAGGTACTTCTCTGGCTCCAGACCTTATTACCAAGTCATGAGGCTCTGCCACACATCATATACAGTGCAAGGGAATGAATTAGGGGTACTCAGGGCTCAGCCCCAACCAAACAATGGCACAGGATGGATGAGGGGATGCTAGGGTTTGTGGAACATACGACTTGAATGGTTGAATTAGTGAGTGTTCTCCTACATTGCAAGACCTGGAATGATGAGCTGGCCTGGAACTAGAGGAATGGCAGAAATAAAGATTTGGGCAGGGTTAGTGGCACAGTCCAGTCTTTGTTATGGTATTTCTGTAACAGCAACTGATTGGAGGCCTGAACCAGGCAAAGGCAGGAGTTACTTCCTGTGAAATGAACCTGTTTGTACCAGATATGCTGTATGCTGAAACACCTGTCAGAAAGTGTAGTAATGTATACACCCCTGAGGAAATTGGCCTGGTAGTAATGCCTTCTAGGCCCATGCTATCCATTTCCCTTCTATTTGTGTGATATACTAAATCCAAACTGTATAACTCAGATTATAAACAGTAACAGGTGGCAAATATTGGCCAAGTTACCTTTACTGTTGTAGTACAGAAATATTTTAGCTGTTAAATATTTTTGCTGCTTAGTTGAGAGCTGGGGTGAGTATTAGAAATGGACAAGGAGACTCGAGAGACTAAACTAGGAATTGTTTACTTGTGGCACCTTAGAGACTAACAAATTTATTTGAGCATAAGCTTTCATGAGCTTCATCGGATGCAACTGTAGCTCACGAAAGCTTATGCTCAAATAAATTTGTTAGTCTCTAAGGTGCCACAAGTACTCCTTTTCTTTTTGCAAATACAGACTAACACGGCTGCTACTCTGAAACCTAGGAATTGTTTGTAACCCATTTCTTCTTTGGGCTTGTCTGCACATGGAGTTGTTCCTGAATAATTGTTCCTAATTTACTCCATGTCTGGACACACATATTCAAGTGTTTTGTTTAACCCAGCTGGTCAGGCACCGTTAATCAGGATCATCTCCAAATCTTAAAATGCTACCTGCCTCACAATTATCCACAAATCAGGTATTGCCAGGAGTAGATAGTCTGTGACCAAGCTCTAAGAGTATTTCTACACTGGGGAAATACATCACATTAGAAAATGTGCTGACTAATGTGATGTTAAACACAACTTAACATCTAGTATAGGAAAGGCTAGTCAAGTTTAAAAACATATTCGCTGGTCATGGTTAATCTTAGGGTCCAGTGAACAAATTTTAAAACCCGACTCATCCTTGTCTACACTAGGTGCTAAGTCATGTTTAACAGCATGTTAGCTTAAACGTTTTCTGATGATGCACTTTCCCAGTGTAGAGCACATCCCTGGAGGAAAATCATGTGCCTATGGAACCAGGTTCTTCTTATCAAGTGGGGACGTTGGGTGTGGGATGTTGCATACCCCATCAGCTCCATGGAGTCCCCTGTGCAGTAGCATGAAATGGGGACCATATGCAGGCAGGGAGTGGGGAACTGCTACAAAGGTTCTGCTGAAGGACATCTGGAACCAGTTCCAGTCGTCAGCTCTGCAGCCTAAGGGGAGGATCCCTGCCAAGCATCCAGCTCATTTGTTCAAATCTCTCTCTCTCTCTTTTCTCTCTCTCTCTTTTTCTGTGTCCTTCTTTCTTATCTCCCACTCTTCATGCCCTACTCCTTGCCAGCTCCTCTTAGAGCTTTTCTAGATTAGGAAAAGATATGTTTTTAAAAAATGTGTTAGCTAGTATAGCTAGCCGTAGTATAAGCAGGACAAGTTGCATGTTAACACTTGTTAGCTGGTCATATTGAAGCCTCTGGAGGAGCCTAGGGTTCATCTCAGCTGGCTAACACCTTAACCTACAACTTGCCTGGTGTATACTTAAAAAGTGTAAGGTAACACAGTTGTTTTTAAAAATGCCTTTCTTCTAGTGTAGAGAGACCCTAGTTTAAACAAAGACAAATCTAAAATGCTTTGTATTGCCTAGAGACAATCACTTCTGCTAAGCAAATCCTCTCTTTAAAGTCTGGACAAATATAAGTATTACTGTTCCTGGAATATGATGATTTCCTTGCCTCCAGTGTTTGGATATTCCCTGCTTCCTCCTCAGATCCGGGAGTTGGTTCCTGAGTCCCAGGCCTACATGGACCTGTTAGCCTTTGAACGCAAACTGGACCAGACCATTATGAGAAAGCGAGTGGACATTCAGGAAGCCCTGAAGAGACCAATGAAGGTATGACATGGGAAATGGTACTATTGGTTGAATCAGGAAAAACATCCTCAGTATGATGTATTGGGCTGTGGAGCCATCTCACTCAAGAACTAGTGGAAGCTGCATTGATAGAGTAGGCTGACCAAGGCACTTAAGAATACATGGCGGGGAAACACCCTTCCTTGGAGGAGGACAAACTGAATGACTCAGTTCAGTAGTTCTCACCCATCTCTAATTTATGAGTCTTTACTATAGGAAATAATCCTCTTTCATTTACAAATATTATTCTTTGAGGTTTTTAAGAAAAAAGAAGAGGAAATGGAGATAAGACAGTAGATGTGCTACCCTAGATACACATTAAATATACTGTTAAGAGTTCAGTTTAAGATTGGATTAAAAAGGAAATAAAATAATGAGAAATGTTAGTCAGAAAATAAATAATCTTGTAGGCCCTGATCCTGCAAAATCTTAAACATGTACTTAGTCCCACACTGGACAACTCATGTGAGCAAAGTTAAGCATGTGGAAAATTGTTTGCAGGATCAGACCCAAAGATAAGACCGTTCTCCAAATCCTCAGGCACCGCTCTTGTATTATGTGTTTATTTTTTCCTGCATTTGCCAGATCACTGTGTTCATTATATAATTCTGCAGTGCTTAATTTGCTTGCTGATTTCCAGCTCCATAGGGTACTTCTTTTGGCCAGTGCAGATGCTGTTTGCCCATACCTCATTCAGATTCCAAATCTCGTAGTATGAAGATTCTTGCATCTATAGGTCTGTCATGATGTAAAATAATTATTATTATCTCATTATAATATGTCCAGAAGCCCAACTGAGATCAATGCTAGGCACTGTGTAGACATATAAATTTTTTTATGCAATTTAAATACCTCAGGCAGACAAAAGGTGGGTAAAAGGAAGTACTATTACTCCTATTTTAAAAATGGGAAATGAGACAGATTAAATGACTAAGGCCTGATCTACCCCTAAATCTTAGGTCAACCTAGCTATGTTGATCAGGGCTGTGAAAAAATCCACCCCCTGTGCAATGTAGTTAGGTCAGTCTAATCCCCACTGTAGATGCATTTAGGTCAACAGAAGAATTCTGTGAACTAGCTACTTCCTCTTGGAGAGGTGAATTACCTATGTGAATGGAAAACCCCCTTCCAACAATGTAAGACGCATCTGTGCAACTGTAGGCTAGACATACCCTTGCACAGAGTCACACAAGGAATCTGTGGCAAAGCCAAGAATTGAGCCTAGTTCTCCTGGCCCACCCTTCCTCACATCATCCATGAAACATTTAGCAATGTTGACAGTTAATGTGAAGCCCAGTGATGACAGTTTAAGAGCTCTCAGTGCTGTTGTTTCAGGCTCTTTGCAGATTTAGGAAGGCAACATTTTATTGGTTTACAAGTTTATGGGCAGTAGGTTTTTAAGATTCTTTGCACATAGTGGGCTAGATTGTCAGTTAGCGTAAATTAGCATAGCTTCACTGACATCAACAAAGGTATGCCATTTTACACCAGGATATGACCCCATTTTAAAAAAATGAAAGTATAGATACTCTTTGAAAAATATGCTATAAAGGGTGGATTTTGTGGCAAATTCCTCAGCCATGAAACTGAGAAATACTGAAAGCTTTCTAGCAGAACTTTATAGGATCTGAAATGGGAAAGTACATAAAAACTAGAACTTTGAGGTTTCAGCAAACATTCTGTTAATTCCTGTTTGCTCATGTAGTTGTAGTTAGATTTCATTTCAAAAGAATAATCAGATGTTTCTAATTTACCTCCAAACTCATGAATGATTGCTCAAATGCAGCAGTCATGAAATTCAAAATCTGTCAGAACAAAACTGAGATCAGGCAATTTTTGCCTGGTTTAGAGTATTCTTATTTATTTATTTATATTATTGCTGGAGCACTGGTGACAGCTATAGTGAATGGTGTCCCAGCATTTCCATCCTAAATGCTGCTCTGAGTCACTTGTAACCCTGAAATATTCACCGTAGAAGCTGCCATTTTCCAGACCTTGTCTGCCTGAAGATGAATTATTTGGAAGTTTTAGGGGAAATGGTTCAAACATTTTAGAATGAGTGGAGACTGGAAAACATACACTTACTCCATTAAAAAAATGCTTTGGTCTTTGTGAGCAGCTGTAGTGCTGAAAAAATGGCAGCTGTGGGGGTAGCTCAAATGGCAGGGGCAAGGCCTTGGGTTGGGGATGGGGGAATGCAAGCATTGAGCCACCTGCCAGCTTACTCTACTGCTGGCAGAAACCCCAATCAGCTGTTGCTTTCTCCAGCCCTGATCCTGTTTCCTGTCATCTCTTTTTCTGTCTCTTGCTCTCTCTGCATTAGTGCATTACTATACCATGTCCATCACCATGGTGTCAACAGTGCCTCATCTTGCAGGCCAACATTCATGGAAGGCCACTTCTGTTTTAGTTCTTTTGCAAACAACCAGTATAGCTGTCACAGGGCTTAGGCCTCTGGGCACATGTGTGCAATCTAGCAGGCCTTTAATAACTAGGGCTGGATTTCCAATTAGGCATAGTAGGCACATGTCTAAGGGTGCCTTACCTCTTTAAAACTGCGTGCAACAGAAGGTCAGCTGTAGGCAGGGGGGCATTGAAGGTGCTGTGCCTAGGGGTGTGTAACCTGTAAATCCAGCCCTGTTAATAGCCCTTGTAACAAAGTTCCTGCTCTACCTTGGTGGGTCTTGTGCTTATTGGCGGATTTGCTCGCCTTGGAGCTTCACGACAGCCCTCAGCTTGGCCGTTTTTCTGAACCCACAGTCCAGGTCGACTCCGCCTGTGTCTGACCAGGAGTTGGGAGGTTTGGGGTGAACCCGGGCCCGCCCTCTACTCTGGGTTCCAGCCCAGGGCCCTGTGGAATGCAGCTGTCTAGAGTGCCTCCTGGAAGAGCTGTGTGACAGCTACAACTCCCTGGGCTACTTCCCCATGGCTTCCTCCCAACACCTTCTTTATCCTCACCATAGGACCTTCCTCCTGGTGTCTGATAATGCTTGTACACCTCAGTCCTCCAACAGTCCACGTTCTCACTCTCAGCTCCTAGCACCTCTTGCTCCCAACTCCTCACACGCACACCACAAACTGAAGTGAGCTCCAGGTGCCGTGATTAGCCTGCCTTAATTGATTCTAGCAGCTTCTTGATTGGCTGCAGGTGTTCTAATCAGCCTGTCTTAATTGTCTCCAGAAGGTTCTTGATTGTTCTGGAACCTTCCCTGTTACCTTACCCAGGGAAAAGGGACCTACTTAGACTGGGGCTAATATATCTGCCTTCTATTACTCTCCCATAGCCATCTGGCCCGACCCTGTCACACCCTTTAAAAGTGGGAGCTGTAGTTGCAATTCTGTGAGTATGGGGGAGCCTGTGGCCAACAGGAAGCCATATAGAAGGTTTTCTGCCTCCTGCACAGGGACAGTGGGCATGAGAGACCCAGGGTCAAGGAAGTTCTAGTGTGAATCTTTACATAGCAGGTAGGAAGGGTATGGCTTCTTCTGTCCCAGCCGGTGGGAACTGGAGAAGGCTTGGGGGTGTGGAGGCAGAGGGAGGGTATGTGTGTTACTGCCAGTATTTTGAGTTTAGTTGCTTTTCTTTTAAAATAAAGTTAGCCCTGAGCAAAGGAGAAGGTGTTTGATGGGATCTTTATTCTACTTTCATGGTTGGTATGGAGGTGATGTCCATGTTGGTATGGAGGGAGTCCAGGAGAGCTGGCTGTATTTCAAGGAATCCCTGTTGAGGTTACAGGGACAAACCATCCCGATGAGTCGAAAGAATAGTAAATATGGCAGGCGACCAGCTTGGCTTAATGGTGAAATCCTAGCGGATCTTAAACATAAAAAAGAAGCTTACAAGAAGTGGAAGGTTGGACATATGACCAGGGAAGAGTATAAAAATATTGCTCGGGCATGTAGGAAAGATATCAGGAGGGCCAAATCGCACCTGGAGCTGCAGCTAGCAAGAGATGTCAAGAGTAACAAGAAGGGTTTCTTCAGGTATGTTGGCAACAAGAAGAAAGCCAAGGAAAGTGTGGGCCCCTTACTGAATGAGGGAGGCAAGCTAGTGACAGAGGATGTGGAAAAAGCTAATGTACTCAATGCTTTTTTTGCCTCTGTTTTCACTAACAAGGTCAGCTCCCAGACTGCTGTGCTGGGCATCACAAAATGGGGAAGAGATGGCCAGCCCTCTGTAGAGATAGAGGTGGTTAGGGACTATTTAGAAAAGCTGGACGTGCACAAGTCCATGGGGCCGGACGAATTGCATCCGAGAGTGCTGAGGGAATTGGCGGCTGTGATTGCAGAGCCCTTGGCCATTATCTTTGAAAACTCGTGGCGAACGGGGGAAGTCCCGGATGACTGGAAAAAGGCTAATGTAGTGCCCATCTTTAAAAAAGGGAAGAAGGAGGATCCTGGGAACTACAGGCCGGTCAGCCTCACCTCAGTCCCTGGAAAAATCATGGAGCAGGTCCTCAAAGAATCAATTCTGAAGCACTTAGAGGAGAGGAAAGTGATCAGGAACAGTCAGCATGGATTCACCAAGGGAAGGTCATGCCTGACTAATCTAATCGCCTTTTATGATGAGATTACTGGTTCTGTGGATGAAGGGAAAGCAGTGGATGTATTGTTTCTTGACTTTAGCAAAGCTTTTGACACGGTCTCCCACAGCATTCTTGTCAGCAAGTTAGGGAAGTATGGGCTGGATGAATGCACTATAAGGTGGGTAGAAAGCTGGCTAGATTGTCGGGCTCAACGGGTAGTGATCAATGGCTCCATGTCTAGTTGGCAGCCGGTGTCAAGTGGAGTGCCCCAGGTGTCGGTCCTGGGGCCCGTTTTGTTCAATATCTTCATAAATGATCTGGAGGATGGTGTGGATTGCACTCTCAGCAAATTTGCGGATGATACTAAACTGGGAGGAGTGGTAGATACGTTGGAGGGGAGGGATAGGATACAGAAGGACCTAGACAAATTGGAAGATTGGGCCAAAAGAAATCTAATGAGGTTCAATAAGGATAAGTGCAGGGTCCTGCACTTAGGATGGAAGAATCCAATGCACCGCTACAGACTAGGGACCGAATGGCTCGGCAGCAGTTCTGCGGAAAAGGACCTAGGGGTGACAGTGGACGAGAAGCTGGATATGAGTCAGCAGTGTGCCCTTGTTGCCAAGAAGGCCAATGGCATTTTGGGATGTATAAGTAGGGGCATAGCGAGCAGATCGAGGGACGTGATCGTTCCCCTCTATTCGACACTGGTGAGGCCTCATCTGGAGTACTGTGTCCAGTTTTGGGCCCCACACTACAAGAAGGATGTGGATAAATTGGAAAGAGTACAGCGAAGGGCAACAAAAATGATTAGGGGTCTAGAGCACATGACTTATGAGGAGAGGCTGAGGGAGCTGGGATTGTTTAGTCTGCAGAAGAGAAGAATGAGGGGGGATTTGATAGCTGCTTTCAACTACCTGAAAGGGGGTTTCAAAGAGGATGGCTCTAGACTGTTCTCAATGGTAGCAGATGACAGAACGAGGAGTAATGGTCTCAAGTTGCAATGGGGGAGGTTTAGATTGGATATTAGGAAAAACTTTTTCACTAAGAGGGTGGTGAAACACTGGAATGCGTTACCTAGGGAGGTGGTAGAATCTCCTTCCTTAGAGGTTTTTAAGGTCAGGCTTGACAAAGCCCTGGCTAGGATGATTTAACTGGGACTTGGTCCTGCTTTGAGCAGGGGGTTTGGACTAGATGACCTTCTGGGGTCCCTTCCAACCCTGATATTCTATGATTCTATGATTCTATGTCATAAATCCCAGTCATGTGAGAAATAAATTTATCATTTATCTTTGCCCACTTCAACTGGCCTCTGCCCATCACTCCATCTCCCCAGGACATGTTTTAACACTCCATACTGCTGAACATCTTCAAACAGCCGCAATTTAAAAAACAAACAAACAAAATCTCAACTGGACAGTGAAATGTTTCTTTCAGACCTTCTCCTTGAGATGTGGAGTTTCCCTCACAAAATTGTGTATGGCTGAGGGTCAGGACAGGAAGATCCAGTCCTGCAGCAGTGTTGGATTTTCTGTACATACAAATTTGCTGATTTTAAAGACAAGTATATCAAGCAGTCTTGTGGAGTTAGAAATTAGAGCTCTATTCCATTGAAAAGAAGATATTCCCAGCTTCTCAGTGGAACATATAGCACTTACTTCCTATTCTGGAACTTCCCAGTGGTAACAAACTCTAGAGTCATGGCACTTTTAGGTTCAGAAAAGTAAATAATGTGTAGAGATTTTTTAAAGGCTTCATCTGAGTCCTTCTGAGGTTCAAGTATTGGGCCCAATTCTGTACCCATTGAAGTAAAAAATGCAGAATCAGGGCCATGGGTGTTTTTGGCTAGACAATCAGAAGAATACAAAAGTAGTCCTCATAAATATATGCACCTTAGGAAGGTGCTAGAAACCCTAGTAGATGGCTATGGGATAAGTTTCTTCCTTACTGTCAATAGTCAGAGTTGGCTTATGGTCTGAAACAGAAGGGTTTAATATTCCTTCCAAAACTCTTGTTTGTTTAAAAAATATATTTATGGGTATAACTCTGGATATTCTTTGTATTCATATGAATGTCTTCTCCCTTTTTTTGTCTGGCTAAGCTCTTGGCCTCAGTACCAGAAGCATAACAAGATCCAATGGCTGCAAGTTGAAGCTAGACAAATTTAGACTGGAAATAATGTGCAAATTTTTAAGAGTGAGAGAAATTTACCATTGGAACAATTTGTCTAGGAATGTAGTTGATTTTCCATTACTTGAAATCTTCAAGTCAGGATCAGTTGTCTTTCTGAGATATGCTCTTGTTCAGCCAGAGATTCTGGCTTATCTTGTACATCAGGTCAGGCTAGATGATTATAATGGTCACTTCAGGTAGTAAAAGTTGCATATCTTTTAATCTATATCATGTGGCAATGAATTCTACAGACTAATTGTACATTGTATAATATACTTGAAAAGATATTTCCTTTTGTCACTTTTGAGTTTGCTGCCTTGCAGCTTCATTGAATGTCACTTATTCTTGCATTATAGACTGGGAGTTTCTGGTCTCCCTGTCTACCTTCTAGATTCATGGTCTCCGGGGCCAGAAGGGACCATTATGATGGGGTGCTGGAACAATTTATATAATGGTGGTGCTAAGAGCCATTGAACGAAACTGTAAACCCTGCATATGATGGAAACCATTTCAAGCCACGGTGTGCAGCAGCACCCCTAGCACCAGTACGTATGCATTGTGATAATCTAATCTGACTTCCTGTATAACACAGGCCATAGAACTTCCCCAAAATAATTCCTAGAGTAGATGATATATTGTCAGTGATGGAGAATCCACCATGACTCTTGGTAATTGTTCCAGTGCTTAATTACTCACTGTTAAAAATGTAAGCCTTATTTCCTATCTGAATTTGTTAGCTTCAACTTCCAGACTTTGGTTTGTATTGGACCTTTCTGTGTTAGGTTGAAGAGCCAATTTTTAAATATTTGTTCCCCATGTAGACACGTATAGACTGTAATTAAGACACCCTTAACCTTCTCTTTGTTAAGATATACCATTGGAGCACCTTGAGTCGATCATTATAAGCCATGTTTTCTAATCCTTTTATCACTCTCCTGACTCTTCTTTGAACTTTCCAAATTTATCAACCACCTTCTTGAATTGTGGAGACCAGAATTAAACACAATATTTCAGCAGCCGTTGCACCAGTGCCAAATACACAGGTAAAATAACTTCTGTGCTCCTATTTGAGATTCTCTTGGTTATGTATCCAAGGATCGCATTTGCCCTTTTGGCCACAGTGTTGCACTGGCAGCTCATGTTCAGCTAATTATCCACCATGACTCCCAAATCTTTTTCAGAGTCACTGCATCCCAGGATAGAGTCCCCCATTGTGTAAATATGGTCTGCATTCATTGTAGGCCATTTTCTTGACTATTATTTTATGTATTTTTATTTTATGTGTGCTAGAACAGGGGTTCTCACAAGAAAATTTTTGGTGGCCTCAGAATGTGGCCATCAACTCTTGCTGCTGGCCGCTCTGACAATTTTTCCTAAAATACTTAATTAACTTTAAGAAAAACAAATAAATACACACATAGTGTCCAAATCATTATAATTTATTTACGTACTTTTTTCAGACTCAATAATAAGAGTAATGTACAGTTGTCTCTTTACTGGACCTAAACAGAATAGAAACACAGACAAGGTGCTTCGCACATTCTTGTTTTTTTGTTGTTTCTTTTGGGTTTTGGTTGGGTTTTTTTTTTTTTTTAAGACTTGCTAGCTAGTAAGTCTGCTGCTGCGAAAAGTAATATTTGTATGTTTGTTAGTATCACTTTTCACAGCAGACTTACTCAGCCCTGGCAAGCCAGCGGACAAATTAAGTCCTGGATGTGGAGGTGGGTAGGGAGACAATGGGGCCAGGGATGATGAGGGGATAGATGAGGGACTGGGGAGGCAGCGGGGGTCAGGGGCAATGTGGGGTGGTGGTGAGCCAAGGGCTGGCATCCAGGGCCAGAGGCCACCACCCTAGGGCTGAAGCCTGACCATTACTGCCCTCGGAAAAGTGGGGAACTCACTGGCTGCCTGCTCCTCTGGCATTTGTGGCTCTGGAGGGGGCAGAGCCCACTGCTTTGTCCCTCCTTCAGTCATTGCCCAGGAGGCTGTGGCCACAAGAAAAGCCCCTGGTGGCTGCATTTGAGAAACACTGTGCTAGAAGTCTAAATGCTAAGGTGGGTGATCTAGAGGAATGCCTGGCATTAAATGAGAATATTGATATAATAGGAATTGCAGAAACTTGATGGAATAAGGATAATCAATGGAACATGGTAATACCAGGGTACAAAATATATAGGAATGACTGAATAGGTCATGCTGGTTGGGGAGTGGCATTATGTGTGGGGAAAAAATATAGAGTCAAAGTAAAAATCTTAAATGAATCAAGCCATACCATAGAATCTGTATGGATAAAAATTCCACGCTTAAATAATAAAAGTATAGCAGTAGGAATATACTACCAACCACGTGACCTGGATGGTGATAATGATTGTGAAATGCACAGGGACATTACAGAGGCTACAAAGGCAGAAAATCCAATAATAAATGGGGATTTCAACCTGTGTTCCCTGTAATCTGTGCGTTTGAGGAGCCGTGCAGGAGAGATTCAATTGCCATGCAGCTGATTAGCAGAGCGCGCATAGCCGGCAGCATATGTTCAGGTGCCCCACCCCCCATGTTGCTCCATCCTGCAGCTGCTCTTGGGACCCTCCTGCTGGCTGTGCAGAGTGGGGTGTGTGTGGAGGGGGTAGGGTGTTGATGTCAGGGTTTCCCCCTCCCCCCGCCCTTGTATCCCATCTCCACAGAGCAGGGCAGAGGGGACAGCCTGGCTCAGGAGGACTGAGAGCTGCAGTCTGAATGGTGAATGGCTGAGTCCCTTTCTTAAAGAGACAGTACACTCTTTCTGCGATTTCCCCAGCAGCCAACTCACGCAGTCTCTGTGTGTGTGTGTCTCTCTCTCTCTGTCACTCTCACTCTCACTCTCCTCCCTTCCTCCTGCCCATGTACCCCATCTCCACAAAAATGAACACAATATGTTGAGGAAAAGTCAACATGGCTTTTGAAAAGGAAATCGTGGCTCAGCGATCTGTTAGAATTCTTTGAGGATGCCAACCAGCATTTGGACAAAGGTGATGGAGTGGATATAGTGTACTTGGACTTTCAGAAAGCCTTTGACAGGTCCCACACTAAAGCCTCTTAAGTAAAGTAAGCTGTCATGGGATAAGAGGGAAGGTCCTCTTACGGATCAGTAACTGGTTAAAAGGTAGGAAACAAAGAGTAGGGATAAATAGTCAACTTTCACAATGGAGAGAGGAAAATAGCAGGGGTCCTCCAAGGATTCATAAATTATCTGGAAAAAAGGATAAACAGTAAGGTGGCAGAATTTGCAGATGATACAAAATTACTCAAGATAGTTAAGTCCAAAGCTGACTGCAAAGAGTTACAACTGGATTTCACTAAACTGGGTGACTAAACTGGCAGATGAAATTTGATGTTGATAAATGCCAAGTAATGCACATTGGAAAACATAATCCCAACAATACATAGAAAATGATGGGGTCTAAATTAGCTGTTACCACTCAAGAAAAGATCTTAGAGTCATCATGGATAATTCCCTGAAAACATCCACTGAAAGTGCAGCAGTAGCAATAAAGCGAACAGACTGTTAGGAACCATTAGGAAAGGGATAGATAATAAGACAGAAAATATCATAATGTCACTATATTAATCCATGGTATGTCACACCTTGAATACTGTATGCGGTTCTGGTTGCCTCATCTCAAAAAAGATGTTTTAGAATGGAAAAAGGTGCTGAGAAGGGCAACAAAAATGATTAGGGGTCTGGGACAGCTTCCATATGAGGAGAGAGTAAAAAGACTGAGACTGTTCATCTTAGAAATGAGATTACTAAGGGGAGATATGAGAGAGGTCTATAAAATCATGAATTGTGTGAAGAAAGTGAATAGGGAATGTTATTTACCCCTTCACCTAACACAGGAGCTATAAAATTAATAAACAGCAGGCTTAAAATGAACAAAAGGAGAACAATGCACAGTCAAGCTGTGGAACTCGTTGCTATGGGACATTGTGAAGGCCAAAAATATATCTGGATTCAAAAAATAATTAGGTGAGTTCATGGAGATAGTTCCATCAAGGGCTATTAGCCAAGATGGTCAGGAACACAATCCCATGCTCTGTGTGTCCCTAAACCTCCAACTGCAAAAAACTGGGACAGGACAACAGGTGATGGATCACTTGAAATCACCCTGTTCTATTGATTCCCTCTGAAGCGTCAGGCACTGGCCACTGCCAGAAGACAGGTGTAATGATTCTGCTGTGAGCGGGACACAACTGAGAGAATCAGTTCAGGACAAATTGCTTAGAACAGGGCAATCACAGCCCAAAAGGTGGGGTTCCTTTATTACTAAGGCACACCAAACCAGCCAGAGAATACTTTGGTCTCACCCCACTGGCTAACCAGAAGTCATGCACACAATTCCGTCAGACGCTCCAATTTCCCAGTATCACCACCAGGAGCCACTTCTTATGGGGGTGAATGATTATGAAAACCAATATCCCAGTAAAAGAAAAAAGATTCTCCTGATCCCAAAGGACCAAGCGCCAGACCCAGATCAGTATACAAGTCAGATCTTGCCCACAAATGACGCTGTTGCCAATCCTTTAGCATCTAAAATCTAAAGGTTTATTCATAAAAGAAAGAAATATAGATGAGAGCTAAAATTGGTTCAGTGGAATCAATTACATACAGTAATGGCAAAGTTCTTGATTTCAGGCTTGTAGCAGGGATGGAATAAACTGCAGGCACAAATCAAGTCTCTAGAGTATATCCACAGCTGGGATGGGTCATTTAGTCCTTTGTTCAGAGCTTCAGTTTGAAGCAAGGTTCCTCCAGAGGTCAGAAGCAGGTTTGAAGACAAAATGGAGATGCTGCTGCTGCCTTTTATAGTCCTTTTGTCATGTGGCTTTTGTTTCCTTTGTTCCAACCACAAGCCACCCAGCACATGGCATGGAAAAACCTCAGAGTTCTGTCCATAGGCATGTCCCTGCATACCTTGCTGAGTCACAAGATGTATCTGCCTTCTCTCAATGGGTCAGTTGTATAGCTGATGGTCCTTAATGGGCCATCAAGCAGTCTAGGCAGTGCTGATTCCACAATGTCTGGGGTGTCACCCAGAAGCATAGCATAACTTTGAAATACAGACAGGATAAAGCCAGTACTTATAACTTTAAATACAAAAATGATACATGCATACAGATAGCATAATCATAACCAGCAAATCATAACCTTTTCATGGACACCTTATGTGACCTCCTTTGTACAAGATTTGGTGCCACTATATGACCTTCTTGCAACAATGATCTATACGGTCACAATTCATGTCAATAACATCACAACAGGATACAGGGCTAGGTGGACCATTGGTCTTATTCAGTATATCCATTCTTATGTCTTTTTAAATTTTTCTCCTGACTAAAGAATCAAGCCCAATCTTTTCAAGGTCTGCACCTAATCATTCTCATAATTTGTCTCTGCATTCCACCTTACTCTCCAATACATTTCCTGAGAGGGGTGACCAGTACTGCACTTAGTATTCCAGATGAGATGACAGCATTGATTTATATGATGGTGGTATAATATTTTCCATAAAAATGGCAAAGAGTCCTGTGGCACCTTATAGACTAACAGATGTATCGGAGCATAAGCTCTCGTGGGTGAATACATACATGCATTTGACAAAGTGGGTATTCACCTACAGAAGCTTATGCTCCGATACGTCTGTTAGTCTATAAGATGCCACAGGACACTTTGCCCCTTTTACAGATCCAGACTAACACGGCTACACCTCTGATATTTTCCATATTACTCTCCATGTCATTGCTTATATAGCTTAGCATTTGTGTGTGCTTTGTTGCTTATTTGTTTTTACTGCTAATGCATAGTGAGCAGAGGTCTTCATAGAGATGAAAGGGGTAAATAGTGAGGTGGCAAAATTTACCAATGATACAAAACTACTCAAGATAGTTAAGTCCCAGGCAGACGGCAAAGAGCTACAAAAGGATCTCTAAAAACTGGGTGACTGGGCAACAAAATGGCAAATGAAATTCAATGTTGATGAATGCAAAGTAATGCACATTGGAAAACATAATCCCAACTATACATATGAAATGATGGGGTCTAAATTAGCTGTTACCACTCAAGAAAGAGATCTTGGAGTCAGTGTATATAGTTCTCTGAAAACATCCACTCAATGTGCAGCGGCAGTCAAAAAAGCAAACAGAATGCTGGGAATAATTAAGAAAGGGATAGATAATAGGACAGAAAATATCATGTTGCCTCTATATAAATCCATGGTATGCCCACATCTTGAGTACTGTATTGGAATTGGAAAAGGTTCAGAAAAGGGCAACAAAAATGATTAGGGGTATGGAACAGCTTCCATATGAGGAGAGACTGGGACTTTTCAGCTTGGAAAAGAGATGACTAAGGGGGGATATGATTGAGGTCTATACAATCATGATTGGTGAGGAGAAAGTAAATAAGGAAGTGTTATTTACTCCTTCTCATAACACAAGAACTAGGGGTTACCAAGTGAAATTAATTGGCAGCATGTTTAAAAGAAACAAAAGGAAGTATTTCTTCATACTATGCACAGTCAACATGTGGAACGCCTTGCCAGAGGATGTTGTGAAGGCCAAGACTATAACGGGGTTAAAAAAAGAACTATATACGTTCATGGTGGATAGGTCCATCAATAGCTATTAGCCAGGTTGGGCAGGGATGGTGTCCCTAGCCTCTGTTTGCCAGAAGCTGGGAATGAATGACGGGGAATGGATCTCTTGATGATTACCTGTTCTGTTCATTTCCTCTGGGGCACCTGGCATTGGCCGCTGTCAGAAGACAGGATACTGGGGTAGATAGACCTTTTGTCTGACCCAGTGTAGCCGTTATGTTCTTATGTCCTCCATGAGACCTGGGTCTTTTTCTGAATTGATATAATTCATTTCAAATCAAGTAAGTTGTATGAGTAGTTCAAATTAGTTCCTCTAATGTGCATAACTTTTCATTTGTCAACACTGAATTCCATCTTCCACTGTGTTGACAAATTCTATAGCTTGGTTTGCCCCCTCTTCCCCCCAAGTTCTTCACAGTCTTCTCTGGTCTTGAATAACCTAAATAACAAGGTGCCACTGGACTCCTTGTTGTTTTTCTAAATAACTTTGTTTCATCTGCAGATTTTGCCACCTCTTTTCTTATTTTATTCCCAGATCATTTATATGTATATTAAACAATACCAATCCTGATGTGAAACCTTGTGCACCCACTTTTAACCTTTTTCCTTGATGAAAATTGACCAGTTATTCATACTCTCTGGTTTTTGTCTCTTTGCAATTTCCAATCCTCCTGATGTCTCCTAAATTTCTTTAGTAACCCCTTGTGAGGCTACCAAATGCATGTGATTAAAACATTTATTCCACATCATACCAATTTGTGGTTTGTCTGTCTGTCAGCCTCTCTATATGTAGATACAAAAGCATAGATTTTTATCTACTCCGTCTTTTAAGGACAAGATTTACCCTGCACTTAGGAGCATGACATAAAAAAACTAGAACAATATAAAATTAACATGGTACATATTACATCAATTAAAAACTGGCTAACTGATGGGTCTCAAAATTTAATTGTAAATGAGAGTCATCATTGACAGGGTGTGTTTCTAGTGGTCCTGCAGGGATTGGTTCTTGGCCCTATGTTGTTTAATTTTTTTATCAGTGATCTGGAAGAAAACATAAAATAGTCACTGGTAAGGTTTGCAGATGACACAATTTGAGGGACTGGTAAATAATGAACAGGAGAGGTCCCGAATACAGAGTGATCTGGATTACTTGGTAAGCTGGGCACAAGCAAACAGTATGTGTTTTAATATGGCTAAATGCAAATGTATACCTATAGAAATAAAGAATGTAGACCATACTTAGAGTATGGGGGACTCTATCCTGAGAAGCAGTGACTCTGGAAAAGATCTGGGAGTCGTGGTGGATAATCAGCTTAACAGGCACTTCCAAAGCAATGCTGTGGCCAAAAGGGCAAATACAATCCTTGGCTGCATAAACAAAGGAATCTCACGGAGAATTAGAGAAGTTATTTTACCTCTGTATTTGCCATTGGTGCTACTGCTGCTGGAATATTGTGTCCCGTTCTGGTGTCTACAATTCAAGAAGGAAATTGATAAATTGGAGAGGGTTCAGAGAAAGCTATGAGAATGATTAAAGAATTAGAAAACATGCCTTACAGTGACAGATTCTAGGAGATCCATCTGTTTAGTTTAACAAGACAAGGTTAATGGTGAATTAATTACAGTTTATAACAGAAGTGGGAAAACTACGGCCCACAGGCCACATCCGGCCCAAGGAACTGTTCTGCCCGGCCCTTGAGCTCCCCGCCAGGGAGGCTAGCCCCCGGCCCCTCCCCTGCTGTCCCCCCACCGCTGCAGCCACACGGGCAGCGCTCTGGGCAGTGAGCTGCGTGCTCTTGCAGGGCAGCACAGCAGCGTGTTTGGCACCAACCCGCCGGCGCGGCTGCCAGACATGCTGCTTTGAGCAGCATGGTTGGGGGGTTGGATAAGGGACAGGGAGTTCTGGGGGGCAGTCAGGGAGCAGGGGGTGGTTGGATGGGGCAGGGAGCAGGGCGGATTGGATAGGGGGTGGGATACCGGGGGCAGTTAAGGGCAGGGGTGTGGATAGGGGTCGGGGCAGTCAGGCGACAGGGAGCAGTGGGAGTTGGATAGGCGTGGGAGTTCCTGGGGGCCTGTCAAGGGGTGGGGGTGTGGGTTGGGGCAATCAGGGAGCAGGGGAGGTTAGATAGGGGGTGGTGTCCTGGGGGGTGGTTGGAGCAGGGGTCCTGGGAGGGGATGGTCAGGGGACAAGGAGCAGGGTGGGGTTGGATGGTTCGGGGGTTCTGAGGGGGGCAGTCGGGGTGGGAAGTGGGAGGGGTCAGATGGGGGCAAGGGCTAGGCTGTTTGGGGAGGCACAGCCTTCCCTATCCGGCCCTCAATACAGTTTTGCAACCCCAATCTATAAATACCTGCATGGGGAACAAATATTTAATCATGGGCTCCACAGTCTAGAAGAGAAAGGTCTAACACGTTCCAATGGCTGGAAGTTGAAGCTAGACAAATTCAGACTGGCAATATTTTTAACAGTGAGTGTAATTAACCACTGGAATAATTTACCAATAGTCATGGTTGATTCTCTATCAGTAACAATTTTAAATCAAAATTGGATGTTTTTCTAAATATATCTGCTCTAGGAATTATTTTTGGAAAGGTCTGTGTTAAATAGAAGACAGACCTGATGATCACAGTGGCCTTTTCTGGCCTTGGAATTTATGAATCTATGAGCAGCATGGAGGTCTGTATGGGACATCTACACACAGATCTGTACACAATGCTGTACATGAAACCTGCAGTCAGGCAGAATTCTATGCCTTCAGCAGATTTTGGTTCATTCTCTGATATCTGTTGTAACTTGCATGAGATTCCCTAGCAGACCTAGGGAAGCATCCAACAGAGATTGTAACCTTCAGTGAACTCGCCAGCAAGTTACAATCACCTTCAGGCAGTCAGTGGAGATTGTAATTTACATTGGGCACCTCACAGAAGTTGCAGTCTCTTTTCAGCTTTCAGAGTAGCAGCTGTGTTAGTCTATATTCGCAAAAAGAAAAGGAGGACTTGTGGCACCTTAGAGACTAACAAATTTATTAGAGCATAAGCTTTCGTGAGCTACAGCTCACTTCATCGGATGCATTTGGTGGAAAAAACAGAGGAGAGATTTATATACACACACACAGAGAACATGAAACAATGGGTTTATGTTCTCTGTGTGTGTGTATATAAATCTCTCCTCTGTTTTTTCCACCAAATGCATCCGATGAAGTGAGCTGTAGCTCACGAAAGCTTATGCTCTAATAAATTTGTTAGTCTCTAAGGTGCCACAAGTACTCCTTTTCTTTTTGCGAATACAGACTAACACGGCTGCTACTCTGAAAAATGTAAGCATTGTGAACTACAGTTAGTTTTCTAAACAGACTTGGTTGATTTCTAGGAATGCTGCTTATTTAATCAAACTTATGAGCTCCACCAGTTATTGTGAATCTGATGTGTGAAGAACTCAGAGATAGAAACAGCTACCGTTCATATGGTTGCAAGATCTGTTTTCCCAGTGTATATGTGAGACTCATGTTCTAGTATAGTCTGTTCCATTCTGCATAGGTTCTTATGCTGCATTCATTACCATAGTATTTGAGAGCCTTCTTTCTCTTTTTCACTCTCTCTCCAGGAGGAAAATTGAGAGTGCACTATAGTGTTTTGTTTTGGTAGGTTTTGTTTTTTTAAAAATGTATGTGCTGCTATACCTGTATATTATTGAAAGGAGGTCAAAAAAGTGTCTTGAACTTGAACTTTAAGTGGAAGAAGAAAAGGAGTACCGGTGGCACCTTAGAGACTAACAAATTTATTAGAGCATAAGCTTTCGTGAGCTACAGCTCACTTCATCGGATGCATTTGGTGGAAAAAACAGAGGAGAGATTTATATACACACACACAGAGAACATGAAACAATGGGTTTATCATACACACTGTAAGGAGAGTGATCACTTAAGATAAGCCATCACCAGCAGCAGGGGGGGGAAAGGAGGAAAACCTTTCATGGTGACAAGCAAGGTAGGCTAATTCCAGCAGTTAACAAGAATATCAGAGGAACAGTGGGGGGTGGGGTGGGAGGGAGAAATACCATGGGGAAATAGTTTTACTTTGTGTAATGACTCATCCATTCCCAGTCTCTATTCAAGCCTAAGTTAATTGTATCCAGTTTGCAAATTAATTCCAATTCAGCAGTCTCTCGTTGGAGTCTGTTTTTGAAGCTTTTTTGTTGAAGTATAGCCACTCTAAGATCTGTGATCGAGTGACCAGAGAGATTGAAGTGTTCTCCAACTGGTTTTTGAATGTTATAATTCTTGACGTCTGATTTATGTCCATTTATTTCTTTTACGTAGAGACTGTCCAGTTTGGCCAATGTACATGGCAGAGGGGCATTGCTGGCACATGATGGCATATATCACATTGGTAGATGCGCAGGTGAACGAGCCTCTGATAGTGTGGCTGATGTGATTAGGCCCTATGATGGTATCCCCTGAATAGATATGTGGACAGAGTTGGCAACGGGCTTTGTTGCAAGGATAGGTTCCTGGGTTAGTGGTTCTGTTGTGTGGTGTGTGGAGCCAGAAGAGTACCCAGAAGTCACCTACTACAGGACAGGCCCAACAAAGAAAACAACAGAACGCCACTAGCCATCACCTTCAGCCCCCAACTAAAACCTCTCCAACGCATCATCAAGGATCTACAACCTATCCTGAAGGACGAGCCATCACTCTCACAGATCTTGGGAGACAGACCAGTCCTTGCTTACAGACAGCCCCCCAATCTGAAGCAAATACTCACCAGCAACCACACACCACACAACAGAATCACTAACCCAGGAACCTATTGCAATCTGTGCTAGCTGACATTTCCTAATAGCAGATGGCGTCATAACCAGGTATATTGCATTGCTGTAGTCCAGCAAGAAGGTGACAAAGTTGTCTATAATTTAGGCAAAGTCATCATCTGCCAGGATGAGATGGAGTCTCCTTATGAACCAGAGATGTAGAAAGCAAAGTTCACAGATGCTGCTGTGTGAGAGCTTTAGCATCAGCAAGGAATACAAAAGTATTATGCACTATAAGGTGGGTAGAAAGCTGGCTAGATTGTCGGGCTCAACGGGTAGTGATCAATGGCTCCATGTCTAGTTGGCAGCCGGTGTCAAGTGGAGTGCCCCAGGGGTCGGTCCTGGGGCCCGTTTTGTTCAATATCTTCATAAATGATCTGGAGGATGGTGTGGATTGCACTCTCAGCAAATTTGCGGATGATACTAAACTGGGAGGAGTGGTAGATACGCTGGAGGGGAGGGATAGGATACAGAAGGACCTAGACAAATTGGAGGATTGGGCCAAAAGAAATCTAATGAGGTTCAATAAGGATAAATGCAGGGTCCTGCACTTAGGATGGAAGAATCCAATGCACCGCTACAGACTAGGGACCGAATGGCTCGGCAGCAGTTCTGCGGAAAAGGACCTAGGGGTGACAGTGGACGAGAAGCTGGATATGAGTCAGCAGTGTGCCCTTGTTGCCAAGAAGGCCAATGGCATTTTGGGTTGTATAAGTAGGGGCATAGCGAGCAGATCGAGGGACGTGATCGTTCCCCTCTATTCGACACTGGTGAGGCCTCATCTGGAGTACTGTGTCCAGTTTTGGGCCCCACACTACAGGAAGGATGTGGATAAATTGGAAAGAGTACAACGAAGGGCAACGAAAATGATTAGGGGTCTAGAGCACATGACTTATGAGGAGAGGCTGAGGGAGCTGGGATTGTTTAGTCTGCAGAAGAGAAGAATGAGGGGGGATTTGATAGCTGCTTTCAACTACCTGAAAGGGGGTTTCAAAGAGGATGGCTCTAGACTGTTCTCAATGGTAGCAGATGACAGAACGAGGAGTAATGGTCTCAAGTTGCAATGGGGGAGGTTTAGATTGGATATTAGGAAAAACTTTTTCACTAAGAGGGTGGTGAAACACTGGAATGCGTTACCTAGGGAGGTGGTAGAATCTCCTTCCTTAGAGGTTTTTAAGGTCAGGCTTGACAAAGCCCTAGCTGGGATGATTTAACTGGGACTTGGTCCTGCTTTGAGCAGGGGGTTGGACTAGATGACCTTCTGGGGTCCCTTCCAACCCTGATATTCTATGATTCTATGATTCTATGATTCTAAGTGCATGTAAGCTGTGAAATGAATTGACCAACTGTGAGTGTGAACCATCAACCAAAGGAAACAACACTATGGTTGCAAAGTTCTTATACTGCTAACCAGCGTTACCTTTGTCTTGATGGGGTTTAGATTCAGCCAGCTGTTCTTCATTTGAAAGTCTATCTTGTCAAAGCTCTAGGCCATCTTGGTAGTAAAGGTGGGTTGTATGTGGTGAAGGATAAGTAGAACTGTATATCATCTGCATATTACAGCATTTGAATCATTGTCATTTCACCAGGTTTCCTTTTGGCTTCATCTAGATGTTGTATAGGATCAGAGACAGAACTGGTCCCAACGGGACTCCATAAATTGGGCATCTAGTTGCAGTTTTCCAAAACTGCCCTCTGCATGCGTCCATCCAGAAATGACTCAAATCATTTTAACACATTCTCCTGGACTTCTGCCATCTCTTTGAGGCAGGACAATAGTATGTGACAGTGTCAAATGCTGCAATGAGATCCACTAAGAGAAGGATGACTGTCTTCCTTTACCTGTTGACAGCAGCATATCCTCTATCAGTGCTACTAATATGCTTTTTCTGTCCCATATCCTGGCCTGAGACCATGGCTGGTTTGCAATGTCCTCTGTATGAACATCTGATTTGAAGAACAGCTGACATATGTGAGTTACATATTCTGCTGGTTTCTCCAGGTACCTTTGAGTCCATCATTTATTATTAGTTATTATTTGTGTAGCAGTAATCACATGCTCACGTGCATACAAATAGACTGTCCTGGCCCAGGGTAGCAGCCTTTGGGTATGTCTACACTGCAGTAAAACACCCGTGGCCAGCCTGTGTCAGCTGACTTGGACTTGTGGGGCTCAGGCTGCAGGGCTATACAATTGCAGTGTAGATATGGACTTGGGCTGGAGCCCAAGTTCTGAGGCCCCATGAGTGGGGAGGGTCCCAGAGTCTGGGCTCTTGCCTGAGCCTGAGCCTGAACCTCTATAAAGATGTTTTATAGCCCTGCAGCTTGAGCCCCACGAGCCTGAGTCAGCTGACATGGACCAGCTGCAGGTATTTTTTTGCAGCGTAGACAGACTATTTGAGTCTATCATGTTACACCTGAAGAGTTTACAAGCTAAAAGCAAGATATATAGAATGCAGGACACGCTAGGAAATCCATAGGTAGGCATCATTTAGCATTGTTGTTCATAATTATTATATGATTCTTCCTTGTGGCACAAAAGAAGACAAGTTCTGATATGTAGGGTGCAGCTGACTTGTACAAGAACATGAAGGAAGTGTGAGAAGCTTAAAATTGATGTAAAGGGGGAGCCAGTGGAGAGTTACAAGGAGAGGTGTGATGTAGTCTAGTTGACAGGGAGGAAAGATAATTTTACCTGTCTCATTTTGAATGGATTAGAGGAGACAATGTCGATATCATAGTTGGCCAGAGTGGAGGAGTTAGCAGTAAAGAAGACAGGAAAGATCAGGGTTTGAAGAACCGCCTCTTTGGACCATCTAATTGGAGATGAAGGGGCAGATTTTTGTTATATTGAGGAGGAAAAAACAGAAGGATTTGGATACAGCCTGAATATAAGAAGAAAGTGAGAGGAAGGAGTTGAAGATGACCTCCAGGTTGCAAGTTGGCGTAACAGGGAAGATGATAGTGATGTCGATGGTAATGAAATAAGTGGAGAGGGTTTAGAAGGTCAAATAAGGAGGTCAGTTTGAGTCATGATAAATTTGTGTAATCAGCAAGCCTTTCAGGAAGAATTATTGAGAGGGAGGTAGGTCAAGTGGGAAGAGGTGGTTTTGTGAGTCATCCAAGAAGGTATGATATTTATGGAGATTATAAAGTTTGCAGTGTAGTTGTAGCCATGTTGGTCCCAGGATATTAGAGAGACAAGGTGCATGAGCTAATATCTTTTACTGGAAAAGCTGTTAGTGACAGAGACAAGCTTTTGAGCTACACAAAGCTCTTCTTCAGCTCTGTATAGCTCAAAAGCTTCTCTCTTTTACCATTATAAGGTCTGATGGTTTATTGGAGCAGCTTGTGTGCTCACAGGTACAAAACCCACCACACTGGTTGCTAGGGGAATATTATGGGTGATCAGAGCAGTGCAGAGATGGGGAAGATAGCTGTGCTGGGAATGGAGGAATGTGATGGGATACAGAGTAGCAGCCGTGTTAGTCTGTATTCGCAAAAAGAAAAGGAGTACTTGTGGCACCTTAGAGACTAACAAATTTATTAGAGCATAACAGAAGTGAGCTGTAGCTCACGAAAGCTTATGCTCTAATAAATTTGTTAGTCTCTAAGGTGCCACAAGTACTCCTTTTCTTTTTGTGATGGGATAGATAGTTACTGGGGAGGCCTAGAGTGCATGTGTTATAGGGGGCAATTGGGGTGGCAGCAGAGTTGCGCAGGAGAGTAGAGCAGTGTGTGGGTGAACATTACAGGTAAAGCTCTGCAGGATAGGGAAATATGGTGAGGGGGATGGAACTGCTAGTGCATCTAGTTTTGCAAGTTCATATACTACAAAAATGGATGCCAATATAAGAGGGATGACCAAATTTACTGACCCTCCAAGCTGCATACAACAATCTTCAGAAGTTCAAGAGCCGAGGTATGCCTGTCGGGGCTTGGGGCTTGAGCTCCGCGGCAGGGTGGTGGGGTTAGGGGCTTCTGCCCTGCAGAGAAGGGGGGGGTCTCAGGGCTTCAGCCCCCCAGGAGGTGCCTGATGGGGCTCGGGGCTTCAAACCCACAGGAGTTGCCTTATGGGGCTTGGGGCTTCAGCCCCGTGAGGGGGCACCCAATGACATTTGGGGTTTCAGCACTGCAGGAACGGGGGATCTCGGGGTTTCAGCCCCATCCCTGCTGAAGTCCCAAGCTCCAGCAGGCGCACCCCGCAGTATTGAAGCCCTGAGACCCCCCTCACTGCTGGGCAGAGCCAGAGGCAATAGGGGGTGGGGTTTCATGGGGTCACATGCTCCCTCAGATTTTTGCCAAGATTTGCTGGCCCCGCTCCATCACATGGTGCTACTGGGTCACCTCCCTGCACAGCAGCTGCTTGATTTGGCAAGCTGTGAGCTGCGGCCATGGAGACAGGCTGCAGCAAACAGCTGGGAGATGCAGGGAGAACCGCTGAGGGTATAGGGTATGGGGGGGGGGGCATGACTCAAGCTGTTGGGGGGTTTGAACCTTTAAAATGTGCCCCTCCCCACTCTCAGCATGCACCAGTTGTCTCTGGCAGAAGACCTGAACTCCCTCCCACAGTCTGTAGGTGGAGAATGGGGGCGAGGGGGGGGGGGCGCAAGCCACACTTTATCTGTAAAAGAGCTGCGTGTGGTTTGCGAGCCATGGTTTGGTCACCCCCTGCAATATAAAAATCTGGATTGAGTCATCCATGAAGGACATTCATACGGCAAGAGCTTTGCTGTTATGGCTCATCAGTGTCCTCCTCAACACTGGCTGGAATTGAGAAAGGAAGAATGAGATTGTTTTAAAGCATCAGAATTATTTAATCTTTTTACAAGAAATAGGTTTCAAAAGGTTTGTAAAAACAGTAGGGCATTAACATCCAGGGCTGTGGGGTATGCACGTTACCCTTCTTTCTTCCTTGGTGTATGGCCCATTCTCTGCTCTTCCTCACTGCTGGGTGGTTTCTGAATAGAATTTCGAGATCCAGCATTTCAGTAAGTTTTGTTACATACCCAGGGACAAATGCAGACCTGAAGTAAGCTGGTGCAACTCCACTGAGCAGTCAAATTCTACAGTGATAGGGGGCCATATAAATACTTAGATACATCTATATCCCAGGGCTGCCCCATGCCTGGAATGTGCGCTGTGTGTGTTATTTTCTTATCTCTGTTTTGTTTAACAGCAAAAACGGAAACTGAGGCTTTACATCTCCAACACCTTTAACCCTGCAAAATCTGATGCTGATGACTCTGACGGCAGCATTGCATCCTGGGAGCTGCGAGTGGAAGGGAAGCTCCTGGATGATGTAAGACTTGACTGCATTTCTCTCTCCACTAGGGTTGAGAAGGGACTAGAAGTTCCTGTTGTGTTCTGTAGGATGCTGGACTGTCAGAGAATGTCAGTGTTAGAAAAGATATTTCCATATAGGAGTAGAAGGGCCACTACTGCTGTGGAAGCATTATGTCCAGCAGAAGCAGAAGTACAGACATAATTCCATGGCATGTGGGCAAAAAGGGAGGGGAGGAGGCATGATACTGACAGAAGGAAAGAAAGGGAGAGACCCAAACATAGAAGGGGAGAAGAGGATTGCGCTGGGGGAAATTCATTCCATTTGTAGACATAGGCTGGATTTGAGCCATACCTTGTGGAATAGGTCTTGTCTGGGGAAGGCAGTGTTGCCAGGTGGTGTAACATGAGCAGGACAGGCTGCATTGTGAGGAGTAGGCTAGAGGGGCAAGAAGAGGATGTAAGGTGGTTTGCGTTCATAGGAAGTGTAAGAGAGCATATGTAGGGGGTCAGGGCCAGATTGGAAGAGGATTCTTATTATTTTTTATTGCAGTAGTGCCTAAAGGTCCTAATCAAGGTTTTAGTCCCCTTCTGCTAAGTGCAGAACACACATATAGCAAAGACAGTCTGTCATATTCTGGGGTGCAGTCTAGACCAGTGAGGGGTTGTGTCACTGCCTGCCCTGCAACCTTGGGTGCCTCTCAGTGTTTTATTGTTCTAGTTCCCAGCCTGTTTGCTTACAAACAGCCTAACAGCATGCAGGTCACACTCTGAGTGACTAATTTCAGAGTAGCAGCCGTGTTAGTCTGTATTTGCAAAAAGAAAAGGAGTACTTGTGGCACCTTAGAGACTTATGCTCAAATAAATTTGTTAGTCTCTAAGGTGCCACAAGTACTCTTTTTCTTTTTTCTGAGTGACTAAGTATAGCTGCAGCCCTGGTCCAGCAGCTCTGATCCCAGCAGCCTGCTAGACCACCCCAGTCACAGTCTGGCTTCCACCAGCCTTAATTATTACTTGCAGGGTGACCCCAACACACTCCCAGTCCTGAATTTTCTCCAAACATGTATTCTGTGCTGTTCAGCCCTTTCCTCAACAGTTCAGATGTTAAAGGTCCATTTCCCCTGTAAAGGGTGAATATTCAACAGTTTGCTACTTTAATTGGCATTACCAAACAGTTGTGTTTAAACACAACACTGAATTGGTTTAACTTAAAAAATTAAACAAGTTTATTAATAAAAGAAGATGGAATTTTGAGTGAATTCGCAAAAAGAAAAGGAGTACTTGTGGCACCTTAGAGACTAACAAATTTATTTGAGCATAAGCTTTCATGAGCTACAGCTCACTTCGTCGGGTGCATTCGGTGGAAAATACGGTGGGGAGATTTATATACACACACAGAGAACATGAAACAATGGGTTTTATCATACATGCTGTAAGGAGAGTGATCACTTAAGATAAGCTATTACCAGCAGGAGGGGGGGAGGAGGAAAACCTTTTGTGGTGATAATCAAGGTGGGCCATTTCCAGCAGTTAACAAGAACGTCTGAGGAACAGTGGGGCGTGGGGTGGGGTGGGAGAAATAACATGGGGAAATAGTTTTACTTGTGTAATGACCCATCCACTCCCAGTCTCTATTCAAGCCTAAGTTAATTGTATCCAGTTTGCAAATTAATTCCAATTCAGCAGTCTCTCATTGGAGTCTGTTTTTGAAGGGTTTTTTTAGAGGTGTTTTTGGAGTGAATTCGGATATCAGGTATTAAAGTCAGGAACGGTTACAAGAGAAATAAAGATAGAACGCTTTTCGGTAACTAAAACTCAACCAGCTAGACTTGGTTCAAGGTAACATCCTTACCACATGTTTCAGCAGCATGGCTGACCAATTTCTCAGGTCAGGATCTGCCTCTAAAGTCAAAGGGCTGGTTCCTTTTTTCTTTGTAGGTAGAAGAGAGATGATTTGGGGTATTTTCCCTCACTTTTATAGTCCAGTCACCCTTTAAATTGGATCCTTCTGAAGATTACCCCTCCAAGCAAAGTTTATTCAAACAGTAAAGAAGGTGACATGGAGTCTGGTGGTGAAGGAGACTCTATGCTTTTTCTTCTCATAGAATCATAGAATATCAGTGTTGGAAGGGACCTCAGGAGGTCATCTAGTACAATCCCCTGGTCAAAGTAGGACCAATCCCCAACTAAATCATCCCAGCCAGGGCTTTGTAAAGCCTGACCTTGAAAACCTCTAAGGAAGGAGATTCCACCACCTCCCTAGGTAACCCATTCCAGTGCTTCACCACCCTCCTAGTGAAAACGTTTTTCCTAACATCCAACCTAAACCTCCCCCACTGCAACTTGAGACCATTACTCCTTGTTCTGTCATCTGGTACCATTGAGAACAGTCCAGATCCATCCTCTTTGAAACCCCCCTTCAGGTAGTTGAAAGCAGCTATCAAATCCCCCCTCATTCTTCTGTTCTGCAGACTAAACGATCCCAGTTTCCTCAGCCTCTCCTCATAAGTCATGTGCTCCAGCCCCGTAATCATTTTTGTTGTCCTCTGCTGGACTCTTCCCAATTTTTCCACATCCTTCTTGTAGTGTGGGGCCCAAAACTGGACACAGTACTCCAGGTGTGGCTTCACCAATGTTGAATAGAGGGGAATGATCATGTCCCTCGATCTGCTGGCAATGCTCCTACTTATACATCCCAAAATGCCATTGGCCTTCTTGGCAACAAGGGCACACTGTTGACTCATATCCAGCTTCTCGTCCACTGTAACCCCTAGGTCCTTTTTTGCAGAACTTCTGCCTAGCCACTCGGTCCCTAGTCTGTAGCAGTGCATGGGATTCTTCCGTCCTAAGTGCAGGACTCTGCACCTGTCCTTGTTGAACCTCATCAGATTTCTTTTGGCCCAATCCTCTAATTTGTCCAGGTCCCTCTGTATCCTATCCCTACCACCCAGCGTATCTACCAATCTTCTCAATTTAGTGTCATTTGCAAACTTGCTGAGAGTGCAGTCCACGCCATCCTCCAGATCATTAATGAAGATATTGAACAAAACCTGCCCCAGGCCTGACTCTTGGGGCACTCCGCTTGATACCGGCTGCCAACTAGACATGGAGCCATTGATCACTACCCGTTGAGTCTGACGATCTAGCCAGCTTTCTGTCCACCTTATAGTCCATTCATCCCGCCCATACTTCTTTAACGTGCTTGCTCTCACCTGTGTTTTCTGAAATGCTGACTTTCCTTGTCTCCCTGCCATTTCCCCCCTTGCTGTCCTGAGCATCCTGTTTATTGTGTATATATAAATTGAGATAAACACACATTCCTCTGTTTAACAACTTTTGCCTAGTCGGGGCAATGTGGTTTTGAAAATGTGCTATTAATATGATGCAGGGGGATTTCATAACTTTACATATAATGTTGCTACATACGTTTCACCGTGATATTACCAGCAAGTTATTAGTTTTCAAATGATACCTCACAAGACATATTTTGTAGAAAGATGATTACAGTAGTGTGTAGGTTGTAAATAAAGGGGTGCCTGTCCCTAAAGAGCTTACAGTCCTAAGTATGTGATGAGAGGCAACAGTTGGGAAACACAAGCAAATGTAAAGGAGTACTTGTGGCACCTTAGAGACTAACAAATTTATTTGAGCATAAGCTTTCGTGAGCTACAGCTCACTTCATCGGATGCATTCGGTGGAAAATACAGTGTGGAGATTTATATACACAGAGAACATGAAACAATGGGTGTTACCATACACACTGTAACGACAGTGATCAGGTAAGGTTAGCTATTACCAGTGGGGGGAACCTTTTGTAGTGATAATCAAGGTGGGCCATTTCCAGCAGTTGACAAGAACGTCTGAGGAACAATGGGGGGGGGGGAGAATAAACATGGGGAAATAGTTTTACTTTGTATAATGACCCATCCACTCCCAGTCTTTATTTAACCCTAAGTTAATTGTATCCAGTTTGCAAATTAATTCAAATTCAGCAGTCTCTCATTGGAGTCTGTTTTTGAAGTTTTTTTGTTGAAGAATTGCCACTTTTGGGTCTGTAATCGAGTGACCAGAGAGACTGAAGTGTTCTCCAACTGGTTGAATGTTATAATTCTTGACGTCTGATTTGTGTCCATTCATTCTTTTAGGTAGAGACTGTCCAGTTTGGCCAATGTACATGGCAGAGGGGCATTGCTGGCACATGATGGCATATATCACATTGGTAGATGTGCAGGTGAACGAGCCTCTGATAGTGTGGCTGATGTGATTAGGCCCTATGATGGTGTCCCCTGAATAGATATGTGGACAGAGTTTGCAACGGGCTTTGTTGCAAGGATAGGTTCCTGGGTTAGTGGTTCCGTTGTGTGGCGTGTGGTTGCTGATGAGTATTTGCTTCAGGATGGGGCTCTGTCTATTAGCAAGGACTGGCCTGTCTCCAAGATCAGTGAGAGTGATGGGTCGTCCTTCAGAATAGATTGTAGATCCTTGATGATGTATTGGAGAGGTTTTAGTTGGGGGCTGAAGGTGATAGCTAGTGGCGTTCTGTTATTTTCTTTGTTAGGCCTGTCCTATAGTAGGTAACTTCTGGGTACTCTTCTGGCTCTGTCAATCTGTTTCTTCACTTCAGCAGGTGGGTATTGTAGTTGTAAGAATGCTTGATAGAGATCTTGTAGGTGTTTGTCTCTGTCTGAGGGGTTGGAGCAAATGTGGTTGTATCATAGAGCTTAGCTGTAGACAATGGATTGTGTGATGTGGTCTGGATGAAAGCTGGAGGCATGTAGGTAGGCATAGCAGTAAGTTTCTGGTATAGGGTGGTGTTTATGTGACCATCGCTTATTAGCACCGTAGTGTCCAGGAAGTGGATCTCTCGTGTGGTCTGGTCCAGACTGAGGTTGATGGTGGGATGGAAATTGTTGAAATCATGGTGGAATTCCTCAAGGGCTTCTTTTCCATGGGTCCAGATGATGAAGATGTCATCAATGTAGTGCAAGTAGAGTAGGGATGTTGGGGGACGAGAGCTGAGGAAGCGTTGTTCTAAGTCAGCCATAAAAATGTTGGCATACTGTGGGGCCATGCGGGTACCCATAGCAGTGCCACTGATTTGAAGGTATACATTTTCCTCAAATGTGAAATAGTTGTGGGTGAGGACAAAGTTCAGCCACCAGGTTTGCCGTGACATTATCAGGGATATTGTTCCTGATGGCTTGTAGTCCATCTTTGTGTGGAATGTTGGTGTAAAGGGCTTCTACATCCTTCGTGGCTAGGATGGTGTTTTCAGTCAGATCACCGATGGATTGTCGTTTCCTCAGGAAGTCAGTGGTGTCTCAAAGATAGCTGGGAGTGCTGGTAGCATAGGGCCTGAGGAGAGAGTCTACATAGCCAGACAATCCGGCTGTCAAGGTGCCAATGCCTGAGATGATGGAGCGTCCAGGATTTCCAGGTTTATGGATCTTGGGTAGCAGATAGAATACCCCTGGTCGGGGTTCCAGGGGTGTGTCTAAGCGGATTTGCTCTTGTGCTTTTTCAGGGAGTTTCTTGAGCAAATGGTGTACTGCTGGAAATGGCCCACCTTGATTATCACTACAAAAGGTCCCCCCCCCACTCTCCTGCTGGTAATAGCTCACCTTACCTGATCACTCTCATTACAGTGTGTATGGTAACACCCATTGTTTCATGTTCTCCGTGTATATAAATCTCTCCACTGTATTTTCCACATAATGCATCCAATGAAGTGAGCTGTAGCTCACGAAAGCTTATGCTCAAATAAATTTGTTAGTCTCTAAGGTGCCACAAGTCCTCCTTTTCTTTTTGCGGATACAGACTAACATGGCTGCTACTCTGAAACAAGCAAATGTGTGGAAGAGAAGATAATAATGAAACAATCACCATTAGTGTAATAAGCAGCAGATGCTGCACAGCAACTGTCAAACCATGGTATGTTTCTGGGAGGGACAGGGTGAGACTTCGACATGCTGACCACCAATGAAATACCAAAGCAACATTTAAATCTGACAAAAGGAAATATTTTTTCTCCTGTGCGTGATTAACCTGTGGAGCTCACTGCCACAAGATATAATTGAGGCCCTGTGCTTTTTCAGATAAAAAAAAAAAAAAGAATATCCATCCCTACAATAGATAGGATAAACTATCTTACTTCAGGGTACAAGCCAAAGTTCTCTGACAGCGTTAGGGGGAATCTTCACCCATGGGCAAGTAATTCCACAATTGCCCACTATCAGGATTCTTTCACCTTCCTCAGAAGTAGCTGGTACTGGCCATTCTCAGAGACAGAGGCTGGACTAGATGGACCTTGGATCCAATCCAGTCTGGGAATTCATGTTACGGAGGAGGAGGCCACACAAAGTTAGCAGTAAGCCCAGGCTGAGGTGCGTTCTTTGACATTTCTCTGTTTTCTGATTTTACAGATCAGCAAACAGAAGCGGAAGTTTTCCTCCTTTTTTAAAAGTTTGGTCATTGAGCTGGACAAAGATCTTTATGGACCTGACAATCATCTGGTGGAGGTAGGAGGCTCACGCAACCCTGACACACAACCCTGCTTCTATTGCAACTCAACAATTATGTACACTCTTAATTCCTCCTCCCATGTTTACTTTCATTGACTCTTTCTGCTGGGATGTTTGTGGCCTTACAAATGGCTTCTCAGAAAGGTGTTCTCTCTTAGGGATATGAAAGAGATTTGCCATACATAGTATTTATAACTGTAGTGCTTAAATAATCTTCATTCAGGCATCATAAGCAACAAAAGCCATGGCTTTGAGAAAAGAGGACTTTGGTGTTGGAATTTTACTGGTGCGGAGGCTGATTCCCTTTTATAAGGAGCCAGTCAGTGTGGATCTTTCATCTTTACTGTGAGTTCTGGATCAAGGAACTTACATGATGTATTGGTTAATGAAGATAAGAACTTTAAAAAGTTGTGAATAAGCATCCATTTCAAAATACTATTGTAAGTGCCACGTTTTATTTTTAAATTCAGCACTGTGTGAAGTCCTTCCTAATGTATGTGTGTGTACTGTATATATATATATATATATATGTGTGTGTGAAAAATTTTGTGTAGAAATTTTTGTGGCCATGTTATGGTTCCAGTTTTAAATATTAGTTTTGGTTTATGAATATATAAACCCTATTATATATTACGATTGCATCTATATTCAGCAGCTGAGGGAAGGGCATTATGCAAGTCCATGAGGGAATTAGGCAGTCCATGCTGTTGGGTATAGCCTACAAGTGTATGTATGGCCTATATCTTTTAACTGACCACAGCAGCAAAAGAGGGAGTCACAAAGGCAGCACATCTGAGCACTTTGCATCTGAAATTATTGAGCTTTACTTAAAGATGGCAAACAAGGTCAAAACCACTAGCTGTACTATTGGATTTGTAGATGAAGCTTGTTCTTGCCATTTAGTACGCCACCTGGAGGTGATATTGAGGATTCATAGGGAAATTGAGCTGATGTGGTGGCTTGGCGGTTAAATACATTTTCCAGTGAAGGTACATGTAGCATGTCTTGCACCTTAAGGACTAGATACCGCAAGGTGACATATCACCTGATGTCATGGGGCAGTGTTGAACAGTACCAACAGCCAGGCCTGATTGGTTGGTTGGTCTCCTTAGTACTTGTGGCACCTTAGAGACATAAGCTTTCGTGGGCTTCATCAGATGCATAGAATGGAACATATAGTAAGAAGATATATATATACATAGAGAGAACATGAAAAGGTGGAAGTTGCCATACCAACTCTAAGAGGCTAATTAATTAAGATGAGCTATTATCAGCAGGAGAAAAAAAACTTTCATAGTGGTAATCAAGATGGCCCATTTCAGACAGTTGAGAAGAAGGTGTGAGAATACTTAACATGGGGAAATAGATTCAATTTGTGTAATGACCCAGCCACTCCCAATCTCTGTTCAAGCCCAAGTTAATGGTATCGAGTTTGCAAATTAATTCTAGTTCAGCAGTTTCTTGTTGGAGTCTCTTCTTGAAACTTTTCTGTTGCAAAATTGCCACCTTTAAGTCTGTTACTGAGTGACCAGAGAGGTTGAAGTGTTCTCCTACTGGTTTTTTAATGTTATGATTCCTGATGTCAGATTTGTGTACATTTATTCTTTTGCATAGAGACTGTCTGGTTTGGCCAATGTACGTGGCATTGCTGGCATATATCACATTGGTAGATGTGCAGGTGAACGAGCCCCTGATGGCGTGGCTGATGTGATTAGGTCCTATGATGGTGTCCCTTGACTAGATATGTGGACAGAGTTGGCATCGGGCTTTGTTGCAAGGATAGGTTCCTGGGTTAGTGTTTTTGTTGTGTGGTGTGTGGTTGCTAGGGAGTATTTGCTTCAGGTTGGGGGGCTGTCTGTAAGCGAGGACTGGCCTGTCTCCCAAGATCTGTGAGAGTGATGGGTCATCCTTCAGGATAGGTTGTAGATCTTTGATGATGCACTGGAGAGGTTTTAGTTGGGGGCCGAAGGTGACGGCAAGTGGCGTTCTGTTATTGTCTTCGTTGGGCCTGTCCTGTAGTAGCTAGTCCTCTGTGAAAAGAGCTGGGCCACGCTGGGGAGAAATACTCTGCTACAGAATAGCGCAAGGCAAGTACAGAGTTTCTTAGTGTTTCCACATTGGCTCCCCAGGTAGTTTGCTGATCAGATTATTACCTTTCTTTTAATTTCCATTGAAAATAAATTTTGTTAATGAAACATAAATGTAGTGACTAGGACTGTCAAGCGATTAAAAAATAAAGCGTGAATAATCACATAAATTAAAAAAAATTGCAATTAATCACACTGCTAATAATAGAACACCATTTATTTAAATATTTTGGATGTTTTCAAATATATTTATTTTAATTATAACACAGAATATAAAGTGTATAGTGCTCACTTTATATTTATTTTTTATTATAAATATTTACACTGTAAAAAACAAAAATAATATTTTTCAGTTGCCCCATTGCAACTGTAGTGCAATCTCTTTATCATGAAAGTTGAACTTACAAAGGTAGAATTACGTACAAAAAAATAACTGCAATCAAAATAAAACAACGTAAAACTTTAGAGCCTACAAGTCCCCTCAGTCCTACTTCAGCCAATCACTCAGACAAACAAATTTGGTTACAATTTGCAGGAGATAATGCTGCCCGCTTCTTGTTTACAATGTCACCAGAAAGTGAGAACAGGCATTCTCATGGCACTGTTGTAGCCAGCGTTGCAAGGTATTTACGTGCCAGATATGTTGAACATTCGTATGCCCCTTCATGCTTCAACCACCATTCCAGAGGACATGCGTCCATGCTGATGACGGGTTCTACTCGATAACAGTCCAAAGCAGAGCAGACTGACGCGTGTTCATTTTCATCATCTGAGTCAGATGCCGCTAGCAGAAGGATGATTTTCTTTTTTGGTGGTTTGGGTTCTGTAATTTCCGCATCAGAGTGTTGCTCTTTTAAGACTTCTGAAAGCATTCTCCACACCTTGTCCCTCTCAGATTTTGGACAGCACTTCAGATTCTTAAATCTTGGGTTGTGTGCTGTAGCTATTTTTAGAAATCTCACATTGGTACCTTCTTTGCATTTTGTCAAATCTGCTGTGAAAGTGTTTTTAACAACAAACATGTGCTGGGTCATCATCCGAGACTGCTGTAACTTGAAACTTTTCTTTGTTGGGCCTGTCCTGTAGTAGGTGACTTCTGGGTACTCTTCTGGCTCTGTCAATCTGTTTCTTCACTTCAGCAGGTGGGTATTGTAGTTGTAGGAATGCATGATAGAGATCTTGTAGGTGTTTGTCTCTGTCTGAGGGGTTGGAGCAAATGCGGTTATATCGTAGCGCTTGGCTGTAGACAATGGATCGAGTGGTATGATCTGGATGAAAGCTAGAGGCATGTAGGTAGGAATAGCGGTCAGTAGGTTTCCGATATAGGGTGGTGTTTATGTGACCATCGCTTATTAGCACCGTAGTGTCCAGGAAGTGGATCTCTTGTGTGGACTGGTCCAGGCTGAGGTTGATGGTGGGATGGAAATTGTTGAAATCATGGTGGAATTCCTCAAGAGCTTCTTTTCCATGGGTCCAGATGATGAAGATGTCATCAATGTAGCGCAAGTAGAGTAGGGGCATTAGGGGACGAGAGCTGAGGAAGCATTGTTCTAAGTCAGCCATAAAAATCTTGGCATACTGTGGGGCCATTCGGGTACCCATCGCAGTGCCGCTGATTTGAAGGTATACATTGTCACCAAATGTGAAATAGTTATGGGTCAGGACAAAGTCACAAAGTTCAGCCACCAGGTTAGCCGTGACAGTATCGGGGATACTGTTCCTGACGGCTTGTAGTCCATCTTGGTGTGGAATGTTGGTGTAGAGGGCTTTTACATCCATAGTGGCTAGGATGGTGTTTTTAGGAAGATCACCAATGGACTGTAGTTTCCTCAGGAAGTCAGTGGTGTCTCAAAGATAGCTGGGAGTGCTGGTAACGAAGGGCCTGAGGAGGGAGTCTACATAGCCAGACAATCCTGCTGTCAGGGTGCCAATGCCTGAGATGATGGGGCGTCCAGGATTTCCAGGTTTATGGATCTTGGGTAGCAGATAGAATACCCCAGGTCGGGGCTAATAGTCCTCACTTGGGGTCTGGTTGGGGAGTGTGGCCTAGTGGTCACGGCTGCAATCCCTGACTGTCTGGGGCCTCCCACTCCACTGGACTCCAACTCAGGGCCCTTTGGGCTACCAGTGTTCTGGCAACCAAGGCTGCTTAAAGCTGTCCTCCCTGGGCCACTTTCTCTCATGCCCTTCCTTCGCTCTCCTTCTCCCCTCCCCTAGGTCATCTTAGTTCAAGGCTTTCCCCTTTTGGGGAAGTCCAGGCAAAATAAGTAAGAAGTTATAGATTCATAGATTCATAGATACTAAGGTCAGAAGGGACCACTCTGATCATCTAGTCCGACCTCCTGCACAGCGCAGGCCACAGAATGTCACCCACCACTCCTATGAAAAACCTCTCCCATGTCTGAGCTATTGAAGTCCTCAAATCATGGTTCAAAACTTCAAGGAGCAGAGAAGCCTCCCTCCAGTCAACCATGCCCCATGCTACAGAGGAAGGCAAAAAACCTCCAGGGCCTCTCCAATCTGCCCTGGAGGAAAACTCCCTCCCGACCCCAAACATGGCAATCAGCCAAACCCTGAGCACATGGGCAAGATTCACCAGCCAGATACCCAGGAATGAATTTTCTATAGTAAATCAGATCCCATCCATCTAATATCCCATCTCAGGGGATTTGGCATATTTACCCTGAATATTTAAAGATCAATTACTTACCAAAATCCCATTATCCCATCATACCATCTCCTCCATAAACTTATCGAGTAGAATCTTAAAACCAGATAGATCTTTTGCCCCCACTGCTTCCCTTGGAAGGTTATTCCAAAACTTCACTCCTCTGATGGTTAAAAACCTTCGTCTGATTTCAAGTCTAAACTTCCTGGTGGCCAGTTTATACCCATTTGTTCTTGTGTCCACATTGGTGCTGAGCTTAAATAATTCCTCTCCCTCTCCTATATTTATCCCTCTGATATATTTATAGAGAGCAATCATATCTCCCCTCAACCTTCTTTTAGTTAGGCTAAACAAGCCAAGCTCCTTAAGTCTCCTTTCATAAGACAAGTTTTCCATTCCTCGGATCATCCTAGTAGCCCTTCTCTGTACCTGCTCCAGTTTGAATTCATCCTTTTTAAACATGGGAGACCAGAACTGCACACAGTATTCTAGGTGAGGTCTCACCAGTGCCTTGTATAACGGTACTAAACCTCCTTATCCCTACTGGAAATGCCTCTCCTGATGCATCCCAAAACCGCATTAGCTTTTTTCACAGCCATATCACATTGGCAGCTCATAGTCATCCTATGATCAACCAATACTCCAAGGTCCTTCTCCTCTTCCGTTACTTCTAATTGATGCGTCCCCAACTTATAACTAAAATTCTTGTTATTAATCCCTAAATGCATAACCTTACACTTCTCACTATTAAATTTCATCCTATTACTATTACTCCAGTTTACAAGGTCATCCAGATCCTCCTGTATAATGTCCCGATCCTTCTCTGAATTGGCAATACCTCCCAGCTTTGTATCATCTGCAGACTTTATTAGCACACTCCCACTTTTTGTGCCAAGGTCAGTAACAAAAAGATTAAATAAGATTGGTCCCAAAACCGATCCCTGAGGAACTCCACTGGTAACCTCCCTCCAACCTGACAGTTCGCCTTTCAGTAGGACCCGTTGCAGTCTCCCCTTTAACCAATTCCTTATCCACCTTCTGATGTTCATATTGATCCCCATCTTCTCCAATTTAACTAATAATTCCCCATGTGGCACTGTATCAAATGCCTTACTGAAATCTAGGTAAATTAGATCCACTGCATTTCCTTTATCTAAAAAATCTGTTACTTTTTCAAAAAAGGAGATTAGGTTGGTTTGGCACGATCTACCTTTTGTAAAACCATGTTGTATTTTGTCCCATTTACCATTGACTTCAATGTCCTTAACTAATTTCTCCTTCAAAATTTTTTCCAGGACCTTGCATACTACAGATGTCAAACTAACTGGCCTGTAGTTACCTGGATCACTTTTTTTTCCTTTCTTAAAAATAGGAACTATATTAGCAATTCTCCAATCATTCGGTACTATTCCTGAGTTTACAGATTCATTAAAAATTCTTGCTAATGGGCTTGCAATTTCAGGTGCCAATTCCTTTAATATTCTTGGATGAAGATTATCTGGGCCCCCCGATTTAGTCCCATTAAGCTGTTTCAGTTTCGCTTCTACCTCTGATATGGTAATATCTACCTCTATATCCTCCTTCCCATTTGTCATGCTACCATTATCCCCAAGATCCTCTTTAGCCTTATTAAAGACTGAGGCAAAGTATTTGTTTAGATATTGGGCCATGCCTAGATTATCTTTAACCTCCGCTCCATCCTCAGTGTTAAGCGGCCCCACTTCTTCCTTCTTAGTTTTCTTCTTATTTATATGGCTATAGAACCTTTTACTATTGGTTTTAATTCCCTTTGCAAGGTCCAACTCTACTCGACTTTTAGCCTCTCTGACTTTATTCCTACATCTTCTGACCTCAATTAGGTAGCTTTCCTTGCTGATCCCTCCCATCTTCCACTCCCTGTATGCTTTCTGCTTCTTCATAATCACCTCTCTGAGATGCTTGCTCATCCAGCTTGGTCTACAACTCCTTCCTATGAATTTTTTCCCCTTTCTTGGGATACAGGCTTCCGATAGCTTCTGCAGTTTTGATTTAAAGTAATCCCAGGCCTCAACTGCCTTTAGATCCATAAGTTCTTCAGTCCAATCCACTTCCCTAACTAATTTCCTTAATTTTTGAAAGTCAGCCCTTTTGAAATCAAAAACCCTAGTTGCAGATTTATTTTTGTTAATCCTTCCATTTAGTTTGAACTGAATTAGCTCATGATCACTTGAGCCAAGATTGTCCCCTACAACCATTTCTTCTATGAGGTCCTCGCTACTCACCAAAATTAAATCTAAAATGGCATCCCCTCTAGTCGGTTCAGCAACTACTTGATGAAGGAATCCATCAGCTATCGCATCTAGGAAAATCTGAGCCCTATTATTATTACTAGCACTGGTCCTCCAGTCTATATCTGGGAAGTTAAAGTCTCCCATGATCACGCAGTTTCCATTAGTATTTACTTTATTAAAGACATTAAAAAGGGCTCTATCCATAACCAAATTAGATCCCGGAGGTCTATAGCACACCCCTAGCACTATCGTAGGAGAGGCTTTACTAGTTTTCTTCCCCAATGTAATTTTTGCCCAGACAGACTCTGTCTTATCCATTGCATCGCTTCTTATTTCTTTACATTCTAACTCATCGTTGATATACAACGCTACTCCACCCCCTTTACCTTTGTTTCTGTCTTTCCTAAACAGCACATACCCTTCAATACCTGTAGTCCAGTCATGACTACTATTCCACCATGTTTCTGTTATCCCTATAATATCTGGTTTCACTTCCTGCACCAGTAGCTCTAGTTCCTCCATTTTGTTACCTAGACTCCTCGCATTGGTGTATAAACATCTTAATTTTTGCTGTTTGGCCTCGCTCACATTTTGTACCCTATTAGGCACAGTCATTCTACAGCCAGTATAACCTATTAGACTAGTATCCACACCGCCCTCGCTCCTTATATACATTCTCCTACCCATGGCTGTATCCTTTCTTACTTCATCTTCTTCCCTCTCAATGCTAAAATCTGGCGTGGAGATTTTCTGGACATCTCCCATCCATCTCCCCCCAATTCCTAGTTTAAAGCTCTCTTTATCAGTTGTGCCAGCCTCGATCCTAGAAGTCTATTTCCTTCCCTACTCAGATGAAGTCCATCCCGGGAGAACTGACCTCTGTCCGTGAATGCCTCCCAGTGGCCATACATCCCAAAGCCCTCCTTATAGCGCCACTGCCTAAGCCATCTGTTGACAGTCATAATCTTGTCACACCTTTGTTGCCCTTCTCTAGGAACAGGAAGGATCCCGCTAAAGATCACCTGAGCCTCAATTTCCTTAAGCGTCTTCCCCAGCCTAGCATAGTCTCCCTTAATACTTTCCAGCGAGAATCTGGCTGTATCATTTGTTCCCACATGAAGGATAATTAGGGGATTCTTTCCCGCTCCCTTGAGGATCCTTTTCAACCTCAGGTCTACATCCCGTATCTTAGCACCCGGAAGACAGCACACCCTTCTATTCTCAGGATCAGCTCTAGTTACAGGCCTGTCTATTCTTCTCAATAAAGAGTCCCCGATCACATAGACCTGCCTTTTCCTGGTGACAGTGCTATTCTCCAGTCTCTCCCCTGTTCCCTCTGGCTGCAAGTTCTTTCCATTCCTATTTTCCCTTACAATTCTCTTCAACCCATCCTGTATCCTCCTGGGGCTCATATTTGGTGTAGTCTCCCTTGACTCTTCCCCTTTTTCTATAGGGCTAGCCTCTCTTCTCTTCTTCCTTACCCTTCCACCTTCAGCGACTACCTGCTGAGCCCCTTCTTCATTTTCCAACTCTGCAAACCTGTTCCTAAGCTCTATTTCTCCTTCACTAGCCTGTCTTTTTCTCTGCCTGGTTCTTTGAGTCACATGTTTCCACTGACCACTTTCCTCATCCAATCTCTCCTCAAAATTCCCCAGCCCTGCTTTTGAGTCTGAGCTTTTCCCTTCAGATACCTCATATCTTTGCTCCATCATCTGCTCAAACCCCTTCCTAAACTCAACCAGACTTTCCACCTGCATCTCCAAACCTCGGATCTTTTCCTCCATCAGCTCTATCAGACGGCATTTCATGCAGACAAAACTCTTACCGGTTCCCCCCTCCAGGATCATGTACATACCACAGCTTCCACATCCAGTCATCCTCAATGTGTCTTTCACTGCAGGAGTCACTCCCACAGCTGCCTCTGTATCTGTCATCTCCTTCCCACCTAAATCCTGTTAATCTGGGAAACACAAGCCACACCAAAAAGACCACCCCCCCAGCAAAAGCAAACCCCAAACAAGCACCACAAGCCAAACTCCCCTGTTTAGAGCTCTGTTTGTTAGCTCCTGTACCGCTGCAGCTGTCTGTGCTGCTGCCTGACTGGCTGGCTACCTTTATAGGGCCCCTAGTCAGAAGCCCCGCCCCCTAGGCAGGGCTCAGCTGCTCTCTCAGCACAAAGCCCCACCCCCTAATCAGGCTCAGCTGCTCTCCCAGCACAAAACCCCTACACACACACAAATACAAATACTAAAAATACAAAACCAAGTACAACTACCTTCTCCTCCAACAGAACTCCCACTCAAACTCCCCTGTTTAGAGCTCTGTTTGCTAGCTCCTGTGCCACTGCAGCTGTCTGTGCCGTTATCAATGTCCAGGGTCCACAGGCAGAGGAGAGGGGGATATTTCCCTTTCTGACTTTGAGGTGGGTCCTCCCTTCCCTCAGAGAGAGCCCCTTTGGGCAGCTGTGTAGAGCCTTTAAGCTTCCCTCTGCACTTATGTGTGCTGCTGTAGCTGTGGGCTGCTCTCTTCCAGCTCTGCCCCCCAAATGAACTATTTCCCTCTCTTTTAATGCTTCCAACAGATGGAGCATTTGCTAAAGGTGTGGTGGGGTGAGGCTGTCTGAGCTCAAAATAATCCCTTAACCCCTTGTTGCACACTGTGGGGCTTGTACACCCCATCACAGATTGTATAAAAAATTCCAGTTTGCAGTATATATTGTGTTATCCAACAAATAATGTACACTGATATAAAGAGACATTGTATTTTAAGGCATATGCACAAGGGGGAGAGTTGGAATTTTCTAACTTCAGAGGTAGGGTTGCCAAATTTCTAATCATACAAAACTGAACGCTCTTGCCCCACCTCTGCCCTGCCCCTTCCCTGAGGCTCCTTCCCTGCCCCGCCCCTTCTCTGAGGCCCCGCCCCCACTCACTCCATTCCCCCTTCCTCAGTCGTTCACTCTCCCCTATCCTCACTCACTCGCTCATTTTCACAGGGCTGGGGGAGGGGATGTGGGCTCTGGGGTGCAGCCCGAAATGAGGGGTTCAGGGTGCATAAGGGGACTCAGGGCTGGGGGGTTAGAGTGCGGGGACAGTGAGGGTTCTGGCTGGGGGTGCGAGCTCTGGGGTGGGGCCAGGGATGAGGAATTTGGGGTGCAGGAGGGAGGTCTGTGTTGGGGGTTGCAGCAGAAGGGTTTGGAGTGTGGGAGGAGGTTCTGGGCTGGGGCAGTGGGTTGGGTTGCATGGGAGTCAGGGCTCTGGTGGGGGGCTGGGTCTGAGGGATTGGCATGCGGGAGGGAGTTTGGGTATGGGAGGGGGCTCAGGGCTGGGGCAGGGGTTTGGGGTGCAGGATGGGGGTGAGGGTTCGGGCAGGGGGCTCAGGGCTGGGGTGTGGGCTTAGGCAGCTCCCGGAAGTGTCCAATATGTCCCTTTGGCCTCAAGGCACAGGGGCAGCCCAGGGGATTCTGCACGCTGCCCTCGCCCACAGGTGCTGCCCCCGCAGCTCCTGTTGGCTGCAGTTCCTGGTCTCACTGGTCGCCCTTGCATCTAGGAGCCGGAGGGACATGCTGCTGCTTCCGAGAGCCACATGGAGCCAGGGCAGGCAGGGAATGGCCTGGTCAGAGGTGATTACCGGAGCTGCCAGGTTCCCTTTTCAACCAGGCATTCCAGTCAAAAACTGGACACCGGGCAATACTGTTCGGACGGTGTGATTTCAGAATCTTACTGTTGAACTAATGATAATTTTTGCATGAAATGCTATATATACACACCCAAAACAACACAATCTCCCAGGTCAGACAGAGGCAAACTGAGACTGACCCTCTTCCTGTTTTGTTTCTCCTCTGGCAGTGGCACAGAACTCCCACTACCCAGGAGACTGATGGCTTCCAGGTGAAGAGGCCTGGTGATGTGAGTGTGCGATGCACACTTCTCCTCATGTTGGATTACCAGGTCAGTGCATTGAGCTTGGCAAGGTTGTTGCTGACACAGAACACAAACAGCAGGATACAGTACATCACAAGGGAGTCACCCTGTCACATACACCAAGAAATCATTTCCAACTGTCATTTCTGTGATTCTCAGTGATGGAATTTTTATAAAGGATAGCTTTTGCTGTATTCCTTTTTCAATTGGTGGAGGAGGTAAATGTCATAAATGTACAATATCATGCGCTATATTCATAGATTACAAGGTCGGAAGGGACCACTGGGATCATCTATTCTGATCTCCTGTATAAGACAGGCCATAGGACTTCTTTGAATTATTTCCTGTTTGATCTGTAGCCTATCTTTTATTTTAAAAAAACAAACAAACCACCAACCACCATCCAGTCTTGGTTTAAAAATTGCCAGTGATGCGGAATCCACAGAATCATTGGTAAATTGTTCCATTGGTTAATTACCCTCACTGTTAAAAATGGATGCCTTATTTCCAGTCTGAATTTGTCTAGCTTCAACTTCCGTATTATAATTTTATTTGCTAGACTGAAGAGCTACTATCAAATATTTGTTCCCTATGTAGGTACTTATAGACTGTAATCAAGTCACCCCTTAACCTTCTCTTTGTTAAGCTGAACAGATGGAGCTCCTTGAGTCCGTCACTATAAAGTATGTTTTCTAGTCCTTTAATCATTGACATGGCTCTTCTTTGAACCCTTACCAATTTATCAACATCCTCATTGAATTGTGGACACCAGAACTAGACATGCTATTCCAGCAGCAGTTGCACCAATGCCAAATACAGAGGTAAAATAATCTCTCTACTCCTACTCGAAATCAGTGTTCCCTCTAATTTTTTCCACCCATGTGCGGAATGAATTTTGTTATGTGCACCAATATGGAGGTGGTGTGTGTTCGGAGTGTGGGAGGGGGCTCAGGGCTGGGGCAGAGGGTTGGGTGAAGGCTCTTCTTGGGGGTGCAGGATCTGGGGTGGGGTTGGGGATGAGGGTCTCAGGGCTGGAGCAGAGGGTTGCAGGGAGTGAGGGCTCCGGCTGGGGGTGCAGGCTCTGGGGTGGGGTTGGGGATGAGGGGTTTGGGGTGCAGGAGGGTGCTCTGGGGCTACGGTGGGGAGAGAGGACTCCCCCCAGCACTCTACCTGCAGGAGCTCCAGGGCTGGGGCTGCAGGATAGGCGCCCCTTCCCCGGCCCCAGCATGTCCAGGCCGGAGCTGGGTTTGGGCTGTGGGAGGGGCGCCCTGGCCATGCCTGGGTCTGGGGAGGGGCACCCTGGCCAGGCCTGGGGCCGGGCTGGACCACTCCAGCTGCACCTGGATCCACACCTGGCTGAGCCACGCCTAGGTCCCGGCCAGGCTGGACCAGGCCGGGATGCTCTGGCTGCGCTTGCACCTGGGTCCATGACGCTCCAGCCGCAGGTGGGTCTGGGCCAGGCTGTGCCGCTCTGGCTGCAGCAGGTCAGGGCCACAGCAAAATTGGGGCCAGCGAATGGGTGCCGCAGCAGGTCCGGGCCGTCCCTGCCGCAGTAGTTGGGGGCTAGGCTAGGTTGGGGATGGGGGAGGGGCTCCCCTTCCCCAGGCTCTCCCCGACTGTGGCAGGTCCCTGGGCTGGTTCCCTGAGCACCTGTGTGGCGCTAAATAGGCTGCTGGGAAGACATGCAGCTTACAGGGTACTTAGGTCAAAATACCTGTTTATGCGTCTAAGGATCGGGTTAGCCCTTTTGGCCACAGTGCTGCACTGGTAGCTTATGTTCAGCTGATTATCCACTATGACCCCCAAATCTTTTTCAGAGTTACTGCTTCTCAGCATAGAGTTCCCCATCTTGTAAATATGGTCTACATTCTTTGTTTCTAGATATATATATTTACATTTGGCCCTTGCACCTGTTCAAGCTGCATCATCAAACGTAGGAAGAGGTTCTTGTTTTTTGGTGCTGTTAGCTCTATGGATGCTCCTATTTGTGTTTGGGAGCAGCTTATTATGGTTTAATTTAAATTTGTTGCCTAATTGCCCTATTACCAAATGAGAGAGAGGGTCCACATAGCCTCTTGCAACAGTTTAACCAAGTCAATGTAAAAAATAAAAATAGTGACAGGATCTATTTTCCATAAACCTATGTTGATTGGAATTAATTATATTACCCTCCTTTAATTCTTTATTAATCAAGTTATTTATTAGCTATGTAAATGGTGATACTAATTCAAGTTAGTCCCTCAAGGGGGAAAAGTGCCTCAAGAGTATAACTTTCTTATTGGTGCAATTTTTTTCATAAATCCATCTAGTCACCAAAAAAGTAGTAGGAGTGAGACAAGCTGAAAATGAGGCCTGGTGAATGTATATTGGTTTGTGCTCTCAGGTAGGTAGATTGGTCAATGGAAGAATTCCCCATGTCACACAGAGACTCCTTGGTAAAGGGTCCCCTGTTGTTTGCAAACAGTTCACTTCAGACCTGAAAAACTCATTACACCAAACATCTCTTACAGGCTATTTATTCATAAAGATATCATGTAAGATGACTACGGAAAGCTCATAACCTGTCAAAACATAATCATTGCAGATGATACCAAGCTGGGAGGGGTTGCAAGTGTTTTTGAGAATGAATTAAAATTCAAAATGATCTGGACAAACTGGAGAAATGGTCTGAAGTAAAGAGGATGAAATTCAATAAGGACAAATGTAAAGTACTCCACTTAGGAAGGAACAATCAGTTGCACACATACACAATGGGAAATGACTGCCTAGGAAGGAGTAACGTAGAAAGGGATCTAGTGGTCATAGTGGATCACAAGCTAAGTATTAGTCAACAGTGTAACACTGTTGCAAAAAAAGCAAACACTCTGGGATGTATTAGCAGGAGTGTTGTTAGCAAGACATGAGGAGTAATTTTTTCACTCTACGAAGTGCTGATTAAACCTCAATTAGGGTATTGTGTCCAGTTCTGGGTGCCACATTTCAGGAAGGATGTGGACAAATTGGAGAAAGTACAGAGAAGAGCAACAAAAATGATTAAAGGCCTAGAAAACATGATCTGTGAGGGAAGATTGAAAAAATTTGGTTTGTTTAGCCTGGAAAAGAGAAGACTGAGGGGGGACATAACAGCTTTCAATTCCGTAAAAGATTGTTACAAGGAGGAGGGAGAAAAATTGGTTTTCTTAACCTCTGAGGATAAGACAAGAAGCAATGGGCTTAAATTGCAGCAAGGGCAGTTTAGTCTGGACATTAGGAAAAACTTCCCAACTGTCAGGATGGTTAAGCACTGGAATAACTTACCCAAGGAAGTTGTGGAATTTTGATCATTGGAGATTTTTAAGAGCAGGTTAGACAAACACCTGTCAGGAATGGTCTAGATAATACTTAGTCTTTCCATGAGTGAAGGGGATTGGACTAGATGACCTCTCGGGGTCCCTTTCAGTCCTATGATTCTATGATTGCAAGATGTGTGTATGGATAATATTTAAGGAGTAATGTATTTATATTGAAAGTATGCTTTATGGACTTGGAATAGAAATCAGTCACCAGGAGATAATGTAAAAAGAAAAGGAGTACTTGTGGCACCTTAGAGACTAACAAATTTATTAGAGCATAAGCTTTCGTGAGCTACAGCTCACTTCATCAATGTGTCATCTTGATTCCCCATTCAAGCAAGAAGGAGATGTCACCCCTTCCTAGTCAGCCGGTGAGGTAATACAAGGTTCTGTGGTCTAATCTTGCCACGTCTCAGAACAATCAATGGAAAACCACCAGAGACAACAATAAACAATTGAAACCACTTTGAGGTAGAAAAGGAACTCTGCAACAGGGAAGGGGTTTGCCCTGCCTGTTAATAGAAACAAAAGACTGTTTTCAGTGTAAGAATGTGTTGAGAAAAGCACTCTGGATTTATTCACTGAGGAAAACCCTGGGTGGAGGGGGGAGTTTTCATGAACGTTTGGATCCTACTTATTGAGAAACCAGCCATCTTTGCAAGAGACTGAACTTCGGGGGCAAATCTACTTTATTAGATAGGAAAGATAACTATTGATAAGTGTAGACCCAGGTTCAAAGTTTTATAGTTTTGTTGCATACTATAACCACTTGTTCTTCGAGTGTTTGTTCATGTCAATTCCAAACAGGTGTGTGCACACACACGTGCACAGTAACCAGAAGATTTTTCCCCTAGCAGCAACTGTAGGATTGGCCTGGGCGCCCCCTTGAGTGCCGCCTTCATGACATCCAATATAGAGCCCTGCTGACCTTACACCCCCTCAGTTCCTTCTTACCGCCAGTAACGGTAGCTGGAACTTCCCCTTCCTCTTCTCTTGCTTTGGCAAGCGGATTAGCAGTGCTTTATAAGCTGTACATAGTTAGTTTCCAGTAGTTAGTATAGTTTAATAGTTCTTTATAAGTTTGTTATTTGGTGTTCCCATTTGTTACTGGGGCATGCTGCGATCCCCGAGCTTTAAGACTTGCCAGATTTGTGCAAAGTGCATGCCAAAAAGTGACCTCCACACCTCCTGCTTATGGTGCCTGGGTAAGGGTCATGAGAAAGACCACTGCAAGATCTGTCGGGAATTCCGACCGAGAACCATTAAGGAGAGGGAGCAGCGTCTCAAAATTCTCCTTATGGAGGCAGGTCTCTGACCTCAGTCAAACCCAGGTACCAGGGATCCTGCTTCCAGCACATCGTCTTTGGCGCGAAGCTCTCCGGCACTGTCTTTGAAGGATCTGGTGCCGAAGAAAGATGCTCGCAAGGATGCTGGGCACTGTCATGGAGCCTCTCGGGGACAGTCCAGCCTTCGGCACTGGTCCCAATTGCTGGTGCAGAAGAAAAAGAGGTCGGAGAGAGGCTGATCTCCCTCGGCAAGACCCAGGGACAGCCACCTGTGGCACCTCTGTCAGGCCACGGCTCGGGAACTCGGAGTGGGGCCCAAGCGAGGCGTCAAGTCTGGGCCAGTCTCGCTCACCATTCCCATCAGAGCATCTACCGCTCCTGTCCACCCCAGAGGCTTTTGAGGTGGTGCAGGACCTGCTGAGACTCATGGCACTGTTCTCGCTGCTGAGACAGGAGAGCATCCCGGCATCACAGGTTCCATCCCGACCCTCCAAGCAGTCTAAGGGAAAGCTGGAGTTGATGGCACACCAATCCCCATCACCTTGGCACCCTTCTACTCCAACACCGCCATCCAGGGAGTGTAGTCGGTCCCCTGCTTCTCAATGCTCTACCTCGAGAGGAGCAGCACCACCCTGGTCCTCCTACTCAGACTCAGACTTATACCACTCCGACTATAGCAGAAGCTCCTCCTCGTGGCACCATAGGCGGTCCCACCCGATGCAGTGGGCCCCTCAATAGCAAAATCCACAACAGTGGCCCTTTTGGACTCCATGGACTTTCCATCAAGCCCAGGGTCGGAGTCAGGGGTCCCACTCGGGTGCAGCATCAGTGGCATCCGCGACATTCATTATGCCACATTTGGCATTGGAGCCAATGTCTCGGTTGCTAACACTGGCACTTGTGCTGTCGTTTTTGGCACCAGCACCGACTGCACCGACATTGACTGCTTCAGCACTGGAGGCATCAGCGGCCCCGATTACGGCTAGGGTGCACAACGCATTCTCAGCACCAGCACTGACATTGCCTCTGTCATTGGCGCCAGCTGTGCCAGCACCTACGAGAACCCCAGTGTTCATGCTGCGCCAGGCGCCGGCACGGGGGGGGGGGCTCAATGTCAGCACTGACACCCGTGCCATTCACAGCACCAGGACCAGGCCAACCTACCGCAGTTCCCATGGGGTCAAGAGATCCCTTGGGTGGGAATGGTAGGGAGCAATCATCTCCCCTGCTGGTCTCCTCCTCCTCCTCACTAGATGAGGCCCAAGCTGGCACTTCAGTAGCCCCAGCTCTGCAAGACTCCAGAGTGTTGCAGGAGATGCTGCGCTGGGTTGCCCAGGGTCTGGGCATTAAGGCGGAGGAAGTTGTGGATGATACGGACCCTATGGTGGGACATTCTGGCTCCCTCCGGCCCTACCCATATCACCTTACCACTGATAAAGACAATCACGGACATGACTGAGACCCTTTGGCAGACCCCGGCCTCGCTGCCACCGACAGCCAAGCACAATGAGCACCAGTACTTTGTGCCCTCCAAGGGCTATAAGTACCTCTATTCCCACCCTCAGCTTGATTCTCTGGTGGTGGACGCCGCTAACCAGTGGGAGAGGCAAGGATTTCAAGGCCCTTTGCCCAAGAATAGGGATGCCAAAAAATTAGACCTTTTCGGGCGAAAGGTTTACTCCACAGTGGTACTGCAACTCCAAATATCCAACCAATAGGCCATTGTCAGCAGGTACTCCTACAATGCCTCCTTGGTGATGGCTAAATTTACAGAGTTGCTCCTCCCAGATTCCCATGCCAAATTTTCGGCTTTGGTTGAGGAAGGGAGACTGATCTCCAGAGCGTCCCTTCAGGCGGAACTTGATGGGGCAGATGCGGCAACCAGAGTTATGGTTACTGGAGTGGCCATGAGAAGGGGCTTATGGCTCCAGTTTTCTGGCCTCCCCTATGAGGTACAGCAAACCATTCCAGATCTGCCCTTTGAGGGTGAGACTCTTCTCAGAAAAGACGGACAAATGGCTGAACAGCCTTAAAGATTCCAGAGTCATCCTCAGGTCCCTGGGACTCTATACTCCTTCAACACAGCAGAGACACTTCCGCCTGCAGCCCCAGCAGCTATTTGGTCAGCAGAACTGCCAAGACGGGTCCAGAAGGAGGAACTGGAACGGCAAGAGAAGGCCGCGCCAACCCTTTGGCCAGGCTCGGAACAACCCAAGCCATCTTCACGGCCCAAGCCAGCCTTTTGAATGCATGGTTGAGGACCGTGTACCACACCTGACAATGGATCCACCCCGCTTTACCTTCTCATCCCGACTATCCCCTTTCTATCGTGCATAATCCCGTATCACCTCAGACCGATGGGTGCTCTGCATGGTAGAGAGGGGATACTCCATCCAATTCTGTGCCTTCCCATCCTTCCACCCCCTCCACCCCACAACGTCCCTCTTCAGGGGCCCTTCTCACAAGCAGCTCTTTATCCAGGAAGTGCAGTCGCTCCAACCTTTAGGGGCAGTGGAAAAGGTTCCTCAGGAGCAGGGGTGAGGGCTTCTATTCATAGTATTTCCTAATACCGAAAACCAAAGGTGGCCTCAGGCCCATCCTGGACCTGCGAGAACTCAACAAGTTCTTGAAGAAACTCAGGTTCCTCATGGTCTCTCTGGCCTCCCTCATTCCCTCATTGGATCCAGCAGACTGGTATGCTGCCTTTGACTTAAAGGATGAGTACTTTCATATCGCGATCACCGAGCCCCACAGGAAGTACCTCAGGTTCATGGTGAACAACACCCACTACCAATTTCCAGTCCTCCCATTCGGCCTGTCAGCAGCACCTCGTGTTTTCACCAAGTGCATGGCAGTTGTCACTGCGTTTCTGAGTAGGCACTGAGTACAGGTGTTTCCGTACCTCGATGACTGGCTGATCAAGGGCTGTTCCAAGACCCAAGTGGAAGCTCAGGTCAGATTCGTCAGAACCACCTTCAACAACCGTTCTAAACGAAGCAAAATCTAAACTCTGTCCCTGGTCCAGAGGATAGAATTTATAGGGGCAGTATTTGACTTATCCAGTATTGGACTTGTAAGCAAGGCTTCAGGCTATGACCGATATCATTCGAGGTCTCAGACAGTTTCCCACCACCACAGCAAGAAGTTGCGTGAAGCTTCTCGGACATATGGCTGCCTGTATTGACATGGTGCAGCATGCCAGACTCAGGCTTCGACCTCTTCAGTTGTGGCTTGTGTCAGTGTACCGCCCAGCCAGGGACAGCTTGGACAGGATAGTGACACTGCCTCACCCGGTCCTCGACTCCCTCCTGTGGTGGCTCGACCCTCAGGAGGTGTGCTCAGGCTTCCCCTTTGCCCTCAAGGCCCTAACTTCAGAACTCAATGCCCTAACCCCAGAACCCCCTTATACTGTGTTCTATAAGGATAAAGTGCAGCTCAGACCTCCTCCTGCTTTCCTCCCGAAGGTGGTATCGCAGTTTCACATTAATCAGGACATCTTTCTCCCTGTGTTCTACCCTAAGCCGCATTCTAGTGGCAGGGAGCAGAGACTCTATTCACTAGACGTCCGCAGAGCGCTAGCTTTCTACATGGAGAGAACGAAGCTGCTTAGAAAATTGGTCCAGCTGTTTGTGGCAGTGGCAGACAGAATGGAAAGACCTACCCATGTCAGCACAATGCATTTCGTCATGGATCACATCCTGCATCTACAAGTGCACAACCTGGCGGGGATTCCCACACCCCCGATCACTGTACACTCTACCAGGGCTTAGGCTTCATCAACAGCGTTCATGGCTCACGTTCCCAATCAGGAAATCTGCAGGGTGGTGACGTGGTCCTCCATCCACACTTTTACCACACACTATGCGATTACGCAATGGGCCAGAGACGATGGAGCCTATGGATGAGCAGTGCTCCAATCAGTGGACAACTCCGACCCTGCCTCCTGAACTTGACCTTGTGAGTCACCTTATTGGAATTGACATAGAATCATAGAATATTAGAATTGGAAGAGACCTCAGGAGGTCATCTAGTCCTATCCCCTGCTCAAAGCAGGACCAGCACCACTAAAACATCCCAGCCAGGGCTTTGTCAAGCCGGGCCTTAAAAACCTCTAAGAAAGAAGATTCCACCACCTCCCTAGGTAACCCATTTCAGTGCTTCACCACCCTCCTAGTGAAATAGTGTTTCCTAATATCCAACCTAGACCTCCGCCACTACAACTTGAGACCATTGCTACTTGTTCTGTCATCTGCCACCACTGAGAACAGCCTAGCTCCATCCTCTTTGGAACTCCCCTTCAGGTAGTTGAAGACTGCTATCAAATCCCCCCTCACTCTTCTCTTCTGCAGACTAAATAACCCCAGTTTCCTTAACCTCTCTTTGTAAGTCATGTGCCCCAGCCCCCTAATCATTTTCGTTGCCGTCTGCTGGACTTTCTCCAATTTGTCCACATCCCTTCTGTAGTGGGGGAACCAAAACTGGACACAATACTCCAGATGTGGCCTCACCAGTGCTGAATAGAGGGGAATAATCACTTCCCTCGATCTGCTGGCAATGCGCCTACTGATACAGCCCAATATGCTGTTGGCTTTCTTGACAACAAGGGCACACTGCTGACTCATATCCAGCTTCTTGTCCACTGTAATCCCCAGGTCCTTTTCTGCAGAAGTGCTGCTTAGCCAATCGGTCCCCAGCCTGAAGCGGTGCATGGGATTCTTCCTTCCTAAGTGCAGGACTCTGCACTTGTCTGTGTTGAACCTCATCAGATTTCTTTTGGCCCAATCCTCCAATATGTCTAGGTCACTCTGGACCCTATCCCTACCCTCCAGCTTATCTACCTCTCCCCCCATCTTAGTGTCATCTGCGAACGTGCTGAGGGTGCAATTCATCCCATCATCCAGATCATTAATAAAGATATTGAACAAAACCGGCCACAGGACCAACCTGTGGGGCACTCCGCTTGATACCGGCTGCCAACTAGACATCGAGCTGTTGATCACTACCCGTTGAGCCCAACAATCTAGCCAGCTTTCTATCCACCTTATCATAGAATCATAGAATATCAGGGTTGGAAAGGACCTCAGGAGGTCATCTAGTCCAAGCCCCTGCTCAAAGCAGGACCTAATCCCCAACTAAATCATCCCAGCCAGGGCTTTGTCAAGCCTGACCTTAAAAACCTCTAAGGAAGGAGGTTCCACCACTTCCCTAGGTAACCCATTCCAGTGCTTCACCACCCTCCTAGTGAAAAAGTTTTTCCTAATATCCAACCTAAACCTCCCCCACTGCAACTTGAGACCATTGCTCCTTGTTCTATCATCTGGTACCACTGAGAACAGTCTAGATCCATCCTCTTTGGAACCCCCTTTCAGGTAGTTATATTCCATTCATCCAATCCATACTACTTTAACTTTCTGGCAAGAATACTGTGGGAGAACGTATCAAAAGCGTTGCTAAAGTCAAGATGCATCTCATCCACCGCTTTCCCCATATCCACAGAGCCAGTTATCTCATCATAGAAGGCAATCAGGTTGGACATGAACACGCGCTTGAGAGTGAATGATAATAAAAAACAGGTACTCACTGTAATAAGAGGAGGCCCTGAAACATAAACTCTTGTATCAGAGGCCCAGTCTGAGGCCTGAAGCCTGAATTATAGTACTTCCAGGCAGTGCTAAGCAAAGCTGGGCTGTGAGCCAGAGGCAGGTCCCACTCACAGAAGTTGGCAAAAAAAAGGTTGTTAGAAGCACGTGCACACACACATAAGTGCTAATGAGAGGAACTTGCACCAAGATGGCATCAGAACACTCCACAGACATAACAAGGAACAGGCAGGTACATCTTAAAGACAGGGTCAAAAGGACAACATGACGGATAGATTTGTTTGAACTATGATGAGTAATCTGTCCTGCCACTGTATAAAAGTAGGTTCAGGAGTGCACATCTTTGTCCAGCCTAGGGGGCAGTGGAGTGTCCTGCCACTGACTGAGCTGTGTCCATTGCCAGGGAGCACAAACTCGTAGTATGCCCTGTAGAGTCTATAGGCAACTATTACTGTGCTTCGTTTGACAAAAAACTTGGCTCGGGTTCTTTCATACCTTACTAGAGTCTGTGGTTTTTGGGGATGCTCTCAGGGTCTTCTGTGTTATCTATCTGTGCAGAGCTGGGGCAGCACACAGAGGGAACACGCACGCAGCCAACGGTTGTTATCATCGAACAAAACCAGAGCACCACACCAGTAGCTACTGACAACACTCACCTTCTTGTAACTTGTTCTTCGAGATGTGTTGTTCATGTCCATTCCAATACCCACCCTCCTACCCCTCTGTCTGAGTAGTCGGCAAGAAGGAACTGAGCGGGTGTAGTGTCGGCAGGGCTCTATATTGGACACCATGAAGGTGCGACTCCAGGGAGCGCCCAGGCCAACCCTACGGTTGCTGCTAGGGGAAAAATCTTCCGGCTATTGTGCATGTGCACGCGCACGCATCTGATTGGAATGGACATGAACAACACATCTCAAAGAACAACTGTTACGAGAAGGTGAGTAACCGTTTTTTCCGCCACTCTTGTTTCTAGTTAAATCTTTATTCTTTCTTAAATAAACCTTCTTTTGTTATAAGTGCTCACAAGTGCTATGTAGTTTGCAGGAGCTATGATTTAAGGTAAAACTGGCAAATGGGCATGCTGTACCTTTGGGTGCAGAGGCTCTGGAATTTCTGTGAGTAGCCCGTGTCAGGGGCTGGATATGAGAGGGAATGATTCAAAGCATATTTGCATATTGAGATTTCTTTCTGATTCAGGGGAGGGATTTGAATCCATATCTCCTACCTCTCAGATGAGTGTATTTAATCACCAGGTCATAGAGTCATTCCTTTTCTTTCTTTCTTTTTGACCCAATGAATATTTAAGTATTTATGCATAGCCTATAGCCTGGTGGCTGGATCACTCACCTGGGAGGGAGGAGAGCTGAGTTCAAGTCTCTGCCCTAAAGAATATTTAAGTATTTATACAAAGTGGATAAGCATCAGCAAGCATGAGTGAGAACAGAATAACTTCTAGTCTGGTTGTTGGGATGCTCACCTGGAAGGCAGAGAGAGTTGAATTCAAGTTCCTGTTTCAGAGTGGGGATTCAAATGTGGATCTCCCAGATCCTATACAAATGCCCTAACACTAGACTAAAGTTTATAAGGGATGGACAGAAACATACTTTCAATTTGCTGACAAATTCTGAAATTTTTTGAAAATGAGCCAAATATTGTAATTTTTTTGGTTTGCTAGCTGAATCAAAAAAATCAGTTATTTGCCCTGGTCTATTTATAACTCATTTTAGCTAGGAGACTGGATATCTTAGATGACTGCTAATGGGACTTTCTAGATCGTAGATCCCTGATTCAAATTCGGGCTGGATCAATAGTGATGAAAAGTTGTTACCCTCTGATGGCTATTTAGTGGCCTGCTTATATGAATTAATATTGGTGGTTCTCAGTCCAGTTTCTTGTCCCCACATTACAAAAGCCGTGATCAAAATTGGTACTGATTGGTCCCCTTGTTGGTAGGCTCAACACATCAGCCACGGGTTCCACAGGGACTGAACTTTCCTTTCACCCTTAAATATTGTTCTTCCAGGGCAGGGTTGAGGCACACTTCTTGGGCAGCTTGCACTTTTGCTGCCTTGATTACTTGAGTCTGCCACCTTTTATAAGGAACAAATTCACTAAAAAATTAAAAACAAAACTCACCTCAACCCTGTGCATCTTTCTGTCTGTCTGTTTCTGTCTCTCTGCTCTAGCCTCCACAGTTTAAATTGGACCCACGACTGGCCCGTTTATTGGGAATACACACACAGACCCGATCAGCAATTATCCAGGCCCTCTGGCAGTACATCAAAACAAACAAACTGCAAGACTCCCATGATAAGGAATACATCAACTGTGACAAATACTTCCAGCAGGTAACTCCCTATTCATAGCAAGATCTCTTAAAAGTTTGGGACTAGCACTTGGCTGTTTCTTGAATGGACAGGAGGTACTGAATAAAAGTTTCCTTTTATAATTCTCTGAATTTCTTCAGTTCCACATGGCTGTCAGCAGGCACTACCACCCATGAGACAAACACTCTTTGCATACCTTTATTTTGCAGTGTAGACAAAGCCCCCAGAGTCACATACCCACGTAGTTCTTCCTTCTACTTTGTAGTGCTGGAAGGAATTTTTCTTGCTTTTCTGTATTCTGTATTAATTGCTTTGTACAGCTCTGACTCATGAATCAAAGCTTTTCTAATTACCATTTTATACCAGTCTTACAATATAACCTTCTAATTCTGAATGGTTGATTATAGGGACAAAATGAGTGAGGTAATGCTTTTTATTAGTCCAACTTCTGTTGATGAAAGGGACAAGTGTTCAATCTACACAGATCTTCAGGTTGATTATGCACAGACTCCTCCAATCTGGCAGAAGTGGAAGGACATGCCATATGTCTCTTGAAGGTCAATTTTCTCCTAGATTTGCAGTAACTTGTAAGATTTCACGTGTGATCTCTATGTAATGATTTGAACAGTTATCTCCTCAAGACCCATTTCTGCTATGACACCCATGTGAAATTAACCAACCAAGCCATCCATTAAAAAGAATCCTCACCCTTTTCTCTCCATCACACCATGCAGTACCCTCGTTCAGGGTATGTCTTCACTGCCCACTGGATTGGCGGGCAGCGATTGATCCAGCGGGGATCGATTTATTGCATCTAGTTTAGATGCAATAAATCAACCCCCGAGCACTCTCCCGTTGACTCCTGTACTCCAGTGCCGTGAGAGGCACAGGCAGAGTTGATGGGGCAGCAGCAGTTGACTCACCGTGGTGAAGACACCACGGTAAGTCGATCTAAGTACGTCAACTTCAGCTATGTTGCATAACTTGGATCAATTCTCCCCCCCCCACCCACCAGTGTAGACCAGGGCTGAGTAATGTTAACTCCAATTCCCCCTCCCCTCCTTGTTTCTATCTAGTTACATCATGTCTAAGTTAGTTTGTAAGCACCTCGGGGAAAGATCATTTCATCCTTCAGTTATGGGAGAAATAAATTATGAATATTTTAATAGGCACATGGTAATTAAAGCTTTATTCTTAGCTTCCTTTCTAACTCTCCATTTTGAGTTGCTCGTCATTCTTTTTCCAGTTGAAGTGACTCAGCCCAAAGAGGACCTTTTGTTTTTTGAAAGTTTGAATAAAATTATTTCAGCTATTATTTAAAATTATTTGAACATGAAAGGCACATTTGTCTTTGTCCCACTATATCCCAATCAGAAATTTAATATTTCTGTAACCCAGAAACTTAAATGTTTAGACACTTTGAACTTACCCTTTTTCAGAGATTGGGTAAAATTTCCAGTAACACTTAAGTCTCATTTTTAAACGTGACTTGAGTACTTGAAGCCTGAATCCCATTGAAACTCAGTGGGACTTCCTCCTAAGTACCTAGGTCACTTTTGAAAATTTTACCTCTTACTTTGATCTAAGGCTAAAGATAAATTTCTTAACTTGGTTCTGTATTTTTAAAGATCTGAGGACATAATTTTCGTTTATACTATGGCCTCTTTACACCACTCTTAAAGTATAAAGGGACCTTTACGTGAAAATTATATTCACTTGTGGGTTTACTTTTTTGCCCCCTTGAAGACTCCTTTATATTGCCAGAGCAGTGTTCAGTGGCCTTGGTGTAAATGAGATGCAAACCCATGAGCCTGCACATTTGGGAGCTGGTTGCCTGCAAGGTAATGTTTTTTATCTGGCTTTCTGAGGCATTGTTTAAGAGAACAGCAGTAGCATGTTCAGTGTAGAGACAATGTTAAGGAAAAAACTTAACCCATAAGTGCCCTTAATCTATCCAGGTTCTTGTATTGGCACCCATTATCGTAGTATGTAAGTGAGAATAAGAATAACAACATTGATCTATCTCAGTCTCCCTCCCTTCTTTTCTTGCTAGCAACAAGGGGATTTAGGGTTTGTTCTGAACTATGATAACACAGTAGTGTTGGTTTGAGGAAGGTGTTATTGCCGGAAAGCAGCGTGAATGAAGAGGTGGGATTGGCGGCCATTCTTATTTCATATGGCAGTGAGTCCCGTAGTTTTGGTCTGGTTCCTGGGATGGTTCTGTCTCTTACAGTCATGAGTCTTGTTGAAAGGTAGCAGTGGTGTGAATTTGGGGTCATGATGAAAGAGGGGTGTCTCAAAGAGCCAGGGCCAGTCCCATGTACAGCTTTGAATATCAAGGTAGACACCTGGAATTAGACTCTGTTTAATGAGGAGTCAGTGCAGAGAAAAGTGCTGTGGGGGGTGCTCCGTGCTGAGAATGTCACTGAGCATCTGGGCTGCTGCATTCTGATTAGTTGAAGCTTCCTAAAACCATAAGGCTTCATTCCTAGACATAGAGAATTATAGTAGTTAAGCCTAGAAGTTACAAAAAGGGTGGATCACAATGTGATGGAATGGGACAAATCATCTGGCCAGCTGCAGATGGAAACTGATGTTTTTTGCCACTGTGGCTATTTGGGTATCTAGGTTCCATGCAGAGTCTGAGAGGATCCCAAGGCTACAGACCAGATTAACAATCCAGGGGAAGATACTTTTAGTGGGTGGGGTTGTTATGAAGGAAAAAAGTTCTTCAAAGCCCTTAATGTAAAAGTTCAGTTAGCTGAATAGCCACTGATTATTACAACTTCTAGAAGTGTTTAGTGTATGGGGAGAAATGGTTCCTGCTCCAAAGGGCACACAAGATAGTTAAAAACAAGTTTGAACAAGTGATTGTGACAAATGATAGAAGAGAGGATGTGATGGAATCCAGTGATGGAATCAGGTAATTTGCAAGGTGGCGACATGCATAAGTGGAATATTCCAAACCATATTCATTACTTTTTAAAGATCCTCTATTTTTTTCTGTTCTTAAGTGGCCTCTGTCTGTTTTTTAAAGTTCTTAAACCTCTTGCTGTTTCTGGTTATTATAATATATAATAATTGTTAGAAATGTTAATACACCCCCCTCCATGGGCATGTTGGGCAGCAGCTGAATATAGGGGCCCTTATGGTTCCACTTTGTGAAGATGAAGAAGGCAGAATTCAGGGAGCTGTGAACTATGGCAGATTAAATTCAATGTAGATAAATGCAAAGTAATACATATTGGAAAAAATAATCCCAGCTATATATACAAAATGGTGGGGTCTAAATTAGCTGTTACCACACAAGAAAGATATCTTGGCAGCAGCATTGATAGTTCTCTGAAAACAATGTGAAGCAGCAGTCAAAAGAGCTAACCAAATGTTAGGAACCATTAGGAAAGGGATAGATGATAAAACAGAAAATATCATCATGCCTCTATATAACTCCATGGTACACCCACAAGTTGAATACTGTGTGCGGTTCTGGATACCTCAACTCCAGAATAATATATCATAATTGGAAAAGGTGCTGAGAAACACAACAAAAATGATTAGGGGTATGGAACAGCTTCCATATGAGGAGAGAGTAAAAAGATTGAGACTGTTCATTTTAGAAAAGAGACAACTAAGGCGGGGGGGGGGGATATGACAGAGGTTTTTACAGTCATAAACGGTATGGAGAAAGTGAACAGGAAAGTGTTATTTACCCTTTCATCTAACAGAAGAACTAGGGATCACCTGATTAAATTAATAGGCAGCAGGTTTAAAACAAACAAAAGGTGCGCAATACACAGTCAACCTGTGGAACTCATTGCCATGGGATGTTGTGAAGGCCAAAAATATAACTGGGTTAAGAAAAAGAATTAGATAAGTTCATAAAGAATAGGTCCCTCAATGGCTATTAGCCAAGATGGTCAGGGATGCAACCCCATGCTCTGGGTGTCCCTAAACCTCCAACTGCCAGAAGCTGGGACTAGATGACAGGAAATGGATCACTTGAAATTATCCTTGTGACTGGAGTCCCGGGGGAGCCAACTGTGGTCACTCAATTAGGGTGAACTGCAAAGAATGGGTCAGACAATCCCCAAAGCTGGTGGATATTCCAATACTTAGATTTACCAAGCCAGCACAAAACAGCTTCTACAATACCTTACTGGCTACCCAGAAGCCAACAACACAGTTCCCTTAAAGTAACCCAGCCTCAGGCCTCCCCAAGATATCCAAGTCAAATATCATGAGGATTACTGAAAATCTTATTCATCATATAAAAAAGTTCTACCAATCCTAAAGGATCGGACACATTACCTCCCAGGTTAATCACTTGTCCAGATCTTACCCAAATACATGCTTACAGCCAATTCTTATTAAAGAAACTAAAATCTATTTAAAAAGAAAAGAGAGTATAGTTAAAAGATCAATATACATACAGACTTGAGTACAATCTTGAGATTCAGATTCATAGCAGAGATGATGAGCTTTGTAGATGCAAAGAGTTCTTTTTGAAATAGTTCATAGGTTATAGTCCTATTATAGTTTATATTCAGGGCAGTCCAGTCAGGACTGGGATCTCAGTCCTTATGGCTTAGGTTTCCACTGCGTTAAGCCTCAAGCAGATCTGAGATAAAAAGGATTGGGACCCAAACATCTTTATACAGTTTCAGGCCTTCTTGTGACAACTTGGAGTCCTTCAGCCAACAATAGGCACTCATGGGAACTTTGAAGTGGACCCATTTCCTAAGCATCGCCGGTAATTATCCATACATTAACATAAGGCAATTGCCTGTTTTTCCACCATTCATAGATGATTTGCTGTACATTTCAAAGAGAGATGAATACAGTGATATCCTATGTTTACAATTCATTTAAATGTTAAGATGTCCTTTCGATCTCTGAATTAACAGAATACAGCATAGACAGAGGCTATTTGATTACATTGTTGGCCATTACCAATATATATGTAAATACACAAAAACATTATCTCCCCATATGCCTTTAAGGGTTGAATTTTGAGTAATTTATCCTGCAAGATGCTTAACCCTTTCTGATCATGTGTCATGTTCTGTCCTGTTCTGTCCATTCCCTCTGAAGCACTGTCCAAAGTTAAGGAGTACTTGTGGCACCTTAGAGACTAACAGTACTCCTTTTCTTTTTGCGAATACAGACTAACACGGCTGCTACTTTGAAACCTGTCCAAAGTTAGGATACTGGTTTAGATGGACCATTGGTCTGACCCAGAAATCAAAGGCTTTCTGAAAGTCCAAGTACTCTATATCGACTAGATTTCACTATATTGACTATATCAGGGGTTCCCAAACTTGGTTCACAGCTTGTTCAGGGTAAGCCCTTGGCAGGCCGCGAGACACTTTATTTATCTGAGCGTCCACAGGTACAGCTGCTTGCACCTCCCAGTGGCTGCAGTTTGCTGTTCCCGGCCAATGGGAGCTGCGGGAAGTGGCGCAGGCTGGGCCACCGCTTCCTGCTGCTTCCCACAGCTCCCATTGGCTGGGAATGGCAAACTGCGGCCACTTGGAGCTGGAGTAGCCATACCTGCGGACACTCAGGTAAATAAAGCATCTCGCGGCCCACCAGGGGCTTACCCTGAACAAGCCACGAGCTAAGTTTGGGAACCCTGAACTATATTGACATAGATTCTAAGGCCGGAAGGGACGACTCTGATCATTTAGTCTGACCTGCTACATAAGAATAAGAACATAAGAATGCCCATATTGGGTCAGACCAATGGTCTGTCTAGGCCACTATTCTGTCTTCTGACAGTGGCCAATGCCAGGTGTTTCAAAGAGAGTGAAAAGAGCAGAGCAATTATCAAGTGATCCATCCCTTGTTGTCCAGTCGTACCATCTGGCAGTCAGAGGTTTAGGGCACCAAGAGCATGGAATTGCATCCCTGATCATCTTGACTAATTGCTATTAATGGACCTATCCTCCGTGAACTAATCTAATTATTTTTGAACCCCATTGCATAACACAGGCCATAGACCTTACCCTAAATAATTCCTGTTTGAACTATGCAAGGTCTTTTAGAAAAACATCTAATCTTTCATTAAAAAATTGCCAGTGATGGAGAATCTACCACAACCTTTGGTAAATTGTTCCAGTGATTAATTACCCCCACTGTTAAAAATGTACACCTTATTTCCAGGCTTAATTTGTCTAGTTTCAAGTTCCAGCTATTGGATCTTGTTATATCTTTGCTTGATTAATCAGCCCATTATCAAATATTTGTTCCATATGTAGGTAATTATAGACTGATCTAGTCACACCTTAACCTTCTAACATTATAATGAGCTGTTTGCTCCGGCTGCTAGACGAAAGCGGGGATGCTGCCCACCCCATCAGCATCCAGCCAGACTGATAAGTGACTTTAGAATTTAGGATTTAATTTCAGGAAATCAGTGTTAATATAAAGAGTGCCCAGGTGGGGGTGTGCAGAGCTAGAGAGAAACTTTCAGAATTACCTGACTTTTGAGCCCTCGATTTCTCACCTTCCTGTTCAATTGCAAGGTAGTTTTTTTTTCCCAGGGATATTAACAAACCTTTCACCTTGTTTAGATCTTCGACTGTCCACGGCTAAAATTTTCTGAAATTCCTCAGAGACTCACTAACCTGCTGTTGCCTCCAGACCCCATAGTTATAAACCACATCATCAGGTAAGTGTGCTGGCCAGCCCAGCACTACCTGGGTTTCCCACAACAAAGAAAGTATGAGCCATTTCCCTCTTTGCCCCACAGATGTTTCCAACCAAACCAGTCCTCCATTTTCTGTCAGACCAGGACCCTGATAAATTATTTTTATGTGGGATACTTCCACAGATGCCATTATTCTAGTATCTGGGTGATCATGAACTTTCATGAATTTATCCTCATAACCCTCTCCCTTCCCTTAGGAAATGTTGTTATCCCCATGTTACAGATGGGAAGTTGAAGTACAGAAAGACTAAGTGTTTTGCCCAAAGTCAAAGAAGATGTGAGTAGTGGAGTAGGGAGTTGAATCTGTGTCTTACTAGTCCTCGGCTAGAACCCTAAACACTGGAGGATCTGTTCTTTCTAAAAAGGTACCCCTGCAACACATCCTGCTGGAATACCGAGCTTTCCCCAAAGCCAGCATTCCTGGGAAGAGACTGGAGTAGCTGGGAGCTCCCATCCTGCCCTGCTCCCTACAGTGCCTCCTACTAGGAGATGTTGGGACCTGTAGCATTTGTGAGTGCCACAGAAGAAGCTCTGTTATTCCCATTCCTTCCTAGGTCTGGTTAGGTCTGGAAGAAGTCTCAGCAGATTCTGCTAAAAACTTGGACCCAAGTGGGTCTAACACTTAGAGTGGAATTCAAGGTTCTGGTGTTATCTTCTCCATAGTGTTGACCCCAATGACCAGAAAAAGACGGCGTGTTATGACATTGACGTGGAAGTTGAAGATCCCTTAAAAGGACAGATGAGTAGCTTTCTCCTCTCAACAGCCAACCAGCAGGAGATCACAGCACTGGACAACAAGGTACTGGCACAAGAGTGAAGGATTTAAAGTATCATGGAGCATGGCGTATGTGAATATGCAGTATGAGGGGCATGGAATCACATGCTACACTCTGAGAATGCGGTCTGAGCTGGATTCATTGTCACAGAGCATGCTCTATGGGAGTGGATATTCATAGATTTTTAAGGCCAGGAGGGACCATTAGATTATCTAGTTTGACGTCCTATTTAACACTGGCCATAGAATTTCACCCAGTTACCTTTATATTGAGCCCAATAATGTGTGTTTGACTGAAAAATACCTTCTAGAAAGGCATCCAATCTTGATGTAAAGACATCAAGAGATAGAGAATCCACCACTTCCCTTGCTGGTTTGTTCCAATAGTTAATCACTCTCCCTATGAAAAATTTGTGCCTTATTTCTAATTTGATTTTGTCTGGCTTTAACTTCCAGCCATTCATTTTTGTTCCGCTTTCTCCACTAGACTAAATAGCTCTTTACTACCTGGTATTGTCTCGCCATGAAGGTACTCATATACAATAATCAAGTCACCTTTTGATCTTCTTTTTAATAAGATAAACAAATTGAGCTCTTTAAATCTCTCATGTAAAGCGTTTTTTTTTCCAGTCCTCAAATAATTTTTGTGGCTCTTTTCTGTACCCTCTCCAAGTTTACAACATCTTTTTTAAAATGTGGATACCAGAACTGGATACAGTAGTCACCTCCCTACTTCAAAAAAAGAAAAGGAGTACTTGTGGCACCTTAGAGACTAACAAATTTATTTGAGCATAAGCTTTTGTGAGCTACAGCTCACTTCATCAGATGCATTCATTTCCATTTCCTCCTCCATCCCTTTTTTAAAAATGGGCACTACATTAGCCTTTTTCCAGTCGTCCAGGACCTCCCCCGATCGCCATGAGTTTTCAAAGGCCAATGGCTCTGCAATCACATCCGCCAACTCCTTTAGCACTCTCGGATGCAGCGCATCCGGCCCCATGGACTTGTGCTTGTCCAGCTTTTCTAAATAGTCCCGAACCACTTCTTTCTCCACAGAGGGCTGGTCCCCTCCTCCCCATGCTGTGCTACCCAGTGCAGTAGTCTGGGAGCTGACCTTGTTCGTGAAGACAGAGGCAAAAAAAGCATTGAGTACATTAACTTTTTCCACATCCTCTGTCACTAGATTGCCTCCCTCATTCAGTAAGGGGCCCACACTTTCCTTGACTTTCTTCTTGTTGCTAACATACCTGAAGAAACCCTTCTTGTTACTCTTAACATTTCTTGCTAGCTGCACCTCCAGGTGTGATTTGGCCTTCCTGATTTTACTCCTGCATGCCCGAGCAATATTTTTATACCCTTCCCTGCTTATTTGTCCAATCTTCCACTTCTTGTAAGCTTCTTTTTTGTGTCTAAGATCAGCAAGGATTTCACTGTGAAGCCAAGCTGGTCGCCTGCCATATTTACTATTCTTTCTACACATTGGGATAGTTTTGTCCCTGTAACCTCAATAAGGATTCTTTAAAATACAGCCAGCTCTCCTGGACTCCTTTCCCCCTCATGTTATTCTCCCAGGGGATCCTGCCCATCAGTTCCCAGAGGGAGTCAAAATCTGCTTTTCTGAAGTCCAGGGTCCGTATTCTGCTGCTCTCCTTTCTTCCTTGTGTCAGGATCCTGAACTCGACCATCTCATGGTCACTGCCTCCCAGGTTCCCATCCACTTTTGCTTCCCTACTAATTCTTCCCAGTTTGTGAGCAGCAGGTCAAGAAGAGCACTTGCACCAGAAAATAGTCCCCTACACTTTCCAAAAACTTCCTGGATTGTCTGTGCACCGCTGTATTGCTCTCCCAGCAGATATCAGGGTGATTGAAGTCTCCCATGAGAACCAGGGCCTGCAATCTAGTAACTTCCGTGAGTTGCCAGAAGAAAGCCTCGTGCACCTCATCCCCCTGGTCCGGTGGTCTATAGCAGACTCCCACCACGACATCACCCTTGTTGCTCACACTTCTAAACTTAATCTAGAGACTCTCAGGTTTTTCTGCAGTTTCATACCGGAGCTCTGAGCAGTCTTACTGCTCTCTTACATACAATGCAACTCCCCCACCCTTTCTGCCCTGCCTGTCCTTCCTGAACAGTTTATATCCATCCAAGACAGTACTCCAGTCATGTGAATTATCCCACCAAGTCTCTGTTATTCCAATCATCATAATTCCTTGACTGTGCCAGGACTTCCAGTTCCTCCTGCATGTTTCCCAGGCTTCTTGCATTTGTATAGGCACTTGAGAGAACTTGCTGTTTGTCCTGCTTTCTTAGTATGAGGCAGGAGCCCTTCCCTCTCGCGCTCTCCTTTTCGAGCTTCCAGTATCCCACGTCCCCACTTACCTCAGGGCTTTGGTCTCCTTCCCCCAGTGAACCTAGTTTAAAACCCTCTTCACTAGGTTAGCCAGCCTGCTTGTGAAGATGCTCTTCCCTCCCTTCATTAGGTGGAGCCTGTCTCTGTCTAGCACTCCTCCTTCTTGGAACACCATCCATGGTCAAAGAATCCAAAGTTTTCTCTCCGACACCACCTGCGTAGCCATTCGTTGACTTCCATGATTCGACGGTCTCTACTCAGGCCTTTTCCTTCTACAGGGAGGATGGACGAGAACACCACTTGCTCCTCAAACTCCTTTTATCCTTCTTCCCAGAGCCACAGTCTGCGGTGATCCGCTCAATGTCATTTTTCTAGTTAGTGAGGTTGTTCATTGGGGACTTCTCTACCCTTCCCGCTCTGGGGACTATGCCCTTTCAAGCCAGTTTTTAAAACTGTGTCTTGTGCCCTTGCTCCTTCTCAGTGAGCGATGAGCGCTCCCGCTACTTGTAGTGTCTGGGTGAATTTCCCACTGCTCCGTTTACTGCTCCTTTCCACCATGGAGTCGAGCAACTTGTGAGTTTCGCCTCTGCAATTTCTTAATGGAGGAGGCATTGTGCCCACATGCACAGCTCCAGTGAAACTACCAGAGCGACGCCCATCACTGATGGTGAGCACCTCACTGAGTCTTTCCAGTGCGGCATCACCACACACACCAAAGCCCCACCACGTGCACAAGAAGCACAGGCACAAAGGTGGCTCCCTGACAGGAACCACTTCAAAGGGCAGTGTTTCCTCCCCAGATCGGGATCGTTTGGGTGAGAAGTCATGCACTACAGCTGAAGGTCTAGCCTCAACTTCAGCACTTGTCTCCAAAGAGAATGCAGACAGAGCATCGCTCCAAATGCCACCTCTCACCATTGGCCCCTTCTGTTCTGGCAGCGGGACCCTCTACTTTGCTCCTGGCACCATCAATCCCGCCGAGTTCCTCAGGCTCAATGCATCTGGTCCTGTGTACTCTGGGCCATTTATTGCCTGTCACACCATTGACGAAACTTATGTTACCCTTTGCCAGTACTCCACCATGTTCCACACTACGACTGGACCTGGGGATTACAGGTTGATGAGAAGCTGGATATGAGTTAGCAGTGTGCCCTTGTTGCCAAGAAGGCCAACAGCATATTGGGCTGTATTAGTAGGAGCATTGCCAGCAGATCGAGGGAAGTGATTATTCCCCTCTATTCGGCACTGGTGAGGCCACACCTGGAGTATTGCATCCAGTTTTGGTCCCCCCACTACAGAAGGGATGTGGACAAATTGGAGATAGTCCAGCGGAGGGCAACGAAAATGAATTAGGGGGGCTGGGGCACATGATTTACGAGGAGAGGCTGAGGGAACTGGGGTTATTTAGTCTGCAGAAGAGAAGAGTGAGGGGGGATTGGATAGCAGCCTTCAACTACCTGAAGGGGAGTTCCAAAGAGGATAGAGCTAGGCTGTTCTCAGTGTGGCAGATGACAGAATGAGAAGCAATGGTCTCAAGTTGCAGTGCGGGAGGTCTAGGTTGGATATTAGGAAACACTATTTCACTAGGAGAGTGGTGAAGCACTGGAATGGGTTAACTAGGGTGGTGGTGGAATCTCCATCCTTAGAGGTTTTCAAGGCCCGGCTTGACAAAGCCCTGGCTGGGATGATTTAGTGTTGTTGGTCCTGCTTTGAGCAGGAGATAGGGAAGAGACCTCAGGAGGTCATCTAGTCCTAATATTCTATGATTCTATGAATCTCCCCAACATGTTGGGTTGTCCCTATTATAGGGTTGCCTGAGTCCTAAGTGCCCTCCTTCCATGTCCAAATTTAGCTTTCTCACCCACAAAAATGTTAGAGTACACCTACTCTATAGGCTGGTATGTTCATGCATATTAATGACATTCATAACTATTAGAGACCACTAGCTCTTCTTCACTTCTGTTATTTCTGTCCTAATCAGTTATTTCCATGTTTTTTGTGGTGTACCTGTTAAGTCTGAAACAGGCCATGAACTTGGGTGGCTTTACCTACCAACTTGCTTTAACTTGTCTACTTATCTATGTGAAAGGTCACAAACATATATACTATATGCTTCAGCTCGTCACCACCTATCTAGGGTAAAGGTCTCGAACAGATTTATGTTAACTTGCCTTAGCTTAACATACAGAATGTTACCTGTAGGTTCTTTCCATTACAGCTAAAATATTCTAATACAAATTGGTAAACCTATTATATTAACAAATAATAAACCTATAATGTAACACATGATTAAACTCATAACAAAATATATATATGCAAGCAAGCAGGCTAGCTTTATAGGCTACAAGCCATATTTGTATGACTGGCTGGTGCAGGGAAGATATTTTCATCAGTCCTCAGTCTGTGTGCCTCACGCTCTGTTCCAGACCTGGGTATGAAAGTCAATTGTGGAGAAAATGAACTTGGCACCCCCCTATTTCTCCCCCAGTCCAGTGAATCAGATTCATCAATGTGATCCTGGACTTCACAAGATCCACACCCTACCTCCCCCAGGACAGCTTCAAGAATGTGCTGGCACCAGTTTTACAGTTAGAATCAAACCCAGATGTGTAAAGATGTGTCTCACCACTCTTGGTCATGTGGCCTCCTGTGCCTTTGTGACAAATTCACCTCAATTGCATGTGAGGTTGATTGAGAGAGGTTTACAAACTCACCAGACGTCAACTAGACATGCCTCTCTGAGTTCCCTCTACTCATGTCATACCTGAAATTATGAAAGGACCTCGCAAATGCCTGCAGAGGGTTCTCCTTCCATCCCAGGACCTTCTTAATAGATGCTTCGCTCCTGGGTTGGGAAATGTGCATGGAAGACCTTGGTGTACAAGACCTATGGACTGCAATGAAAACAAAAATGCACATCAGTCTTCTGGAACTCAGAGCTGTGTTCAAAGCATTCAAGTCCATTCTCCAATAAATCAAGGAATAGACAATCCAAATAATGACCGAAAACATGACCACCATAGTCTACATCAACAAGCAGGATAGCATGAGGTTTTTTCCCTCTCTGCCTGGAAACCATCAGACTGAAACTAGTGCAACAGCTGTACTGGGGCAGCCCAGCTTCTCCAGGGGGCAATTTAAAGGGCCTGGGGCTCCCAGCAGTTCCGCCGCTACTCCAGGGCTCCGGGGGCTATTTAAAGGACCGGGGCAATAGAAGCAGGGGAGCAGCAGGCTCTTTAAATAGCCCCCGGAGCCCCAGGCTGCTGCTGCTACCCAGGTGGAGGAGGAGGAGAAGGGGGGGCACATACCTTACAGGGTGGGCTGGGGCTGGCTGTGACCCCCTCAGCACCACCCCTTCCGCCCTAGGCACTGCCCCTTCTGGAGGCCAGAGCTGGCCCCAGTGTACCAGTAAGTCACTGGACTTACTTTCACCCCCGTATATCACATTGGTAGATGTGCAGATGAATGAGCCCCTGATGGTGTGGCTGATATGGTTAGGTCCTATGATGGTGTCCCTTGAGTAGATATGCGGACAGAGTTTGCAACTGGATTTGTTGCAGGGATTGGTTCCTCAGTTAATATTTTTGTTGTGTGGTGTGTAGTTGCTGGTGAGTATTTGCTTCAGATTGGGGGGCTGTCTGTAAGTGAGGACTAGCCTGTCTCCCAAGGTCTGTGAGAGTGAGGGATCATCCTTCAGGATAGGTTGTAGATCCTTGATGATGTGCTGGAGAGGTTTTAGATGGGGGCTGTACGTGATGGCCACTGGTGTTCTGTTATTTTCTTTGTTTGGCCTGTCCTGTAGTAGGTAACTTCTGGGTACTCTTCTGGCTCTGTCAGTCTGTTTCTTCACTTCAACAGGTGGGTATTGTAGTTGTAAGAATGCTTGATAGAGATCCTGTAGGTGTTTGTCTCTGTCTGAGGGATTGGAGCAAATGCGGTTGTATCTTAGAGCTTGGCTGTAGACAATGGATTGTGTGATGTGGTCTGGATGAAAGCTGGAGGCATGTAAGTAAGTATAGCGGTCAGTAGGTTTCCGGTATAGGGTGCTGCTTATGTTACCATCACTTATTTGCACTGTAGTGTCCAGGAAGTGGATCTCTTGTGTGAACTGGTCCAGGCTGAGGTTGATGGTGGGGTGGAAATTGTTGAAATCCTAGTGGAATTCCTCAAGGGCCTCCTTCCCATGGGTCCATATGATGAAGATGTCATCAGTGTAGCACAAGTAGAGTAGGGGTGCTAGAGGACGAGAGCTGAGGAAGCGTTGTTCTTAGTCAGCCATAAAAATGTTGGCAAACTATGGGGCCATGTGGATACCCATAGCAGTGCCACTGACTTGAAGGTATAAATTGTCCCCAAATCTGAAATAGTTGTGGGTGAGGACAAAGTCACAAAGTTCAGCCACCAGGTTTGCCGTGACATTATCGGGGATACTGTTCCTGACAGCTTGTAGTCCATCTTTGTGTGGAATGTTGGTGGAGAGAGCTTCTCCATCCATAGTGGCCAGGATGATGTTTTCAGGAAGATCACCAATGGATTGTAATTTCCTCAGGGAGTCAGTGGTGTCTCGAAGATAGCTGGGAGTGCTGGTAGTGTAGGGCCTGAGGAGGGAGTCTACATAGCCAGACAATCCTGCTGTCAGGGTGCCAATGCCTGAGATGATGGGGGTCCAGGATTTCCAGGCTTATGGATCTTGTAGCAGATAGAATACCCCTGGTCAGGTCCCTAGGGGTGTGTCTGTGTAGATTTGTTCCTGTGCTTCTTCAGAGAGTTTCTTGAGTAGATGGTATAGTTTCTTTTAGTAACCTTCAGTGGGATCAGAGAGTAATGGCCTGTAGAATGTGGTGTCAGAGAGTTGCTTAGCAGTCTCTCGTTCATATTTCGACCTATTCATGATGACTACAGCCGTCCTTTATCAGCCTTTTTGATTATAATGTCAGAGTTGCTTCTGAGGCTGTGGATGGCATTGTGTTCTGCACAGCTGAGGTTATAGGGAAAGTGATGCTGCTTTTCCACAATTTCAGCCCGTGCACATTGGTGAAAGCATTCTATGTAGAAGTCCAGTCTGTTGTTTCGACCTTCAGGAGGAGTCCACGCAGAATCCTTCTTTTTGTAGCATTGGTAGGAAGGTTTCTATCGGTTAGTGTGCTGTTCAGCGGTGCGGTGGAAATATTCCTTGAATCAGAGACAGTGAAAGCAGGATTCTAGGTTGCTACAGAACTGTATGATGTCAGTGGGGGTGGTGGGGCAGCAGGAGAGGCCTTGAGATAGGACAGACTCTTCTGCTGGGCTAAGAGTAAAGCTGGATAGATTAACAATATTGTTGGGTGAGTTAAGGGTACCACTGTTATGGGCCCTTGTGCTTTAGTGTTTTCCTGCATCAGTGCCTATATTCGTTGCTTTGTTTTAATAGAGACAATTCTATTTACATATTTATATAGCATCTTTCATCCAAAAAGATCCCAAAATATCTTAACAGACTTGGCAAACTGGCTCACTGTCCACAGGGATCACTGAATCCTCCAGTGAAATAAGTTAGTTCTTGACAGTGCATACTTCACACTATCCAACAGTTTAGGGCAGGATATGAAAAAGAATTCTGTATCTAGGTGAAGTGTAGGAGTAGTCAGGAAAGCAGAACATGGCCAAGACATCAGAGTTAACATGCTTATTCTGGGGAAAGATGCCTTGGGATTCTTAATAACTGTAATTTGTCAAAATGACAGTTCTGTGTTTCATATGAATTACAGATGGGCTAAAGAGGATAAACTCAGATACACTGTGGCTTGGGGACACGTAAATACAAGAACATCCATATTATTTCTTCTTCTTTTCAGATTCATGAGACAATCGAATCTATAAACCAACTAAAGATACAACGTGATTTCATGCTGAGTTTCTCCAAAGATCCCAAAGGATACATTCAAGATCTTCTCCGATCCCAGAGCAGGGATCTCAAGGTGAGCAGGGCATTCTGGGAGGGAAGAGGAGTCAGTGGAGCATGGGCTTGAGCTGTGCAGTTTCAGATTCATAAATTCCAAGGACAGAAGGGACCATTGTGATTATCTAGTTTGGCTTCCTTATAACACAGGCCATAGAACTTCCCCAAAATAATTCCTAGAGCACATCTTTTAGAAAAATTGTAATGTGAGAGAAGTGTTTGTAGTTCACAAAGGTTTCAACAAATATTTTTGATTGGATCTGATCCATGTAGCTTTACTAAAAAGATTTGTGAAGTATTTTATTTGCTATTTTGAGCACCTGCGAGCATGGTAGGTGCTTTGCCATGCAAGTCCCCCTTTATGACTCACCTTTGCCTTGATGTGTACAAAAAGCTGCCAGGTGATAACGTCTAGGTAGAGGGCAAGTCTGACTACTGTTTATAATGAAAAACACTTTGTTTATTTTGTCCACCTATTGTGTTTTCGCCTTGGTCCAGGGACTGTCTTTAGGTTTTATTGCAGTACAATAATGAATAATAATGGTTCACAGAAAAAATAAAGACACTTTCCCTTCCCTTCAGAAGTCCTGAATGCAGATGTGTATTTGAGTTGTCTGCCTGGAGTTGGTAACTAAACTGCTATGATCAGATGATGAGTTTAGGGTGTAGGGCTGAGCTGGGGCCCTCTGGCTATGAAATGAAATCCTATGAAGTTGTACAAAACACAGCTACACAATCCCACAGTGCCTCAGCATAACTTTTGCTTGATTTTAATTTCCTTGAAACGATAAACAAGAAGATTAAATGCCAAACCCTATTACTGCAATATTGAAGATGCCAGTTTAAATATACTAAAATCAGTAACTGAGAAATTTCAGTCTTTTGAGTAATACTAACTTCCCACATTGTACTTAGGTAGGATTTTCAATTACTAGTTAGATTATTACATTGTATGCTATGGTAAACCACTATCTTATCATTAATAGCTGCCTCCAAAAAAACCTTTAAATTAAATTTAATATGGCTACAATAAATAACAATAATTATTTATCTCACCCAAAACTGTGCTATGCACCTCACTAAATGTGTAAAAGAAGTAGCCCAATGGCTGAAGAATATACAGTGTAAAATTAGACCAAACACAATGAGAAATAAGAGAACTCTTATACAAAATATGTGACAAGAACAGCACATTTAAAAATGAACATTAAATAAATGGAAACTCTCTAATTCTTCTTCGAGTGATGGTCCCTATGTGGATTCTAAATGTGGGTGTGCATGCATGCCATGTGCCAGAGCTGGAACTGTTCATAGTAGTGTCCATTGACCTGCATATGCATTGTGTATTTCTGCTTGGCGCTTCCAAGGCTTTAAGAGGCTATGTGAGTTGACGTCACTCCAGTTCCCTCTTACCGCCACATGGCCAGAGTCGCAACCTCTGTTCCTCAGGGCTCTTAGCTTGCTAAGAGAACTTCTTCTGTTAATTGTACATAGTTTTCTTCTAGTTTTAGTTGTTTGTTGTCCGTTTGTTCATCAGTTAGTTTTCTGTTGCACTTCTCCCCTCCGGGGACTATACCCTGGCAGTAGGATTAAAACACTGCTTCATACCCATGCTACTTCTATGTGAGTGACAAGCACCAACCTTGTCTTTATTGCCTTGGTGAGGCTCACATCACTGCCCGCTGCTCCATCTGCCAATTGTTCCCACCGCACACCCGGGAAGCCAGAGAACTGCCTCCGCAAGAACATGCTCTCCTGGGTTCAGGACTCACTGATCCTCTGGAACTACACTCAACACCGGCAGTGAGCACCTCCCTGTGCCCTTCCTGACCGGCACTGACGTCACCAGTGCACCCCCCAAATGCCCACCGTACTCATCAGAAGCTCACTCATGGGCACAAGGGTGGCTCTCCGAAAAGGACTGCCCCCAAATGCAGTGTTGCCTCCCTGAGCTGTGCCAGGTCAACAGAGTAGTTGTATGTTGACCTGGATGTTCCTGCTCCGAAGAATCCCTCTCTGAGCACAAGTTAAAAGCACTGCCCTCTACCGACGCCAACACCAGACATGATGACTGGCCTGCTGCTATTGCCCCTGCTGCAGTTAACTCCACCATGCCCATCTGGACTGGCCCGCACAGTGCTGCGTCCGCCGGGACGTTTGTCCCCGCTCACACCAACGGCTGAGCTCATGCTGCTGTGTGTGAGCTCCTCGGTCCACTCCAGGCCTCCAGTCGCTCTTCGCCTACCATCTCCTGCGGACAAGCTGCTCCTGCTCCAGCCTCTCACTCCTCTCCACACTTCTCGGCTGGGCCCTTCCACAGGTGCACCTCTGCTCCTGGACAATCCCACCCTTCCTGCACTGACACTCCCAACAGCTCTATCCCTACCAGACCCGTCATCCGATTCCGAGCAGTCCTGCCTACCAGACCCCACCTTTTTGCCTGCACAGTCCTAAAGCCTGGACCCTTGGTGCCAACTATACCCTCTGGTATATGCTCCACTGGCCAACCCATGGTTCGACTACCCACAGGTGCCTGCGCTGCCTGGCAACCCCTATGTCTAACCCTACTGGGCCACGTGAAACCGTTGCCATGAGCACGGGATGCCATCTCGCTCACGGCATCAACCATCCCAGGAGCTAGGATTCACGATGTGACAGAGAGCCTGCCGAGACTCATCAAGCCCTTGGATTGCTACCCCTTCCTGTTTCTCCACGTGGGCATCAATGATACTGCCAAGAATGACCTTGAGTGGATCACTGCAGACTATGTGGCTCTGAGAAGAAGGATAAAGGAGTTTGAGGTGCAAGTGGTCTTCTCATCCATCCTTCCTGTAGAAGGAAAAGGCCTGGGTAGAGACCGTCGAATTGTGGAAGTCAACGAATGGCTATGCAGGTGGTGTCGGAGAGAAGGCTTTGGATTCTTTGACCATGGGATGGAGTTCCAAGAAGGAGGAGTGCTAGGCAGGGACAGGCTCCACCTAACAAAGAGAGGGAAGAGCATCTTCACAAGCAGGCTGGCTAACCTAGTGAGGAGGGTTTTAAACTACATTCACTGGGGGAAGGAGACCAAAGCCCTGAGGTAAGTGGGGAAGTGGGATACTGGGAGGAAGCACGAGCAGGAGCGTACGAGAGGGCAGGCCTCCTGCCTCATACTGAGAAAAAGGGACGATCAGCGAGTTCTCTCAAGTGCCTATACACAAATGCAAGGAGCCTGGGAAACAAGTAGGGAGAACTGGAAGTCCTGGCACAGTCAAGGAATTATGATGTGATTGGAATAACAGAGACTTGGTGGGATAACTCACATGACTGGAGTACTGTCTTGGATGGATATAAACTGTTCAGGAAGGACAGGCAGGGCAGAAAAGGTGGGGGAGTTGCATTGTATGAAAGGGAGCAGTATGACTGCTCAGAGCTCAAGTATGAAACTGCAGAAAAACATGAGAGTCTCTGGATTAAGTTTAGAAGTGTGAGCAACAAGGGTGATGTCATGGTGGGAGTCTGCTATAGACCACTGGATCAGGGGGATGAGGTGGACAAGGCTTTCTTCTGGCAACTCACGGAAATTATTAGATTGCAGGCCCTGGTTCTCATGGGAGACTTCAATCACCCTGATATCTGCTGGGAGAGCAATACAGCAGTGCACAGACAATCCAGGAAGTTTTTGGAAAGGGTAGGGGACAATTTTCTGGTGCAAGTGCTGGAGGAACCAACTAGGGGCAGAGCTCTTCTTGACCTGCTGCTCACAAACCAGGAAGAATTAGTAGGGGAAGCAAAAGTGGATGGGAACCTGGGAGGCAGTGACCATGAGATGCTCGAGTTCAGGATTCTGACACAGGGAAGAAAGGAGAGCAGCAGAATACGAACCCTGGACTTCAGAAAAGCAGACTTTGATACCCTTAGGGAACTGATGAGCAGGATCCCATGGGAGAATAACATGAGAGGGAAAGGAGTCCAGGAGAGTTGGCTGTATTTTAAAGAATCCTTACTGAGGTTACAGGGGCAAACTATCCCGATGTGTAGAAAGAATAGCAAATATGGCAGGCGACTAGCTTGGCTTAACAGTGAAATCCTTGCTGATCTTAGACACAAAAAAGAAGCTTACAAGAAATGGAAGATTGGACAAATGAGCAGGGAAGAGTATAAAAAGATTGCTCAGGCATGCAGGAGTGAAATCAGGAAAGCAAAATCACACCTGGAGTTGCAGCTAGCAAGAGATGTTAAGAGTAACAAGAAGGGTTTCTTCATGTATGTTAGCAACAAGAAGAAAGTCAAGGAAAGTGTGGGCCCCTTACTTAATGAGATAGGCAACATAGTGACAGAGGATGTGGAAAAAGCTAATGTACTCAATACTTTTTTTGCCTCTGTCTTCACGAACAAGGTCAGCTCCCAGATTACTGCACTGGGCATCACAGCATGGGGAGGAGGTGACCAGCCCTCTGTGAAGAAAGAAGTGGTTCGGGACTATTTAGAAAAGCTGGACGAGCACAAGTCCATGGGGCCGGATGCGCTGCATCCGAGAGTGTTAAAGGAGTTGGCGGATATGATTGCAGAGCCATTGGCCATTATCTTTGAAAACTCATGGCGATCAGGGGAAGTCCCGGACGACTGGAAAAAGGTTAATGTAGTGCCCATCTTTAAAAAAGGGAAGGAGGAGGATCCGGGGAACTACAGGCCAGTCAGCCTCACCTCAGTCCCTGGAAAAATCATGGAGCAGGTCCTCAAGGAATCAATTCTGAAGCACTTAGAGGAGAGGAAAGTGATCAGGAACAGTCAGCATGGATTCACCAAGGGCAAGTCATGCCTGACTGATCTAATTGCTTTCTATGAGGAGATAACTGGCTCTGTGGATGAGGGGAAAGTAGTGGATGTGTTGTTCCTTGACTTTAGCAAAGCTTTTGACACGGTTTCCCACAGTATTCTTGCCAGCAAGTTAAAGAAGTATGGGCTGGATGAATGGACTAGAAGGTGGAGAGAAAGTTGGCTAGATTGTCGGGCTCAACGGGTAATGATCAATGGCTCCATGTCTATTTGGCAGCCAGTATCAAGTGGAGTGCCCCTAGGGTCTGTCCTCGGGCCAGTTTTGTTCAATATCTTCATAAATGATCTGGGGGATGGCGTGGATTGCACCCTCAGCAAGTTTGCAGATGACACTAAATTGGGAGGAGAGGTAGATACGCTGGAGGGTAGGGATACCATACAGAGGGCCCTAGAGAAATTAGAGGATTGGGCCAAAAGAAATCTGATGAGGTTCAACAAGGACAAGCGTGGAGTCCTGCACTTAAGACGGAAAAATCCCATGCACCGCTACAGACTAGGGACCGAATGGCTCGGCAGCAGTTCTGCAGAAAAGGACCTAGGGGTTACAGTGGACGAGAAGCTGGATATGAGTCAACAGTGTGCCCTTGTTGCCAAGAAGGCTAATGGCATTTTGGGCTGTATAAGTAGGGGCATTGCCAGCAGATCGAGGGACATGATCGTTCCCCTCTATTCGACATTAGTGAGGCCTCATCTGGAGTACTGTGTCCAGTTTTGGGCCCCACACTACAAGAAGGACATGGAAAAATTGGAAAGAGTTCAGCGGAGGTTAACAAAAATGATGAGAGGACTGGAACACATGACTTATGAGAAGAGGATGAGGGAACTGGGATTGTTTAGTTTGCGGAAGAGAAGAATGAGGGGGGATTTGATAGCTGCTTTCAACTCGCTGAAAGGGGGTTCCAAAGAGGATGACTCTAGACTGTTCTCAGTGGTAGCAGATGACAGAACAGGGAGTAACAGACTCAAGTTGCAGTGGGGGAGGTTTAGGTTGGATATTAGGAAAAACTTTTTCACTAGGAGGGTGGTGAAACACTGGAATGGGTTACCTAGGGAGGTGGTGGAATCTCCTTCCTTAGAAGTTTTTAAGGTCAGGCTTGACAAAGTCCTGGCTGGGATGATTTAGTTGGGGATTGGTCCTGCTTTGAGCAGGGGGTTGGACTAGATGACCTCCTGAGGTCCTTTCCAACCCTGATATTCTATGATGATCCCCATCACACACAGCCCCCGCTCTGTCTTCTAGCAATCTCTGGCCATCCCCACTCCAGCGGTACCAGTAGTATCTTCGCCACCTCCAGTCCATACAGGCACCTCCTCATCTCCAGACAATGCCATCATTCTTCCCGCTCTCTCTCCCCCTGCCAACCATGTGCAGTACCAGGACTTACTTCGACGTATGGCCATGGCCCTCAGTCTGCCTGACGAAGATGTCCAGAATCCACAGGCACTGACGGCATTCCTGGACATCCTACAACCCCCGGACTCTCATGTACTGCCCTCCCTAACCATGATGCCCTCCTGCAACTGGCCCAGACCGTTTGGCACTCTCCAGCCTCCTGCGCCTCTACCCTAAAGTGGACGGCACACCAATACTTCTTGCCCTCCAAGGGCAGGGATTTTCTTTTCACCCACCTGCTCCCCAACTCGCTGGTGGTCCAAGCCGCAACCAAGCACACCTGCCAGCACCACCTGCAGTCCCAACCCCCTGATTGGGCGACCAAGAAGTTGGACCTCCTGTACTGCAAGGTTTACTCCTCTGCTGGCCTCCAGTTCTGCATTGCCAGCTACTAGGCCATCCTGGCCAAGTATGACGACTTTTCATACTCCAACCTTGTGGATTTCCAGGCCTTCCTTCTCCAAGAGAAACAGCAGGACTTCCAACATCTCCTAGATGACGGAAAGTTGGTGGCCAAGGTGGCTCTTCAGGCTGCAGTTGATGCTGCCGATACTGCGTCCCACTCGCTGGCATCTGGAGTCATCCTTCATCGGGACTCCCTGGCTCCAGTCTTCCCAAAAGAGGTCCAGACCACCATGAGGATCTCTCCTTCGACAGCCACAAATTGTTCAATGACAAAATGGACAAGTCTTTGCACTCCCTCAGAGACTCTTCTGCCACTCTCCGGTCACTGGGCCTTTATACTCCATCCTCGGCCCTCATACCAGCCTTACCCTGAGCACCCACCAGATTCTTCTTGGCATCATCTGCACTCCCAGCAATCCCGCTGTTCTGCTTCTGCTGCTGCTACTCCTGCTTCTACCCTCCCTCAATGTCCCTCCAAGCAACCCTTTTGACTCCTTCCCCAACCCATGAACCTTCCTCCCCCCACCTCACTGCCCTGCAGATGGTTTCTGGGGGTTGCCTCACCCTCTTCGCTCACAACTGGGGCAAGATTACCACCGATGACTGGGTGCTGGACATTGTCCATTAAGGGTATGTAGCCAATGATTTTAGTTTATTGTTCATTTATTGTGTGATGTTATGATTAACTAACATCATATGTTATGTCATATGTAATCACTATATGCTAAATAGAGTTAAATTGTAGGATTATAGAAGTATAAGATTGATTAGTATTTAGAAGGGGTAATTATATATTAGGTGTCTAAGTAAGTAAGCTGGAACGCAAGGCCTGTAGGCTGAAGCCTGCAAGATTTTAGCTAGCTATTTTAGGCCTTGGAGCAAAGAAATGCTAACATAAGTAAATGACCAAAGAATAACCTGATGCCGTAAGATTATGGGAAAAGATGTACCAATGGGTGATATTGCAAAAAATTAACAGTAAGAGTAATTTTTTGTTTACAAGTATCAGAGGGGTAGCTGTGTTAGTCTGGATCTGTAAAAGCGACAAAGAGTCCTCTGGCACCTTATAGACTTAGACGTATTGGAACGTAAGCTTTCATGGGTGAATACCCACTTCATTGGATGCATGTAGTGGAAATTTCCAGAGGCAGGTATAAATATGCAAGCAAGAATCAGGCTAGGACTAACGAGGTTAGTTCAATCGGGGGGATGAGGCCCTCTTCTAGCAGCTGAGGTGTGAATACCAAGGGAGGAGAAACTGCTTTTGTAGTTGGCTAGCCATTCACAGTCTTTGTTTAATCCTGAGCTGATGATATCAAATTTGCAAATGAACTGAAGCTCAGCAGTTTCTCTTTAAAGTCTGGTCCTGAATTTTTTTGGCTGCAGGATGGCTACCTTTAAATCTGCTATTGTGTGTCCAGGGAGGTTGAAGTGTTCTCCTACAGGTTTTTGTATATTGCCATTCCTAATACCTGATTTGTGTCCATTTATCCTTTTACGTAGGGATTGTCCAGTTTGGCCAATGTACATAGGAGAGGGGCACTGCTGGCACATGATGGCGTATATTACGTTGGTTGACGTGAAGGTGAATGAACTGGTGATGGTGTGGCTGATCTGGTTAGGTCCTGTGATGGTGTCGCTGGTGTAGATATGTGGGCTGAGTTGGCATCGAGGTTTGTTGCATGGATTGGTTCCTGAGTTAGAGTTACTATGGTATGGTGTGTAGTTGTTGGTGAGAATATGCTTCAGGTTGGTGGGTTGTCTGTGGGTGAGGACTGGCCTGCCTCCCAAGGCCTGTGAAAATGAGGGATTATTGTCCAGGATGGCTTGTAGATCACTGATGATGCATTGGAGAGGTTTTAGCTGAGGACTGTATGTGATGGCCAGTGGAGTTCTGTTGGTTTCTTTCTTGGGCTTTTCTTGCAGCAGGAGGCTTCTGGGTACACATCTGGCTCTGTTGATCTATTTCCTTATTTCCTCGTGTGGGTATCGTAGTTTTGAGAATGCTTGGTGAAGATCTTGTAGGTGTTGGTCTCTGCCTGAGGGGTTGGAGCAAATGCGGTTGTACCTCAGTGGTTGGCTGTAGACAATGGATCGTGTGGTGTGTCCGGGATGGAACTGGAGGCATGAAGGTAGGCATAGCCGTCGGTGGGTTTTCAGTATAGGGTGGTGTTAACGTGGCCGTCACTTATTTGCACCGTGGTGTCTAGGAAGTGGACCTCCCGTGTAGATTGGTCAAGGTTGAGGTTGATGGTGGGGTGGAAGCTATTGAAATCATGGTGGAATTCTTCCAGGGTTTCCTTCCCATGGGTCCAGATGATAAAGATGTCATCAACGTAGCGTAGGTGGAGAAGGGCCGTGAGTGGACGAGAGCTGAGGAAGCGTTGTTCTTAGTCAGTCATAAAAATGTTGACATATTGTGGGGCCATGCGGGTACCCATAACGATGCAAGATACCCAGTAATCACATTTTTCCACCACATGCCCTAACCACAGAGTGCACTATGTACATAAATGCTAATAAGGTATAGTCAGAATTACATTATAAAAGAGAGTGCCCAGAGCGGGAAAATTGAGTTCCATATGGGGAACTCCAGCAGGAACCATCTCTCCACTGAGGATCAAGCCTTGAGAAACCCATCGGACCCTAACACTGTTGTTAAGTATGTGAGTATAACTATATTTGTAACTTGTGCATAGGTCTTTATAGAATTTCTATGTGCGTAGGTGATCATAACTTTAATTGTAACTATAATAAAACTTGTAAAATAGACTTAACCATATACTTGTGAATTATAAAATCATAGAAGATTAGGGTTGGAAGAGACCTCAGCCCGTCATCTAGTCCAAGCCCCTGCTCAAAGCAGGACCAACCCCAACTAAATCATCCCAGCCAGGGCTTTGTCAAGCTGGGCCTTAAAAACCTCTAAGGATGGAGAGTCCACCACCTTCCTGGGGAACCCATTCCAGTGTTTCACCACCCTCCTAGTGAAATAGTTTTTCCTAATATCCAGCCTAGACCACCCCACTACAACTTGAGACCATTGCTTCTTGTTCTGTCATCTGCCACCACTGAGAATAGCCAAGCTCCATCCTCTTTGGAACCCCCCTTCAGGTAGTTGAAGGCTGCTATCAAATCCCCCCTCTCTCTTCTCTTCTGCAGACTAAATAACCCCAGTTCCCTCAGCCTCTCCTCGTAAATCATGTGTCACAGCCCCCTAATCATTTTAATTGCCCTCCGGTGGACTCTTTCCAATTTGTCCACATCCTCTCTGTAGTGGGGGGCACAAAACTGGATACAGTACACCAGATGTGGCCTCACCAGTGCCAAAATAGAGGGGAATAATCACTTCCCTCGATCTGCTGGCAATGCTCCTACTAATGCAACCCACTATGCTGTTGGCCTTCTTGGCAACAAGGTCACACTGTTGACTCATATCCAGCTTCTTGTCCCCAGGTCCTTTTCTGCAGAACTGCTGCTTAGCCAGTTGGTCCCCAGCCTGTAGCAGTGCATGGGATTCTTCTGTCCTAAGTGCAGGACTCTGCACTTGTCCTTGTTGAACCTCATCATATTTCTTTTGGCCCAATCCTCCAGTTTTTCTAGGTCACTCTGGACCCTATCCTTACCCTCCAGCATATCTACCTCTCCCCCCAGCTTAGTGTCATCCGCAAACTTTCTGAGGGTGCAATCTATCCCATCATACAGATCACTAATGTATGTGTGGTCACTATCCTTGGTCTTTATGTGTTCCTAGAAACTCTAAATCTGAAGCAAGTAGCAGAGGCAACTTTTGCTTGAAACTGTAACAGAGCCGAATGCGTAGTGGTATAATACCACATTGCAAAATGCACTTTACATTAAATAAAAAGCTACATGCACCTAATTGAATTTCTCTCCTGCCCACCTTGTTGCGCAACCCAGGAGCACCCTGCAACGTTATTGGAGTCTCACCTTCTCCGAGAAGAAGTGGATGCCCTCTTCTAGAAGGGGGCTATAAAACACACTCTGCAGCACTACCAGAGCCTTCTATGCCCCCAATTTCCTCATGCCGAAGAAAGGGGGTGACATCCACACTTTCTTGGACCTCCAGCTGCTGAACAAATTTATTCACAAGTTCCGTTTTTCTTCAAGTGCTTGTTCATGTCCATTCCAATCAGGTGGTGTGTACACCGCATGCACGCCAGCCAGAAGATTTTTCCCTTAGCAGCGTCCATAGGGTTGGCGTGGGCGCCCCCTAGAGTCGCACCCTCATGGCGTCCAATATAGGGCCCTGCTGATCCCCCACCCCCTCAGTTATTTCTTACCGCTAGTGACGGCTAGCTGGAACAACGCTCGCTCTTGCTTGCAAGCGCTTTTGGCAGTGTTCTTTTCAGTTTTGATTGTAAAATAGTATAAATAGTTAGTTAGTAATCATAGTTAGTTGTTGTGATTCTTGGGGGGAGCTTCTCCCCCCAACAACGTCTTCCCCAGTTCTGGGGCATGCCTGGGTCCCCAGGATTCAAACTCTGCGAGATTGTGGCAAGTTTATGCCCAAGAATGACGCACACTCTTCTTGTTTCCGGTGCCTCAGGGAGAGCCACCAAAAGGACAAGTGCAGGATCTGCCACGGTTTTCACCCTAGGACCATTAAAGACTGGGAGCAAAGACTTAAGATCCTGCTAATGGAAGCGGCACTCCGGCCACATTCCAGCCCGGGGTTCGCAGAACCAATGCCGAGCACTTCCTTGTCTGTCCACAGTGCTTCGGCACCTATGGTGTGCAAGCCAGCGCTGAACAAGAACCCTAAGTCTCACAGCATCGCCACGGCTCTGCTCATAAAAACCCCTCTTCGGTGCAGAACCTTTCTCAGTCCCCGGTGGCACAAAAGAAGAAAAGGCCGGAGAGGGGTCGGTCTCCCTCTCTAAAGACCAGGGGACCTGTGGCATCAACGAGTGTCTCAAGCCAGGGCACTTCATCTCTCCAGGCCACCGCGTCTCTCCAGCCTTCTAGGGTCTCGTTGACTCCTGCTCCATCTGGGATTCAGTTGAGTCAGAATCGTCAACAGTTCTCGGACCTCCAAGGTGATCACCTCCAACTCCCCTTGATGCTGGAGGCATTTGAGGCCGCCAAGGACCTTATACGCCTCATAGCGCCATCCTCCCCGCAGAGGAGAGACAAGTTGCCTGTGACTGTACGGCCCCGGTGTGACGGGTTCGGTTACAGAGACCCCCTTGGGACTGCCACCTGATGTGCTGAGACCACCTCTGAGACCATTTTCCCTGCCAGCTTGGGACTTCGTACCCTGTCTTGTAGAGCAAAACACTCCAGCCTGCTGCAAACACAGACCCAGGTCTGAACACATCCCCCAAAAGCTGCAGACTTAACTGAAAACAGATTAAGTCTGCTCCTGTCTCTAGCACCCAGACACCCAGCTCCCAATGGGATCCAAAACCCAAATAAATCCATTTTACTCGGTATAAAGCTTTTACAGGGTAAACTAAAAAATTGTCCGCCCTCTATGACACTGATAGAGAGATATGCATAGCTGTTTGCTCCCCCAGGAATTAATTACTAACTCTGGGTTCAATAATAAGCAAAAGTGATTTTATTAAGTATAAAAAGTAGGATTTAAGTGATTCCAAGTAATAACAGACAGAACAAAGTAAGTTACCAAGCAAAATAAAGCAAAACATGCAAGTCTAAGCCTAATACATTAAGAAACTGATTACAGATAAAATCTCACCCTCAGAGATGTTCCAATACGCCTCTTTCACTGACTGGACTCCTTCCTAGTCTGGGCCCAATCCTTTCCCCGGTACAGTCCTTGTTCCAGCTCAGGTGGTAGCTAGGGGATTTCTCATGACTGCAGCCCCCTTGGTTCTGTTCCACCCCCTTATATAGCTTTGGCACAAGGCGGGAATCTTTTGTCTCTCTGGGTCCCTGCCTCTCCTAAATGGAAAAGCACCAGGTTTAAGATTCCAGTACCAGATGACATGGTCACATGTCCTGTGATATTCCTAGCCTTCATTCTTCCTGGCCTGACTCACAGGAAGGCTTGCAAGTAAACAGAGCCATTTACAACCAATTGTTCTAGTTTATGAGGGCCATCAAGATTCCAAACCACCATTAATAGCTCACACTTTGCATAATTACAATAGGACCTCAGAGTTATATTTCATATTTCTAGTTTCAGATACAAGAATGATACATTTATACAAGTAGGATGACCACACTCAGTAGATTATAAGCTTTTTAATGATACCTTACAAGAGACCTTTTGCATGAAGCATACTCCAGTTACATTATATTTCACAATCATTAGCATATTTTCATAAAATCATATGGAGTGCAACGTCACACCCAGTTTCAATCAAAGGGCAAACCAGTGCTGATGGTGTGCCGATCCCCATCTCCGGCACAACTCTCCCTGCACAGCCCACCCACTCAGGGGATCCACACCGGTCCCTGACATCTTGGCACCGTTCTCTGGCAGCCCAGAGTACTGCTCCTCCATGGTCCTCCTACTCTGAGACCTCGGAGTCGGAGGCAGAGTCCTATCGTTCCAATAGGACCAGGGGCAGGAGGTCCAGATCCTGCTGCGACCACCAGGCCTACCTGGCACTGTGGCCTCCGCAGTGGCAGCCTTTGACATAGTGGCCCTTTTGGACACCCTGGGTGTATCGCCAGGGACAGGTCCAGGTCAGTGTCCTCAGTGTCCTTCGCCCCACCACAGGCAATGCCGGCACTGCTAGCAGTGGCACCACTGACAGAAGCGCCAACATCACTGTTGCCCCCTTTGACCCTTCCATCAGCGGCACCATTGGCGGCTACAGCATCGATACCTCCGGTGTCAAGGATATCCGCACCGCCGGAATCAACAACTTTGGCACCGCCTGCCTCGGCACCAATGTTTCCGCCCCCAGTGGGCCCAGCATCGCAAGCTTTGTGCCGCAAGATGCATAGGGCGCTGAAGGGAGTGAGCAGGGTCCACTGCGAGACCTCTCTTCCTCATCCTCTCCAGATGAAGCTCTGGCGGGGACATCAACGGCCCCAGCTCTGGATGATAACAGGGTTCCAACCCAGTCGTCAACATCCTCGCACCCTCCGGTCCCTCTCTTATCGCATTGCCCTTAATAAAGACGATTACAGAGACAGATGGCAGACCCCTGCATCTCTGGCCCCTATGGCTAAGAGGAATGAGAGGCAGTACTTTGTTCCTTCTAAGGGATATGAACATTTATACACCCACCCACTCCCCGACTCCCTGATGGTTGATGCAGCCAATCAGCGAGAGCGCCAGGGCTACCAGGGCCCCTCCCCTAAGAATAGGGATGCAAAAAGACTTGACCTTTTCGGCAGGAAGGTCTATTCCACTGGGGGACTACAGCTCCGCGTTGCAAATCAACAGGCCATTGTGATCAGATACGCACACAACACCTGCGCTGCAATGGCCAAGATTGCGGAGCTGCTGCCACAGAACTCTCGCTCAGAGTTCTAGGCATTGGTGGAGGAGGGAAAGCTGATCTCCCGAGCTTCCCTACAGGCAGCATTGGACGCACCAGATGCAGCCTCATGCACAATGGCCAGGAGGGTTATAATGAGGAGGGGTTCCTGGTTGCAGGTCTCTGGTCTGCCCCATGAGGTCCAGCAAACAATCCAGGACCTCCCCTTCGAGGGTTCGGCCCTCTTTTCCGATAAGACGGATAAGAGACTCCATAGTCTGAAAGACTCAAGGGCCACCCTTAGATCTTTGGGGCTCCATACACCAGCCACTCAACGTAGGCATTTCCGGCCACAGCCTCCCTCCAGGTTCCACCAACCTCAGAACTGCCAGGACACTCCTCGTAGGAGGAATAGGAGCAGTAGAAGGAGGCAGCACCCCTCCTCAGGCCAGGGCTTGGGCCAGCTCAAGCCACCACCAGGCCCCAGACCACCAGTACTACAACTGGATCTATCCTGTCTTACCTTTTTGTCCCGACTGTCCCCTTTCTACCATGCTTGGTCCCATATCACCTCAGACTGCTGGGTGCTCCACACAGTAGAGAGGGGATATTCCATCCAATTCTTTGCCCTCCCACCCTTCCACCCCCTTTCCCCGTCCCTTTTCAGGGACCCCTCTCATGAGCAACTTCTCATACAGGAAGTGTACTCACTCCTCTTTGTAGGGACAGTGGAAGAGGTTCCTCTGGAGCAAAGGGGCAAGGGCTTCTACACTCAGTATTTCCTAATACCAAAAGCCAAGGGTGGCTTCAGGCCCATCCTGGTCCTGCGGGAACTCAACAAGTTCTTCAAGAAACTCAGGTTCCGCATGGTCTCTTTGGCCTCCATTATCCCCTCATTGGATCCAGGAGACTGGTATGTCGCCCTCGACTTGAAGGACAAGTGCAGAGTCCTTCATTTAGGAAGGAAGAATCCCATGCACTGCTACAGACTAGGGACCAAGTGGCTAGGCATCAGTTCTGCAGAAAAGGGCCTAGGGGTTATGGTGGATGAGAAGCCGGATATGAGGCAACAGTGTGCCCTTGTTGCCAAGAAGGCTAACGGCACTTTGGGCTGTATAAGTAGGAGCATTGCCAGCAGATTGAGGGACGTGATCATTCCCCTCTATTCGACATTGGTGAGGCCTCATCTGGAGTACTGTATCCAATTTTGGGCCCCACACTTCAAGAAGGATGTGGACAAATTGGAAAGAGTCCAGTGGAGGGCAACAAAAATGATTAGGGGGCCTGGAGCATGTGATTTTTGAGGAGAGGCTGAGGGAACTGGGATTATTTAGTCTGCAGAACAGAAGAATGAGGAGGGATTTGATAGCTGCTTTCAACTACCTGAAAGGGAGTTCCAAAGGGAATGGATCTAGACTGTTCTCAGTGGTATTAGATGATAGACCAAGGAGTAATGGTCTCAAGTTACAGTGAGGGAAGTTTAGATTGGATATTAGGAAAAACTTTTTCACTAGGAGGGTAGTGAAGCACTGGAATGGGTTCCCTAGGGAGGTGGTGGAATCTCCTTCATTATAAGTTTTTAAGGTCAGGTTTGACAAAGCCCTGGCTGGGATGATTTAGTTGGGGATTAGGTCCTGCTTTGAGCAAGGGGTTGGACTAGATGACTTCCTGAGGTCCCTTCCAACCCTGATATTCTATGATTCTATGAGGCGTACTTTCACATAGTGATAATTCCACCTCACAGAAGGTACCTCAGGTTTGTGGTGAACAACAGCCATTGTCAGTTTACTGTCCTCCCATTTGGCCTGTCAGCAGCACCTCAGGTGTTCACCAAGTGCATCGCGGTGTTCCTGCGCAAGTGGCAGGTACCAGGTGTTCCCTTGCCTCGACGACTGTCTGATCAAAGGCCACTCCAGATCTCAAGTGGAAGAGCAGGTCAGCTTCATAAGAAGGAAATTCGTCAAACTGGGTCTTCTAAACGAGGACAAATCGACACTGTCCCCAGTGCAGAAGTTAGAGTTTATAGGGGCAGTGCTAGACTCGACTCAAGCCAGGGCATACCTCCCAGAAGCCAGATATCGGTCACTGGGCGACATCATACAGGGCCTTAGGCAGTTCCCCACCACTACAGCAAGGAAATGCCTGAAACTTCTGGGGCATGTGGCTGCTCGTACCTACGTAGTACAGCATGCCAGACTCAAGCTTCGCCCGCTCCAGTCATGGATAGTATCAGTATATTAACCAGCTTGAGACGCTTTGGACAGCATTGTAACCCTGCCTTGCCCAATATTAGACTCCCTTCTGTGGTGGCTCAACACACAGGTAGTTAGTACAGGAGTACCCTTCACCAGCCCCCAGCCATCCCTCTCATTAGTGACAGATGTGTCGGATCTGGGATGGGGGGCACATTTGAGAGACCTCAGGACACAAGGCCTCTGTTCTCAGGTAGACCTCGCTCTGCATATCAGTGTCAGAGAACTGGGAGCAGTGCAGCTGGCGTGCCAGGCTTTCAGAATCTATACATCAGGGAGATGTGTATCAGTCCCCATGGACAACACCACGACAATGTTCTATATCATCAAACGGGGGTGCACACTCCTCTCCCCTGTGCCAGGAAGCCCTTATGCTGTGGGACTTCTGTGTAGAGCACTTGATACACCTGCAAGCATCATAGCTCCCTGGGATACAGAATGAGCTGGTGGACAGTTTCAGCTGCTCTTTTCACGGCCACAAGTGGTACCTCCGGCTGAACATAGTGAGCTCAATCTTCCATCTCTGGGGCTTTCTCCATATAGACCTTTGCGCCATACAACACAACAGGAAGTGTCAGCTATTTTGCTCCTTCCTGAATCACAGCCCAGGCTTCTCCGCGGATGCATTCCTACTTCCATGGGGAGGCCGTCTCCTATATGCGTTACTGTCGCTTTCTTTAGTTCACAAGGTGCTTCTCAAGATCCACAGGGACTGAGCCCTAGTGATATTGATAGCCCCAGCATGGCCACGCAGGCACTAGTTCATATCGCTCCTAGAAATGTCTGTGGCAACTCTGGTCACCCTACCACTTCTCCAGGACCTAATCACGCAGGATCATGGCCACCTCTGGCACCCAAACCTCGAGTTGCTCCACTTCACAGTGTGGAAGCTCCATAGCTGAATGCGGTGGAGCTATCCTGCTCTGATCAAGTCAGGCAAGTTTTCCTGGGCAATAGAAAGCCCTCCACAAGGGTGAGGTACCTTGCCAAGTGGAAGAGGTTCTCCGTCTGGTAGGAGCCGCACCATCAGTCGCCGCCACGGTGCTATTTATACTGGACTACCTCCTCCATCTTAAGCAACAAGCAATGTCCATGTCACCAGTAAGGGTCCACTTGGCCACCATCTCCGCCTTCCAGCCGGGCGCAGACAGCTACTCAGTCTTCGCGAACCCGATGGTCAGCCATTTCCTTAAAGGTCTCGACAGACTCTACTCACAAGTGCGACAGCCTATACCGGTTTGGGACCTTAATCTAGTCCTTTCCAGATTTACAGGTCCGCCATTTGAACCACTGGCGACATGCTTCCTGCTTTATCTCTCATACAAGGTGGCGTTTCTGGGGGCGATAACCTCAGCTAGAAGAGTGTCGGAGCTCAGGGCCCTTACATCAGAGCCCCCTTACATGGTATTCCATAAGGACAAGGTTCAGCTCAGGCCTCACCTGGCTTTTCTCCCTAAGGTTGTCTCCAGTTTCACATCAACCAGGACATCCTCAGCAGCATTCCTAGCACAGGTCCCCACACAAGAAATCTGCAGAGCGGCAACATGGTCCTCTGTACACATTTTCACGACACACTATGCAATCACTCAACAAGCCAGTGACAACGTGGCCTTCAGACTAGCTGTGCTCCAATCAGTAGATGATTCCGACCCCCACTTCCTGAACTTTGGCTTGCGAGTCACCTGATTGGAATGGACATGAACAAGCAGTTGAAGAAGAAAAAACAGGCACTCACCTTCTCGTAACTGTTGTTCTTCAAGATGGGTTGTTCATGTCCACTCCAATACCCACCCTCCTATCCCTCTGTCAGAGCAGCCGGCAAGAAGGAACTGAGGGGTGGGGAGTCAGGAGGGCTCTATGAAGGCGTGACTCCAGAGGGAGCCCAGGCTGACCCTATGGATGCTGCTAAGGGAAAAATCTTCCAGCTGGCTTGCGTGCGGCGTGCACACAGCTGATTGGAATGGATATGAACAACACATCTTGAAGAACAACAGTTATGAGAAGGTGAGTGCCCGTTTTTTTCCTGATGGTCACCCTCCCCCTCTTGACCCAGTATGGCAGTTCTTATGTATGTTTTTATGTATCCCCTCCCTTTTCCATGGAGCCTTGTTCGTAGCTCTTGATATGAAGGACGCATATTTCCATATCGACATCCACCCTACTCATCGCAAGTTCCTCCGCTTCATGGTCGATCGCTCTCACTATCAGTTACAGGTCCTCCCTTTCAGGATTGTTACCACCCCCCATGTCTTCACAAAGGTCTTGCTGTTGTGACAGCTCACATGTGCCACCTGTGTCACTTGGTGTTTCCATACCTGGACAATTGGCTCCTGGTGGTGTCCTCCCAGCCCCACCTCCTTATCATTATTCGGACCCTGTGTGCCCTTCTTGGCACCCTAGGTATTTGTATCGAGGAAAAGTTGATCCTCACCCCTACCCTCACCTTTACAAGTGCTCCCCTGGACTCTGTTGTGACTTATGCCTTCCTTCCCTTGGACCACTTCCCTGTTCTCACCACCCTCATCACACAGATCCGCTGCCGCCCACGCACACACATCTGTCACTGCCTATCCCTTCTGGGGCATCTCGCAGCCTCCACCTCCATTACCCCATACTCCCGTCTCCATCTACCCTATCTTCAGCTATTGCTCCGCTCCATCTAAAACCTGCAGTCCAACCACCTCAGCAAATGGGTCCTCATTCCCCAGTCAGTTCTCACTTCTCTCACCTGGTGGTGCAACCGTCCACAGTCTTAGCCTGTGTCCCTTTCACACCTCCCATGCCCCACCTTACCCTCACAATGGATGCCTCACTCATTGGTCATCTGGTCATCCAAGGAGGCACAGATACACAGGGCCGGCTCTAGACACCAGCAAAACAAGCAGGTGCTTGGGGCAGCACATTTTTAGGGGCGGCATTCCAGCGCCCGCCATGCCGCCCCTAGAAATGTGCCCCCGCCACCCCAGCTCGCCTCTGCCTGCTTCCCTGAGCACGCCGCTGCTGCTCCACTTTTCCCCCCTCCCTCCCAGGCTTGCCACACAAAACAGCTTTTTTGTGCAGCAAGCCTGGGAGGGAGGGAGGAGAAGCCGAGGGGAGACGATGGTGGTGGAGTGGAGGTGAGCTGGGGCGGGGGAGTGGTTCCTCTACCCCCCCCCCCGTTACTTCCTGCGCTCCTCCCCGATCCTCGCTCACCTCTGCTTCACCTACTCCCCTGAACGCGCTGCCTCTCCCTCGCCTGAGAGGGAGCGGGGAGAAGCGAAGAGGCAGCATGTTCAGGGGAGCAGGTGGAGCAGAGGTGAGCTAGGGTGGGGGGTTGTGTTGGGGGAGCTGCAGGAAGCAATGAGGGGGGGAATGCAGCACACCAGGGGAGGAGGAGGGGCCAGAGATTTGGGGAAGGGGTTGGGAACGGGCGGAGTTGGGGCGGAGCCGGGGGGGGGCACAAAAAAAAAGCAGGAGTGCCCAATTTTTTTTTTGCTTGGGGCTGCAAAAAATCTTTGGATTGGCCCTGCAGATATATGTCAACATTCTGGAGCTGCGGCCTGTCCGCCTTGTCTGTTGGGCCTTCTTGCCCCTCCTTTGATCTCACCATGTGCAACGGCTGTCCAACAACATGACAGCAGTTATCTATATCAATAAACAGGGCAGAACCCGATCCCCTGCCCTTTGTTCGGAAGCCATCCTCCTGTGAAACTTGTATCTCTGGCACAACATCACGCTGCAGACTGTTCACCTTCCAGGTATCAAAAACTCCTTAGCAGACATGCTCAGCTGCCCCTTCCATGCCAGCCACAAGTGGGAACTTCACAATCCCATTCTCCAGTCCCTCTTCCACCTTTGGGGCATGCCAATTTGGGACCTCTTTGACACAGCAGAGAATCACAAGCTTCCCTTCTTTTGCTCCAGGGGAACCCTTGGCCTGGGCTCCCAGGGCAATGACCTCCTCATTCCCTGGATCCCCGACTTCTGCTACACCTTCACCCCTATTCCCCTGATTCCCCAAGTCCTTTGCAAGGTGTGGCGTGATCACAGGACTGTTCTCCTCACAGCCCAATGCTGGCCTCGCCAGTATTGCTACATGGCTCTCGTCCACCTCTCCATTCACACTTTGAGCCATCTCCCAGACATTCCAGATCTCCTCTAGGCCATCTGCATCATCCCAACCCAGGCCCTCTCTAGCTTATGGCCTGGTACACCGGACCCTCGCTAGAATGCAGGATTAGGGATCCATGCGCAGTACCACGTTAATGTGGGGACCGCGTTAAAATAAATTGCAATTAAAATAATTAAATCTGGGATCCAGGTCTACGACCGTGTTATATGCGAATTCATGCTATATAGACGTGCATTCTAGCGAGGGTGCGGTGCATTTGGATTGGGCTTATGCGTAGACAATGCATGCTCCTCTCCCATTCGTGGCATCCTTACCCATAGTCGCCATTCATCTACTAGGGTCTGTTACCAAGCCAAATGGCTCCCTTTTACTACCCGAGTGCAGCGCTGATGGCTCCATCTGGAGTCCATTTCCATTCCCGTCATTCTGTATTACCTCCTCCATCTTTGCCAGTCAGGCTTCACCCACTCCTCCTTTCACATCCATCTGGCAGCACTCAGTGCCTTTCTTCCTCCTGTGGACAGTTTCCTCTGTCTTCACTCACCCAACTACCTCTCACTTCCTTCGCAGCCTTTTCAATGCCTTCCCTGCTGTCCGGAAGCCTGCTCCTTCCTGGGACCTTAACCTCATCCTCTCCGCACTCACCAAGCTGCCCTTTGAACCACTCGTAACCTGCTCCCTGGCTCATCTTTCCATGAAGGTGATCTTTTTGGTCACCATCACCTCTGCGAGGTGAGTTAGCAAACTGGCAGCCATGATCGCAGACTCTCCCTTTACAGTTTTTCACAAGGACAAGGTCTCCCTCCATCTCCATCCCAAATTCCTCCCCAAGGTCGCCTCCCTGTTTCACCTCGACCAGTGCATGCATGTCCCTACCTTCTACCCTAAACAATGCCTCTCCCTGGGAATGTGCTTTTCACACCAGAGAGGTCCACCGGGCATTGGCCTTTTACCTCCAGCGCACCTGCAACTTCCAGGCCTCCCCCAGTTCTTTAGGGCTATTCCAGAGCATTGCCATAGCTGCACCCTTTCATCACAACAACTTTCCAAAAGGATTTCTCGCTGCATCGTGGACTGCTACACACTTTCCCATAACACTCTCAAACACACCCCTGGAAATTGCGGCTTACTCCACACGGGTACATGCTGCTATGTCAGCTTTCTTGGCAGATGTCCCGTGGCATGACATTTACAGAGTGGCCACCCGGGCCTCACCAAAGGCTCTTAAGCAAAATAAGCTGTCATGGGATAAGAGGGAAGATCCTCTCATGGATTGGTAACTGGTTAAAAGATAAGAAAAAAAGGGTAGGAATAAATGGTCAATTTTCAGAATGGAGAGAGATAAATAGTGGTGTCCCCCAGGGGACCAGTACTGGGGACCAGTCCTATTCAACATATTCATAAATGATCTGTAAAGAAGGGACAAACAGTGAGGTGGCAAAATTTGCAGATCATACAAAACTACTCAAGATAGTTAAGTCCAGGCAGACTGCAAAGCACTACAAAAGGATCTCTCAAAACTGGGTGACTGGGCAACAAAATGGCAGATGAAATTCACTGTTCATAAATGCAAAGTAATGCATATTGGAAAACATAATGCCAGCTCTACATATAAAATGATGGGGTCTAAATTAACTGTTACCACTCAAGAAAGAGATCTTGGAGTCATTGTGGATAATTCTCTGAAAACATCCACTCAATGTGCAGCAGCAGTCAAAAAGGTGAACAGAATGTTGGGTATCATTAAGAAATGGATAGATAATAATAAGAAAATATCATATTGCCACTATATAAATCCGTGGTGTGCCCACATCTTGAATATTGCGTGCAGATGTGGTCACTCCATCTCAAAAAAGATATATTGGAATTGGAAATGTTTCAGAAAAGGGCAACTAGGTTATGGAATGGCTGCCATTTGAGGAGCGATTAATAAAACTGGGACTTTTCAGTTTGGAAAAGAGACAACTAAGGGGGGGCTACGATAGAGGTCTATAAAATCATGACTGGTGTGGAGAAAATAAATAAGGAAATGTTATTTACTCCTTCTCATAACACAAGACTAGGGGTCACTAAATGAAATTAATAGGCAGCAGGTTTAAAACAAACAAAAGGAAGTATTTTTTCGCATAACGCACAGTCAACCTGTGGAATTCTTTGCCAGAGGATGTTGTGAAGGCCAAGACTTTAACAGGGTTCAAAAAAGAACTAGATAAGTTCATGGAGAATAGGTCCATCAATGGCTATTAGCCAGGATGGACAGGGATGATGTCCCTAACCTCTGTTTGCCGGGAATGGGTAACGGGATGGATCACTTGATGATTACCTGTTCTGTTCATTTCCTCTGAGGCATCTGGTATTGGCCACTGTCGGAAGACAGGATACTGGGCTAGATTGACCATTGGTCTGACCCAGTGTGACCATTGTTATGCTCTTAAAAACAAGAGGTGTCAGGTATCTGTGTTAAGAACTGGCCTCACAAAAACACAGGAGCTCTCAACTGAGACTAAGACAAAGGAACAGAGACAGAGAAAAGAAGCAAAATGGTTCCTACAGCAGCATGGCTCAAGGGAGCCCTGATGTTGGCCAGTCTAAAATCTGTCTTAGGGCTGGTCTACAGTGAAGAGTTACACCAGCATAGCTATGTCTCTCAGAGGTGTGAAAAATCCATATTCCTGAGGGAGAGACAAAGGGCATGTCTACACTATGAAATTAGGTTGATTTTATAGAAGTCGATCTTTAGTAAGCGATTTTATACAGTATCATCCGTGTCCCCACTAAGCACATTAGGTCAACGGAGTGCATCCTCAATACCGTGGCTAGCATCGACTCAGTGGAGTGGTGCACTGTGGGTAGCTATCCCACAGACCCGCTGCCCATTGGAATTCTGGGTTAAGCTCCCAATGCCTGATGGGGCAAAAATATTGTTATGGATGATTTTGGGTACATGTCATCAGTCTCCCCTCCCTACCTCCCTCCTTGAAAGCAACGACAAACAATTGTTTCGCACCTTTTTTCCTGTGTTATCCGTGCAGATGTCGTAGCATGGCAAGCATGGAGCCCGCTCAGCTGCACGCTGTTTTTGTGAGCATTGTAAACATTTTGCGCATTATCCTCCACTATGTGCAGAGCCTAGCTCGGAGCCGCCAGCACGAGGAAGATTATGAGGAGGACATGGACACAGACGTTCCTGAAAGCACGGGATGTGGCAATTGGGATATCATGGCGGCATTGGGTCATGTTGATATAGTGGAACGCCAGTTCTGGGCCCAGCAAACAAGCACAGACTGGTGGGACTGCATAGTGTTGCAGGTATGGGATGATTCCCAGTGGCTGCAAAACTTTCACATGTGTAAGGCTAGTTTCATGGAACTTTGTGAGTTGCTTTCCCCCGCCCTGAAGCACAGGAATACCAAGATGAGACCTGCCTTGACCATTGAGAAACGAGTGGCAATAGCCCTGTGGAAGCTTGCAACACCTGACTGCTACCAGTCAGTTGGGAATCAATTTGGAGTGGGAAAATCATGGGGGCTGCTGGATCCAAGTAGCCAGGGCAATCAATAACCTTCTGCTAACAAAGGTAGTGACTCTTGGAAATATACAGGTCATAGTGGATAGCTTTGCTGCAATGGAGTTCCCTAACTGTGATGGGGTGATAGACAGAACCCATATCCCTATCTTGGCACCGGACCACTTTGCCAAACAGTACATAAACTGCACTGTAAGTGCATAAACTTACCTAGGGAGGTGGTGGAATCTCCTTCCTTAGAGGTTTTTAAGGTCAGGCTTGGTCCTGCTTTGAACAGGGGTTTGGGTTAGATGACCCCCTGAGGTCCCTTCCAACCCTGATATTCTATGATTCTATGCAAGGGGTACTTCTCAATGGTTTTGCAAGTACTGGTGGATCACAAGGGCCGTTTTACCAACATCAGTGTGGGATGGTTGGGAAAGGTGCATGACACTCGCATCTTTTGGAACTCCAGGCTGTTCGAAAAGCTGCAAGAAGGGACTTTCTTCACAGACCAGAAAATTACCGTTGGGGATGTTGAAATGCCAGTAGCTATCCTTGGGACCCAGCCTACCCCTTGCTCCCATGGTCTCATAAAGCTGTACACAGGTAGCTGGACAGCAGTAAGGAGCAGTTCAATTATAGGCTGAGAAAGTGCAGAATGGTGGTAGAATGTGCCTTTGTATGTTTAAAAGGGCACTGGCACTGTTTGCTGAATAGGTTAGACGTCAGTGAAAGCAATATTCCCATTGTTATTGCTGCTTGCTGTGTGCTTCATAATATCTGTGAGAATAAGGGGGAGACGTTTATGGCGAGGTGGAAGGTTGAGGCAAATCACCAGGTGGCCAATTTTGAACAGCCAGACACCAGGGCAATTAGAAGAGCACACCAAGGTGCACTGTGCATCAGAGAGGCTTTCAAAAACAGTTTCATGACTGACCAGGTTACGGTGTGACAGTTGTGTGTGTTTGTCCTTGATGCAAAGCTGCCCTCTTTGGTGAATATACTTTCCTGTAAGTCAATTCCCCCCTTTGACCACAGCTGGCACAGGAAATAAAGTCCCTGTTGTTCTGAATTCATTCATTCATCTCCTCCTGTGTGTTCCGATCGTGCTCTCTGTATGCTTTCCTGGCCTCTGCCATCGAATGCCTCCATGCATTCAACTGTGCCCTATCAGTGCGGGAGAACTGCACGAGCTCTGAAAACATATCATTTCGAGTGTGTTTTTTTCACCTTCTGATCTGCGATAACCTCACGGTTGGAGTTGATATGGGGAGCATAGAAACATTTTCAGCTGAAGTGGGGGAGAAAAGGGAAAGTAGAATTTAAGAAGATGCATTTCTGAGAACAAAAGGGAGACTCTTTCACAGTGAATCAAGCAATTCACAGCAGACAACACGTGTTTTAGGTTCAAGGTTGCATTTTGCCTATTATATTGAGCACCTGCCAGTATGGTAACACATCACACATGGCTGGGCAACAGAATTCTGTTTCCAGGCAGCCATGGTAAGCCAAAGGATTCGCGGGGTTGGCTTCTTCCATGTTCATAATGTGTGGGAATGGTTTCAAACTGCAGCACCCTCCTTTCCCATAGCAACCAATGCCGGATGGGTTTGCTGTTTAAAAGGAGGGGCTGCAGTTTTGGGGTGGATGTGCAGCACATCCCTTCCCCCCTACATGGCTGTTCTCCGGGATGATCCCTTTTAGCCAAGTGCAAACAGCCCAGCATGACCGGGGTCTAATGTGCCGGGGATCACCAAAGAGGGGATTACTGTTCCCTTACAAAAATTCCCGTTTCAACCAGGTGACCATGAATGATATCATTCTCCTGAGGCTGACACAGAAAGATAAAGACCAAATGTTGCATGAACGCAACCAAAACCCAGGACCATTTGTTGCCATGCTTTGTGCTGCAATGATTCCAGACTACTTGCTACTGGCTTGGCATGGTAAAGTGTCCTACTGTGGAGGACAAAATAAGGCAGCCCTCCCCAGAAACCTTCTGCAAAGACTTGCAGAGTACCTCCAGGAGAGCTTCATGGAGATGTCCCTAGAGGATTCCTGCTACATCCCCAGACATATTAATAGATTTTTCCAATAGCTGTACTGGCTGCAAATGCATCCCAATTGTTCAGGGCAAATCAAACATTAAACACAATTGCTTTTAACACCTGTAGTTTAGTTACAAATGTGCACTCACCAGAGGTGCCTTCTTTGCCTTCAGGGTTTGGGAACAATATGCCCTGGGAGGTATTGGCTCCAGGATAATGAAACGATCCTGGCTGCTGGGGAGAACAGATTCTCCACTTGCCTGCTGCGCATTCTCTTCCTCCTCCTCTTCCTCATCCACAAAAATCTCCTCCGTGTTGTGTGAGGCTGCCACCTTGCATTTGTCCACGGACAGTCATGGGGTAGTGATAGGGTCTAGGTCCCCCCACTAGAACGGCATGCAGCTGATCATAGAAGTGGCCTGTCTGGGGCTCTGACCTGGAGCTACTGTTTGCCTCCTTTGTCTTTTGGTAGGCTTGCCTAAGCTCCTTAATTTTCACACAGCACTGCTGTGTGTCCCTGGTGTAGCCTCTGTCCACCATACCCTGTGCAATTTTGGTATATATATCAGCATTTCTTCTGCTGGATTGGAGTTCTGCCTGCACAGATTCTTCTCCCCATACAGCAATCAGCTCCAGTGTCTCTTGTTCACTCCATGCTGGAGCTTGTTTGCAATTCTGGGACTGCATGGTCACCTGTTCTGCTGAGCTCGCCACACTGACCAAACAGCAAATGTTTCAAGTAGCAGACATGTTAGTCTGTATCCGCAAAAAGAAAAGGAATACTTGTGGCACCTTAGAGACTCAAATAAATGCTCAAATAAATTTGTTAGTCTCTAAGGTGCCACAAGTACTCCTTTTCTTCAAACAGGAAATTAAATTCAAAAGTTTCTGGTGCTTTTCCTGTGTACCTGGCTAGTGTATCGGAGTTGAAGTGCTGTCCAGAGCGGTCACATTGGAGCACTCTGGGATAGCTCCCGGAGGCCAATACCATCAAATTGCACAGTGCTGCGTCTACATTACCCCAAATTCGACCCAGGAAGGTTGATTTTAGCACTATTCCCCTCGTTGGGGAGAAGTACAGCAGTCAATTTTAAGAGCCCTTTAGGTTGGAGGAACGGGGTTGGTTGTGTAGACGTATTCCTTATAAAATCGACCTAACGTGGCTAAATTAGACCAAATCTCATAGTGTAGACCAGGCCATAGTTAAAACACCATAATCCCCAGAGTAGAGAGTGCTAGGTTGATGGAAGAATTCTTCCATTGACCTAGCTAACACCTTTCAGGGAGGTGGATTACATACAGTGATGGAAGACCCCCTCCCATCACTGTAGTAAGTGTCTACACTGAAACACTCCAGCGGTGCAGCTGTGACACTAGTTTTTTAAGTCTGGACATAGCCTTATCCTTTGCTTCTCTGTGTTAACTTAATAACTTCCTGATGCTGAGTTCCAGGATGCAACTAAGAGTATCCCAGTTGACTAATAAACCCTAGTCTGTTTTTGAGAAGACTGCATGGAGCTGCAGCAGATACTTGCTGAAGTGCATTGATCTCTGAAGAGGGTAAAAGTCTCTTAAAAGGAATATGCTTTAGCCATACTAGCTGGGCAAAGCTTAAGGTGAGAAGTGGGACTGCTGGAGCCTGGCAGCACAGTCTAGGAGACATTGAGACCAGGCAGCTTATCCTTATGGAAAAGTGTAAATCCTTGGGGGTTTTGCACACAGATGGGGTCCTCCCAGGGGACTATTTACAAGCCAGGGCATAGCATGGATTCTGTGCATTAGTGACAGTGTGCAACACACTAAATGTTCCCTGCCTTGTTCTGTAACAACAGTTATATTTGCTCAGCTTTTCAAAGCAGTGCAGGGGATTTGGTCATTGCTTTTAATGACTTAAAGTCCCCTGCGCTGCTTTGAAAATCTCAACCATTTTAAGATTTTTCTTTCCCCGTTAATTGTTCAAATCTTTTTATATTTTCTTGCAGATATTGAAAAAGTACCTCAAGTTTTTGGCCAATTTTGAGCCTTCCGTTTTCTCCCCTTTCCTAATTTATTCATTGACTGACTTTCTCCATAGCAGTTCTTTCCCTGTTGGGAAATGGAGTGGGCTCAGGAGAGATATGGATTTTGGGTAAAGACAGCACTTTAGTAAGCGTTTTTGGTTAAGATCCTGACAATTTAATGCTGGTGAGGGAGCCACGTAGACATTGCTGGGACACTTTGACTCCAGGTATGTTAGAAGGTTACATGCAGATTATAAGAAATGTGGTAAGGAATTGTTGCATCTCTGTCACAGGTGATGACTGATGTGGTTGGGAACCCTGAGGAAGAGCGTAGAGCTGAATTTTATCATGAGCCCTGGTCCCAGGAGGCTGTGAGCAGATATTTCTACTGCAAGGTAAGGAGGAAATGTAACTTAGTCTGCTTGTGACATGCATGCTGGCTAACTGGGCATGGGCAGAGTGAATCCTCCTGCCTGCTGATAGATAATGTGTGAATCTTCAGAATTGTACAGACTTATTATTTTTATTCTTTCAGATCCAACAGCGCCGGCAGGAACTGGAACAGTCTCTGGGAGTGCGTAACACATAAACATTATTCACAACCTCCCATTGGCATCATGAACCTAGAGCCAGTGGACGTCTAAGTGTTACTTAGCTCACCTTTACACATGGACTTGCTTAATGACTGGACAAGAATGTGCCATCAGCAACACCAGTCACAACACCAGCTTTAGCGTGACCCCTGAAAATCCTGCTAATGTGAGTGTCTCAAACCATTCCAGGCCGGAGAGGGCACAAGATTTCTATTCCCCATAGAGGTGTCCATATTAATAAGAATTAAATGTTCATCCATCTACTTGCATCATTGAGTTTTAATAGAAAGTTCAGACACTACACAGCAAACTTATTGGACTATACCATATATTCATGGGTGGGGGGATGCTAGATGTTACAGGAGACTGTGGATGTGGAGAAACAAAGGCAGTTCTCATTCTTCATGGTTTCAGCTGTGATCTGAGAGTCTCCTATGACAACTTTCTGCACTGATAATTCCCTGAAATTAGACAAAATGTTCTACCAGCTGTGGAATCATTCAGTTATGCAAACACAGCTTCCATTCCAACTGGAACTGACCAAGGGGCTGCCCTCCCCCATGGGAGAGAAAGATTTCTGTCCATTAAGTGACAAAACATCTAAAAGGAAGAGATACAGTCAGGCCATTCATTCTGCAAGACTTTGTCCCCTTGAGTGAAAGATGGAGTGAAGTCCGTTTCACCACACAAGCCAAGAACTGATCATGATGCTCAAATCTGCAATGCTGAGAGGAATATAACTGCCTCTATGATAAGAAAACTGCCAGTGGCATCATTGGAACCAGTAGTGGTGAGGTTGGAGCCAAAAGGAAGCATTCTGAGAAAGTGGAAATGACCTAGTGGTGCTTTGTGTTTATTAGTGCTTTAACTACAGTTAGTATTACTGGAACGCTACAATGTAAGGTATCTGATTTCATTACCTTTGTGCTGTGCTGCCTGTAACATAAGGAACAGTGCTCAAGAGATGTTTCCTCCGATCACTAAAGTGCTGCAGAGTCCAAGATGTGCAACTTCATAGCATGTAAGAAAATTGCAGTGACTTCTCTTCTCTGACTCATGGATGAACCCTATGTTTCAACCACAGATGTAGTACCTATACCAGAAAAAACTTTCAGCCCCTTTATTTAATCTGTAACTGTACTTCAGGATGCTGCTGGGTTACAAGCACTATCTGCCACAATCAAGTTCCAGCAGTAGAGATTGAGAACTCCTAGAAAAACAACTTCTCTTGAGAAGTATAGGAGATCCAGGCTATGAAAATTACAACCTATTAAACAGCCAAGAGGCAGGGACTAGTGGCACATGCCCACCCCTTGAACCCTGAATCTATGTTGCAGCCAGGTCAGTCTGTAATAATAACCCAACATGATTCCCAGCCCAAAAAGCAGTTGCCAAAGTTGAATGAATGACATATTGATGATTGAGAAATCAAACTCCTCTTCTGGGATACTCCTACTTGCATCCTTTTCTTCACTCTCATGCAAGGAAAAATAAGTTGAGGTTTGTAGTGCACTGTTCTTCTCAACAATGTAGTTTGTTTTAATATTGCTATTTCCTCCTCTGTCATCTTTGAAGGTCTTCCCTGTTGGGGAATTGTCCTCTTCTGGTGTAATCCTGAGTTTCCTTTGTCCAATTCTGGAAGGGGGCATCCATGCCTCTTCATTTAACCTCTCTGTTTTTGTATACCATAGTTTTCACTCTGACCATTGTGTTCTGAGACCTGTTTGAGCGTTTGAATTTGGATTGTGATGATGTACCAGTCAGTACTATCTTATAAATTCATTTGGTGTGAGACAGATCCCTGCTTTGTCCTGGATAGTGAGGCCTTTTATTGTAAATGGAGGAGCACACTCCTCAATGCTTGGGCTAAATCGTTTCAATGTTAAAACCACTCCAGTCCTGCAGTCTTAAGCTAAGGCTAGAGTTGGAATGTGAGGTTCCGGGGATATGAAAGATATTTAGCTCTCATTTACTCCATTAACCTGACCACAGGCAAAACATTCTGAGGGGAAACAGAGTGAGTTATCTGCAACTGTGCTTCCATATTTTTTAGGCTGCTGTATCAGTTGTGTGCATGCTATCCAGTGTGTAGGCTCTTTTCAGCACATGTTAAACAGAGCAGCTACATTTAGAGGATGGGTTCAGTCTCCAGTAGTAAGAAATACATAAATAATACTTGTTTGTTTGTGTGAGGAAAGGAAGAGCAGGGGCTGGGGCTTAGGTATTGAGCACATGTGCCAGAGAACTTTAGATTAGGTAAATTTTCCCCTTCAGGTGCCAGATGGTCATGTGTGGAGATTCCAGCTGTCCTGCCTCCTCTGATAAGAAAAGATGGAGTGGTAACAGCCCTTCTTCCTTATACAAGTCTGACACAGTCCAGGATTTAATTGGACATTTCTGTTGCCCCATGTCTGTACTTTCATGTCAGGTTATTTCAGAATCTCCATTAGTGTTGTTGCTTCCAACTTACATATTTCTACCACTGCAGTATGTTAATGCCATAGACTAACTAAGGATAACACTGAATATATCCAGCTAGAGGTTGTATTCTTAGAGTCTCCCACAATGTAGCCCAGAATTATATTCCCCAATGATTATTCTTAGGAGTGGCTGACAGGTATCTCCCTTGGCTAAACTGAGTATGGGAGTTTGATTTTTGTCATTGTTTAGAAACAATCTTGCTCCTGTTCTTTTACTGAGGAAGTAAAGAGAGAAACAGTCCCTTGTGTTATGGCTGTACAGCCAGGAGCCTGAGCCAGTACTGTAAGCAAGAAGGAAAATTTCATGTAGGGAGAAACAATACAGCAGAATTGGGTAGAAGCCGAACAGCATTGTAATCATGGCAGAATTTGAACAATAAACTAAATTGAATTAACTTAATTAATGGATAGAAGAGGTTAGGAAGGCTTTGGGGAAAGCTCTCAGCAGATGATGATGGAGGCAAATCCTGCCTGGTGCAGGAAAAAGGGCCTCATGGACTAAAAGATCCCTTCTGGCTATTCTATTTTGATGCTATAGGACAACACAAATCTATGCAGGGTGCAACAAAGAAATCTAGCATCTGTCAGAGAAAGGGGGTAGATAACAGCATATAGGTCCATATTTATATATATGGTGTAAACTACAACCTATAGCAGATGACTGGAAAAGGTTTAGTGCAGAATCCGTGGTGTTCCAATACATGGGGACAAGGAAGGTGCATCTTGGAGTTGAACTGTGAAATTGGCAGGTTTGTAACACTCTTTTAGTTATCCCTACTTTGCACAGTGGATAAGGATTCAGAGGCAGTGATTCCTAGAAAGTACAGAATGAAAAGACCTATTTGGCCATCTAGGCAGTTCCCCCAAATGAGTGGTGGAATTCAGCTGTGGGAAGACATGGAGCAGAGAGCACTTGAAGTGCCATAAAATCATAGCACAGACTAATCGATGCAAAACCATTTGGATATAGCACAGTCTGTGTAATTCAGTCTGCTCACTGTGTGTATGCAAGTATAAATATATATGTGGAATAACCAAGTGAGACAGCCAGTCTGATAACTGCTGTGTAGGCTGGAAAATGGGTAGTCAGGGCACAGCCTAATAGTCTGTCATAAACCTTGTCTGAATTATGGACATTGTAGAAAAAATTTTCACCATTACTAACTAATACTGGTTCAGATGAAACTCACAGTATTGGCCATTCTAGTGCAGAAAGCACTCCAGCTGCCAAAAGTGATTGTAGCACCATGTTTAGAATCGTGCCTTGCAGCATTGGATGGCACAGTCCTGGTGCAGCTTGTGAGTCACCTACAACAGAATGCCCTTGTTAATACTTGTGCAGTCAAGACTAGTCAGGTTTCTTTCTGTTAAGAGCTCTTCCACATGCAGTGAAAGCAGTTGAGGGCAAAGCAGACTGTTTTCCTGAAGAGTGTTTCCTCCTTTCTTGTAACTGCTCTGTTGTTCAGTGAGCTGTATCTGGTCCATCAGATCTTACCTTGTATGACAAACAGCTTTGCCAATCTTATTCAGGAATGGAACTCCATAACTTGTGTGTGTGTTTGTGTGTGTATGGGGGGGCACAGAGAGTAACAAGAGAAAGCGAGATTTCCTCTACTGTGTAGCCACCATATCTTTGTTGTATGATGCAGAGTGATTCGTAGAAAAGCTTTTAACAATAAATAATTTGTTCCTTTGTAACCTTTGCATTTACATTACATCTCTCAACAAAGCAAGCTCCATAAGCCCACTGTGAAACAATTGCACAGTTATTTGCAAATTATTTTAAAACGCAACAAGCAGAAGATTTCTGCAACTTTTTGCTCCTTCTGGCAACTCAGAGGACTTCAGTATCTTCCTGAAGATTGCAAGCACAGCTCTGATGTTTTTGGGGGGTGGGGGAGAGCAGGGAATTACAGGTAAACTGAAGGGCCAAACTGTGACTCATGTTTACATATGTCTACAATGGAAAATTGATAAGCCAGCTTTTCCTGCTGAGTCCCAGCCACCATCAGAAATGTCTATCCTCATTCATATAGGTTTCTTGCTGCCATTGGAAAAAGACTCGACACAGTGAATATTTATTTTCTGGACACCGCCTCTTTAAAGGGATTGGGATAAGATTGGGAACTGTCTCCATTGGGCATTTCTGGGAAGCATCTATCTTGCCATTTCTTGTCTAATTTATTTCAGTGGCAGCTTCAGGGTTGCATCACCTCCAGCTGTACCACTGAGAGCACCATATAAAAATCCTGAAGGACTGAGTAATCCCCCAAAAGCCTGCGTGGAGGTAGGTCTGCTCACTTGGTCTCTGAGTGCCCTCATCTTTAATATTCTGTGACAGGAGAGTGTCCAGCTGGTAAGGCTGCTGGGATACTCCGGTCAAGTTAGGTTTAGGGTTAGGGTTAGGGGTTTGGGGTTTGGGGTTAGGGTTAGGGGTTTGGGTTTAGGGTTAGGGTTAGGGTTAGGCTGCTGGGATACTCCGGTCAAGTTGGAGTGGGCTGAAGGCAGGGAGTGGGCGCAGAGCAAGCTGTATTGGAAAACAGAGATATGGGAGTACAGCAATACAAAGGTGAGGGGTTTCTCATTGTCTATCATTTTCTCAGGGAGGTTGAGACCAGGAGCAGGCAACAAGTAAATTTCAGCTGAGGGCAAGGTGTCAGAGTTCCTGCATTTTGTTCAATGCCTCAGTGAGACTGGAAGATAGGGGTGAGAGAAGTGGCTCTATTTTTTTGCAGTTCAGCTGGGGTTGGGGTTAAGGGTTAGGGTCAGGGTCAGGGTCAGGGTCTGGAGTTGGTGTTGGGGTTAGGGTTAGGGTTAGGGTTAGGGTTAGGGTTAGGGTTAGGGGTTAGGGTTAGGGTTAGGGTTAGGGTGAGTTTGAGGGTGAGGGTTTAGGGTTAGGTTTTAGGGTTTAGGGTTAGGGTTAGGTTAGGGTTAGGGTTTAGGGTTTAGGGTTAGGGTTA